>NW_022588524.1:1317160-1646451 GCF_009834535.1 Camelus ferus | reverse complement strand
CGCCAGTAGTGATGGCTCAGTTGTGACAACCAAACATGCCTGCAGGTGTTACTGCCTGTCCTCTGGTGGGGTGTGGAGGTGAGCAAAATGACCCCCGCTAAGAGGTGACTCTCCCCAGCCCTTGAACAAGTCCTTATTAAGTTACATTTTGCCCAGTTTGGAAGAATAGCCTGGATTCAGGGTTGCACCGCCTACCTTGAAGGCAGAAATGGTCTTTCTTGGCCACACAGCCCAGGCTTCTAGCCAGGAGGCCTGCGATTTGGGTGCCCTTTGGCCAATTTTCAGACAAACCCTTCCCTAAAGCTTTTGCTGATGAGAAGATAATCCTTCATTCTCCTTACATCATCAGTTATCATCAGTCGTGCAATTAACCCCTGGACCCCCAGCAATCTCCTTCCTTTGAGTTGCTGTATTTTCCCATATGACTGGTCTTTGTTCTTCCATCCTTAATGAAGTACTTTCATTTGTGGCCAATGTTGTAGTTGAGACACTGCGTGTTAGAGAGAACTGCGGTTCTCAGTTCACGTCTGTTGGTCCTCTTTGAAGGCAGAGGGTCAAAGCTTCGATTGACTTTAGTGTTGTCACTTCTGGAAGCTCAGAGGGGGCCATGATGAGTGGCTGTGGAGTCGTGTGCTTGGCAGAACCAAATATTGTACTAATTTTTTTTTCTGTTCTCCATTCTAGTGGTAGCTCATGTTTTCATTTAAGATAATTTGTCTAAAATTTATGATTCTAAAATTGAGTCTATCTAAAGATCTAGTTACCTAATGAGTAATGTTTTCTGAAATTTAACGCTTCAAAATATTTGTGTGTCCTTTGTGGAAAATACTTGTTTTATAGTTTGTGGATCTGGCTTTAACATTTTCTCTACTTTTGAAACTTTTAAGGAATTTTTAGTCAGTTGATTGAAGAGTCTTTTCATAATATCATGTGCTTGCTTTATATTTATCTGGAGATGATGTTTTAAGATACCATTTTGTGTTTCTGATGTGGTATTTTTTTTTCAAAATAGAAATACTAAAAATAAAAACAGTGAAGGTCAATAAAATTATAGTCCAGCCATCTCACTTATTAATTTTTATCGACAGTGTATTAGACCCTCACTAAGTAAAAACCACTGATAATTGAACTAATAAGTATATGTATATAAGGAAGAAAAAGTAGCCAAAAAAAAAAAGAGACTTGTACAATCACAGATGATGTGTATTATAAATCCAGTTTAAAATTATTGGATGAATTATTTTCTGTTTTTTAAATATCATTAGAAGCCAAATATAAGAAAAATATTATATTATAACCAACAAGAGAGTAATGAAACAATTTCTTGTCATCAAAATGATAGGTTACTATGCAGGGATTAAGTCGTCTCTTTAATGGCTCCTAATATCATGGCCATTGCATCTAGACCTCTTCTCAGCATCTGTATGCCATGGTTGACAACAGGGAAATGCCCACAGCATGAGAACGTTGTCAGGACTCGCCCTCAGAGGACACAAGTGTGATCTGGCTGCACGCTGAGCTGTAGCGTCATCTGCAAATGGCAAGGGAGTCGTAATAATGCAGGACAGTGAAATAGAGCTTTGAAAAAATGTCAGGAAAGACAGGTGAATATTTGAATCAAAACAGCCAATATGACTTAATAGTAAAGTTTCAAAGAACAGTTAGAACAGTTGTGAAGCAAAGTAAAGAAGAGGGGTTTGGCTCCAAGAAAGGGAAGGGTTTCAGGATTTACAGGGAAGCTACAGTGATTCAAACCACGTGGAACACTTGCAGGAATGACCAGATGGACAACGGAACAAAACGGGGAGCCACAGGGACACACATGTGCACAAACACACACACACACACAGCATGGTTGGCTTCCCTCCCACCTGACAGCCCTCCCCACGTCCTCTGGAATTCCTGATCTCTAGACAGTAGATTCTCCAGTCCTCAGGTAACTGGACATATTTTGTTCTTTATCTAGATTCTTCTCTCCAGGCTGTGTTCTCACTTCAAATTGCTTTTCTCTGCCAATGCCTTTCTCCCTCGTAAATGCAGTCCAGCTCTCCTCCCTGACCTCTGGACTGCCGTGTCCAGCTGCCTCCTCTGGTCCCCACTTGTGTGTCTAATAAAGGTGTAAAACATATCCAAAAAAACCCTTGATCTCCACTTCCAAACTCCTTTCTCACTGCCGTATTTGTCCTCCACAAGAAATGGCCACATTACTCCCCCACGTACGCAAGACAAAATCTCCAGAAATCTTTTCTCTGGGTTCATTTAATGGAATTGTGGGTACTAGTTAAACTGAATGAATTAGATCCATAAGCATCAACGCCTACAGTGTGTATATAAACAACTTGAGTTTTAAAAACTCAGAAGGATTTATATAATGTGTTAGCACATACATAACTTTAAAAACATACTTTTTGTAACAGATAGTGTTTTAAGAGTCTAAATATGCAGTTTAAAATTCTTGACTCTGTGATTTCTTCCACAGAGAGAAATTTGGGGTTGGGTTTGAGTGACGCTTAAATTTATCTATGGTTTTGCTTCTTGAGGCTAATCTAAATCAGATGCGGCAAAACGTGACTGCATATTCAGCTGGCATGTTTGCAACGTCCTTTAGTTTGCCTTTCAGTAATGTGTTGCATGATGTAAACAAAGAATGAAGTGCAAAGAAAAGGCATCGTCCCGGGGCCCCTTCCTCCGGGTCCTGCGAGGTCGTCCAAGGAACGAACTCTGCAGAACTGAAAGGTTTGCTGAGGGCAGACAAACCCAGGATGGGATTTCTTGTTTATTTAATGGCCTGCACTGTTATAAATATTTCATTGAACAACACTCAGGGAAGAAGTGTTCTGAATGCATAATAAAAATCAGACAAGAAATACTGTGCAGGGAAATACTGCACCGATAAGCAGCGTCGCTGGTATACCGGGAATATATCAAAGCAGCGATGGTGGAGGGAGAAGGTCGTCTGCTCTCAGCTTTTCATCCTCAAGTCTGCCCACAGGCAAGTCATTTTACAGCTTTAACCCTCAGGGTTTGCAACTTGCGGACACTTTTAAATTGTTTATAAGCAGGAGAGGTGGATAACAGCAGATGGTCAAAAATGCTGAGATTTTTGCATTTTGGGCAAACTTTTTAAAAAAGGCAATCCCCTCCACGCTATTTCATTCACTAGATGACATCAGGATGGTGCTAATTTCCAACAGCCTGGGATTGTGGCAGGCGAGAACGGACGGGTTGCTGCATCTGCGTATTAACCGCAGCTTGTCATGAGAAACACTGGGGAGGAAGCCATCCACCCAGCGTTGTTTCCAAGACATTTGCATTCATTCTTGCAACACTGCCCTTGTAACATGTCAAAAGTCTAGACAGAAATATATCTGGCTGAGGTAACACTCTTTTTTTGGGTGGGTGGGTAATTAGGTTTATTTAATTTTTTTTAAATGAAGGTGGTGGGGCTTGAACCCAGGACCTCCCGCGTAGACCGTAACTGCAAAGGCTGTTTGTCAGGGATCCACCGTACACGTCCTGATTGGTCTGTTAATCAAAGCAATTACCATTAGGCGAGGTGAATGTAGCCTCCATGTAGCGAAGTTTCGGTTTCATTCTCCGCACGTGGCTGCGGGCTGGTGGCTCCAGTGTGGGACCGTGAGGTCTGGTTCCTTCCAGCCTGAGCTGCCGTCATCTTGGGAACGAGGCTGCCCAAGGATGGAGAAGACGAAGGATCACGGGGAGTGAGTGGGGCGGCAGCCCTGTTCTACGTGGGGTTTCATGAGCTCTCCGTCCACCTCTGGCTTCCAGCTGGGTTCAGCCAACGGGACGTACTGGTAAGGTATCAGAGGGTGGCTGGAGAGGGAGGTCGGGGGGCATCGTCATTCATCCCCACCCAGCCGCCTCCAAGCAGAGGGGTGCTTTGTAAGTGGTAGCTCCAGTCCCATCGCTGCAGTTTACACCCAGGTTCAATGTTTCTGTTCCCTTCCCTCCTCGGGGCTCCCTCTTCAACTATCCCTTGGATGCTTTGCAATCACCTGTTGGTTTCTTACCCTCTCCAGCATCTCTGTAGGTGCCGCCTTCATTAGATTGTCTTCAATTAATGTTTGAGAATCATCAACACCCTGCTGGATGCAGTGAGCTACCCCAGCTTCACCAACATCCCATCACTCAGATTCCAGGTGGTCCAGCAAACCGAAGAAGCTACACTTGCCATCCCTCTGTGCCCTCGGGAAGAGAAAACTGAACCTGCGACCCTCTCACCTGGCTTTGCAACAACAATCTGCTTTTCAAGAGAGTCCTCCAGGGGACACGGGGGTCATAGTAGAGTCACATAACTTAACTCTTTAATCAAGGTGCTAGCAGCAAAACGCCTTTGAGGAAATGCTGAGCCAAAAGAAGCTCAAGGGGTTCCTAATGTTTTTAATCAAAGACTAAGAGAAATGAATTTGCTGATGCGCAAAAGTCGGGCTCTGAGTTTGCAGCGTGGTGTGCAAAACTTGCACTTTGGAAACCCATGATTTTCCTGAAGTAGCTGGCATGACTGAAGCTCTTCCGTGAGAAGTCAGTTTCGGAAATGCCGCTGGAGTTCCTTCTCCATAAGCAGCTGGGGAGGGGGTTCTACCAGAACTTTGTCTGGAGGAACCTTTTCTGGTTTATCAGATCAAAGCTCTGTTTCTCTGGTATCTGCTTCATGTCTCCTGTGTGTGTCCCATCCTACTCTGGTCCTCCGTCATCCTCACCGAATTCTCACGTTGCTTCATTTTCCAGCCCATGCAGAGAGGTCTTAACTCTTTATTTCTGCATTTGCAACTTTCTTCCATTTGCCCTCAGTCTTTGTCCATCATAACACATGTTCTGGCTTTTTCCAACATGCTCGGCAAATGCTGCCTCTGCTTCGAGAATTAAGTCATCGTTTCTAAGCCGCCAAGACCTCTAAGAAAATTAGGATGAATACAATATTGTTAAGAGAAGGTCTTTGCCACGTACCCAACATCGTCTAAAAAGGCCTTCTTTATTAAAGTCTTTCCAAAGGGTCCAGAAGGTCAAGAGTCATCAGAATCATACAGAGCATCGGAATACCAGCTGCATTTTAAAAATGCTTATTCCGATCGTGTGCTTCAGTTTTATTTTACACTTAGCATCTCATTTAACACCTCAAACAACCTCGTAAGGTCGGGAGCAGCGTTGGCTGCATCTCACAGAGTCACTCATCGAGGCTTCCTGATACTGAAGAAAGCCGTCTAGTGATATGAGTGAGACACGGCAGAGCAGGAATTCAACGCGGGCAAAAACTGCTGCCCAGGATGCTACTGTGGGGGATGAATGGGGTGATGCCGTCAGAAAGACATGATTTTTTTTTCTCTTTTTAATCACTCACGGGAGACAATAAAAGGATGGGGGAAACGAGCTAATGGAACAGACAAAGCAAACTTCACAGCAGCTTCAAATAATATTCTCAGAGAAACATAGATGCAGAAACAGTTATACAGAAGAGCCAATGAGGGAGACAGACTTTGATAAGTGGGAATATTGGAAAATAGTGCTTAAAGTATGGGTTGGGTAGCAAAAATGATTTAGCTGAAATAAAATTAATGAGCTAGCAGACAGGGTCAACTCTGCCACCAAAAATCATCACTAGTGGATAAAGGACAGAGAGACAACAGTGGAGAGCTGGGGAGGGTAAAAATGGAAGCATCTTGTGCATTTAAAAGCAATTACAAGGCAGGGGAGGGGATATCTCGAAGTGGCAAAGCATGTGCTTAGCATGTACGAGGGCCCGGGTTCAACCCCCAGCCCCTCCCTTAAAATAAATAAAGAAACCTAGTCACCAGCCTTTCAAAAACTTTTTATAAATAAATAAATAAAAATGCAATGATAAATAGTTTTAAAAAGGCAATTACAGAATGCTCAAACTAGAGAGGAACTCAAATTGAAAGGGCATATTAAGTTCCAACAGAAGAGACAAAGAAATCCAGCTCCATGTAGTTAAACTTTAAGATGTAAAAAACACGAAATTTCAGAGAGTAAGGAGCTCGCAGAAAGCGTAAGAAATAAATGCTCAGAACTTAGACAGGACACTGAGTCGGGGACTCAGTAAGCAGAGAAATTTTCAGAGAGGAAGTGGAACACGAGCTTTTTTTTCTTTAAGTTTAATTTTCGAGGTAAATGAATCATTGCTCAATCTTCTGAACTCAACACGCTGTAAAAACCCAAGGATTCCACGAAGGGGCTGCAGGCACAGCTCAGGGCGAGGGGGACTTCAAAGTCAAGGTCGGGGGTGGGCGCTTCAACCAGAAGGTGGTTCTGAGCTGTTTCACAGGGGAGGACACCTTGTAAGATTTACCCTGAGAAGTGCATTCAAACGTATTTTTAAAACAATTGTTGAGACCCACACACTCATTTCACGACGAGAGCGACAAAGGCATTGTCATCTCGGAAGATACAGTCTAACGTAACCTCAGTTATTTTCAGCCTCTGCATTAAGACAAGACTCAAATGAAATAAAAACCCAAATCAAGTGTTTTCATCCAGACATTTTTTGAGTGGGAGGTTTTAAAAATATGTCTTGTTTTAATGCACCGTTTAATTTATGCGTGTCTTTCCAGTTTAGATCAAATGACAAAACATATTATCTGAGACCCAGATAAATAGTTCCAGGTAACCGTACAACTTAGCTTTGGGAGATTTTTCAGATCGTTAAACGGTTATCTTGAGGCCAACAAATGGCTAGAGAGTCCAAAAACTAGTTTAGCACAAGAAAATTTGCAGAGTAAATTCACAATGCTCTACTTTGATGTAGCTTACTTGAATCTATGAAATGCTTTTCCTTGCCTAATTTCAACAAGAAACTCATGTGGACAGAGAATGCCCCCTGCCATTGTAGGAAACAAAGGATGTTGTGTTCATAAAGCCATCAGCCACCGTATTTACCCCGACAGTGTGCCCCGAGGAGACTCAGGATGGAGAAAAACAGGGTGCTGGCCCTACGTAGCTAAGATGCCTGTCAAAGAATGACTTTAATAAGCCCAGATACTTGCATCTTCCCATGCAGAGAAAAACCCTAAAATCATTAACTTGAGATGTCTGGGGTATTTTTGCAATTAGCAGTGATCTTTTGATGTTTAACTACGTTCCCCCTCCCCCAGCAAAAACTCCTCTGTGTCCTGTTGCCTCCCTCACTTGTTCGGAGCTGATCCTCGGGGCGATCAGAGAGGCTGTTCCAGGCTGGTCTCAGCAACGCCCCCAAATGCAGCCTCAGCTTTTTATTTTTCCAGTCCACAATCATGTCAGATTTTAAAATCTGGGACCTTGTATTTATTTGCATTTTATGTATTAGAGAAAGCGACTGGAGAAGCGGATGACTATATTTAAGGTGCGACAGGCGTTCAGTTGAGGAAGGACCCAAGCTCATTCACCCACCAGTTTCACGACAGACGACCGCTACTTTCTAAATCTTACACAAAACATTGAAAGGGACACCTCCATCCTCCCGTTAAACGTGGGCAAATCGAAGCTCAGACAGTTACACTGATTTCCCTTGGGACCCCTGTCAAGGGACAGAATTGGGATCCATTTCTGTTTTATCAGAATTTAGAGGCAATTTCCTTTCCAGTACATAACTCCATTTTTTTATTTTCAAATCAGGCTGACATTAAACATCCGTGTCTTGCTTTGAACGGGCTGTTTGGAATATCTTACTATTCGGCAAGGTTTTATTTTGATGTCTAGTTGGGAGGGCGTCAGGGTTGAGGTTGGAGAAGAAAAGGAGAACAAACGCTGAGAACCAGGGCAGCCAGCCTGTAGTTTAGAAGCGTGCGTTGCACCTTCTCCCACCCGGCAGGGCCAGCTGAGCTCAGGGAGGGAGTGGTTTGAATGTGTCTGTATGTCCTTCACTCGGCTGCTTTTAAGATAGTGATTTATCTGGAGGGAACTTAGAAAGCACCCAGTGCGGGGGCACTGCTGTCTCTCACTTCCCCAGCATCACCCCAAGCCCCACTGACTCTCCTGCCTCCGGGTCATAGTGGCTTAGAAACCCAAGCAAGTTAGAAAGGGTCCCATCGCTCCAGTTTCCTCCTGGACAATCCATGGAGACAGCAAAGGACGGAAAGTTCCTTTCTGGTTGAATTCTTGGTGATTTTTAAATTTTTTTTAAGTACTAATCATGCTTCAAGGCTGAGCTCAAAAGTCTCCTTCGTTTTGATGTCCTCCGAGATTCCCCCGGGGCAGAAGTAATTGATCCCTCTGTGTTTTTATAGTTCTTTGTTTATCTTTATAACAAAAGCTTCAAAGGGATTCCCAAGCCTTTGAGTCAAAGCGGCTGATGGGGAAGAGCAGATGGATGGATGTGAGAGGATCCTGAGGAAGGAAAACGTGTCTGAAAGGGAGCAGTTGTCAGGGGGCCGGGGGATGGGGAGGCGAGGACCCGTGAGGTGCAAGTTCTTTGTCTTTTGCTCATGGAGCAATTGAAGTAAAAGGGGAATAATGATAAGAGAAGATAGGATGGAATACGATTTGCTTTGCACCAGGTAAGCAGGTGGTGTCCCCAGGATGGCTCCCTGCTGGTGGGCAATGCAGGGGGTTGAGCCAAAGGGGACGCAGGGGATGAAGACAGCTGGTGTAGCTCGGGAGAGATGGGAGTGAAGGTGTGGACCTGATACTGCCAGAGACGATGGACACAGAGGGCTGTGAGCTCAGCACGGTAGGGAGGCTCCAGTCAAGGTCAGAGGTAAAAACACTCCTGCACTGGGGAGCACCACTGGGTTATATAGAAACCTGAGATGCAAAGACCAGGAACCCCGTGTTTTGTGCCTCCGGGGTAGCCACCCACATCTCCATCCAAAGATACAGAACTGGAGGGCGCTGACCTTCCAGGGCACTGGATCTGAGCTATGGAAAGGTGGCTGGGATCCAGCCTTGAAAAGTGAGTCGACAGCCTTTTAAAAATGTGTAAATACTGCGTATGGGCTTTAGAGAAAGAATTCGAATATAAAGAAGCTTTAGCTGTGTGATCTGAAAATAATGTTACGTGACTTCTCAGTCTTTTTTCACTTTTCTCCCAGACAGAAGTCAGAAGACCTACCAGAGAGCATTTCCTACTCAAGACATGAGACATATGGAACACAAAAAATTAAATAGCATTTGTACTTCCAATGATATCAAGAATAACGTTGTGTCAACGAAATAAGCAAGTCAATGAAAACGCAAAAAATTGTCAGACTATAAAAAAACAAAATTCACCTATATGATGTCTATAAGAAATACACTTTAGATTTGATATAAATAGACTGAAAGCAAAAGATTGTAAAAAGTTTTAGCATGCAAGCAGAAACCACAAATAAGCTACACACAAGATAGATTTGTTTTAAAAAGTCACTAGAGATAAAAAGGGACATTTCTTTTTTTTAATATTTTTTATTGATTTATAATCATTTTACAATGTTGTGTCAAATTCCAGTGTAGAGCACAATTTTTCAGTTGTACATAAACATGTATATATATTCATTGTCATATTTTTTCTCTGTGAGCTACCATAAGATCTTGTATATATTTCCCTGTGCTATATATACAGTATAACCTTGTTTATCTGTTCTACGATTTTGAAATCCCAGTCTGTCCCTTCGCATCCCCCACCCCCTTGGCAACAAGTTTGTATTCTATGTCTACGAGTCTATTTCTGTTTTGTATTTATGTTTTGTTTTGTTTTTTTAGATTCCACATATGAGAGATCTCATATGGTATTTTTCTTTCTCTTTCTGGCTTACTTCACTTAGAATGACATTCTCCAGGAGCATCCATGTTGCTGCAAATGGTGTTATGTTGTTGATTTTTATGGCTGCGTAGTATTCCATTGTATAAATATACCACCTCTTCTCTATCCAGTCATCCGTTGATGGACATTTAGGCTGTTTCCATGTCTTGGCTATTGTGAATATGATAAAAATTCAATCCTTTAAATGATGTAGCAATTATATATCTACATGTACTTAACAACAGAGCCCCAATATGCATGACTTACACGATGCATGAAGTGACAAAACTGAAGCGAGAAACACAGTTGTTCAATAACAGTTGGAAACTGTGACATTCTACTTCTAATAATGGATGGAGTAAGTAGGCAGAAGATGAATAAAGAGACAGAAGTCTTGAACACCACTATTTTGCAACTAAACTATCCATAGAACATTCCACTCACAGCAGCAGGATGCACGTTCTTGTGTGTGCAAGGAACATTTCCCACAACAGAACACATGTTAGGCCATAAAACAAGTTTCAATGAATTTAAAAGGATTGAAATCAGGCAAAGTGTGTGTGTTCTAACCACAATGGAATGAAATTAGAAACCAGAAATTAGAAGGAACGTTGGAAAATTATGCATAAGAGGAAATTAAACAATATCTTACTAGATAAGTAATGAGTCCTGTCTTCTTTGTTGAAGTGACTATTATGCTGTGAGTTTCTTAATGGCTTCTTATCATTAAATAAATGTTCCTTTTACATTCTGGGTATAAATCTTTTATCAGAAATGTGATTTGCAGACACATTCTCTCAGTCTCTGGCTTGACTTTTCATTTTGCAATCCTGTGTTTTGAAGTACAAGTGATTTTAATTTCGATGAAGTTTAACTTGTCAAATTAATTATTCATGGGTCACGTTTAGGATGCTGTATTTAAGAGCACTTTTCCCTTCCCAGTACCATGAAGATTTTCTCCTATTTTGTTCTCAGAGAAGTTTTATAGTTTTGTCATTTAAGTTTGGACTTATTTTGGTTTAATTTTTCTGTACGGTGGTATGGAGTGAAATAAAGATTTGAGAGTTTTGGGGTTTTTTTCTGTAGGTTGACTCCTTTATCAAGTAAAAATTCTTCCTTTCGCTTTTGTTGTGTGTTGGAAGGAACAATGTATGTTCCGTAAAAAATAAAAATATTTTAAAATTTCTCCAAAAATAAATGGGTTGGCAAAGTCAACTTTGCAAAGCTTTCAAAAAACCTCCATGTTGGAACTCGTTCAAATAACCACGCAGCTTCTTGGCAGAACATTTTCTCTCTGCATGATTGACAATGTTTATTAAATATAATTCAGTTCAAAAAATATTTGCTGTGTGCTTTCTATGAATCAGTTGCTCAGTTACGTGCTGAGGAACTAATCAAAGAAAAAAAAACATGGTCCTTTTGTTCAAAGGAACATGCTCTCTGGAAAAGTAGGTGATTTTATAAAATAATTCAACACAGCAACATGACAGCTTCTGCAAATGCTTTAAGAAGGCACAAAGAACCCAGGGCAAGAGGAATTCAATGAACACTGCATTGTGTTTCCTCTTAGGACTGATGTAGCTTCATTTTTTGTGATTTGGGTTTAATTATTCCGATCTGAAATACACAGTGTTTATAGAACATTGAGACTGGCTAATCTTGGAGGGGACTAGAATTGTAGCTTTGCACGAACTTTGCGCCTAGACGTCGGTGGGCACTGTGAAGAAACGTGTGCCCAGAATGAGCTGGGGCCAGCAAGACATGTGGTGTGGCCACGGTTCATAGAGGGGGAAAACGTCGTGAGGAGATTTTAAGTGTCTTGATCAGATACGTACGGAGGTGCTCTTAAGTGGTTAGGTTTTCTACAGCCTTGAAATCAGAAGGAACTAGATTTCCTGACGGTCCAGTTGTGATGCCAGAAAGAAAAGGCAGAGTCAGTATTTGCACCGAGTAAGTGTGGAGATGGACTTGACACCCGCAGGGAAGGCAGTGGTGGAGGAGGGTTAGGGGGGCAACACCAGCAACTTGTTTTCTGACACGACACACGTCGGATTTGAGACTTTGATCAGACTTCCACTCGGCTGTCAGTTTAGCAGAGGGATCTGGGAAGCTGGCGTTCAAGGTGGAGGTCAGAGTGGGAAATGTAAATTGTAGATGCATTAACATGTGAATAGACAGGATCGTCCAAGGAGCGAGTGTAGACGGAATCAAAGGGGAATTCAAGGACTGATCCCAGGGGCACTTACATTTTTAATGTCTGGAGATAAAGGAACAGAAAGAAAAAAAAAAAAAAAGAAAAAGATAGAATGGACCTCCCCAAAAGGAGGAACAGGAAAGAAGACCATAAAATGTCTTCCCTCAAAAAATGAATGAAATCCTTCCAGGAGACAGGGGTGGCCGTCCTTGTCCAATGGGGATGACGGCCGAGAACTGGCCCTGTGTGTAAACACGTGGCTATCGCTGGATGACGTGATAAAAGCGCTCTCTGTGGAGTGATGCGAAACCTGTTAGAGTTTGGGCAAAGAAATTCGGAGGAGAAAAACTGAGGACATAAAATACAGAGTTGTCTACATATCTTGCTACGAAGCAAATGAGAAAAACAGAGCCGCAGCAGAAGAAATGCAAATGGGAAAAATAGAGTGAAACAGATGGAAATGTGCTCAAGAAAGTCTTTTTTTATTGGTTTTTTTTTGGGGGGGGGCAGGTAATTAGGTTTATGTTTAATGGAGGGACTGGGGATTGAACCCAGGACCTCATGCATGCTAAGCACGTGCTCTACCCCTGAGCTATAACCAACCCCCGAATTTAATTTTTTATTCTGGGGAAGGGTGGAGGGCATTGGGCTTACTTATTTACCTTGCTTTGGGTAGCCTCTATTGCCACGCTTCCCAGCCCTTCTGGGATTCTGGGCAGGTCCCCCCCCACCCGGCGCTGGGGCAGCTCTGTTGCCAAGTGCCCCTTGATGGGAGAGGGGACTCTCACGCCCCATGGGGTCAAACCCTTGCACTGTCCTCTCCCTCCTGGTGGGGCTCCTGCCCCACCTTCCTTCCCCTCCCCTTTGACCCGGGACAGGGGTAAAGCTCCTTGGACCCCCCCCCCCCCGTCTTTAGTGGGTTGGTGGTCAGGAAACGCTGGGTCTCGCTGACTTTCTCGGGTTGGACCTAGGACACTTGGCTGGTGTTTGGTTTTCCCAGTCCTGGGGCCCCAACACACCTCGCCTTCTTCTGTTGAACTTTCCAATGTTCGTGTGTTCCTGGTGCGTTATTTTTCCAGCATTGTTGCTTGTGAGGAAGTGCGGGGAGACTCAATTCTACCCCATCTTGTCTCAGTCGGAGGTTCTCTGCACAAGTCTTCTCCCTGGAGAGATGTGTGTAAGAACAGAATATACCTCACGGGGTCCTAGGAACGATGTCTGCCGGGCGCTTCAGTGTTTGGATGTTGTTCACGCCTGCTTTGTCATCTCATCGCACTGCATTTCCTGCTGTCGCCCTGGCCCTGTGGTCTGGTTCCGAACCTCCCCCGCGTAGCTGCCATCCACCATATACACACCATTCCGGCACCATGTGGCAAATACCTGGTACCCTTGGTCACATTGTCACACTTTGTTGCCAAGTGTCTGTGGCATCCAGCCAATTATTTTGTTGGCTACCGCATTCCTGCGCTGTCCTGAAAATTCACGTGACTGAGGACACTAAGCGTTAAGCTAGAATCTTTGGTCAAATAAGACCAGGTAAGTTCTTTTTTTTTTTTAATCTTCATAGATTTTCTTTTCCCTTCCTTCCTCCCTTCCTCCCTTCCTCCCTTCCTCCCTTCCTCCTTTCTTTTCTTTCTTTCTTTCCTTCTTTCTTTCTTTCTTTCTTTCTTTCTTTCTTTCTTTGCTATTTTTTATCTTATCTTTCGTTTTCTGTCCTTCAATTACTTTCTCACTTACCCCCCGTCCTCCTCACCCCCATGAATTCCTCATTCCTTACTTCCTTCCATTCTTTTCTGTCTCTTTAGACGTATTCTTTTGTCCCCCGCTCCTCCTTCATTCTTCTTCCTTCCCTTCTTTTCTTTCTTTAAGTCTACGTATTCTTTGGAGCTTTGAACAGATATTAAAAATATACAGATACGATGAGTAATAATTTTCTACTCGGAAAATCATTTTGAGTGAGTCTATGTTGCTCAAGCGTATTTTGAAAATCAGACAAATGAAAAATTTGTAGGCGATCTGTGAACTATTGATTTTTTTCCATTTATCAAGCCCCAAGAAAGGGATAAAAGAGTTGCCTGACATAATGGAGCGGCAGAGAAAGAATTATGTCGGGCATTAAAGATGTCCTGATGCCCTGTCACTCGATACCGGTTTTCCATCTCAAGCACTGTGAAGCGTGTAACACATTCTGATGGGCAGATGGATGGGGCAGTTTGATATACTGACAGAGTGCTAATAACCCAGCAAACTCCAAGATTTATGGCACCTGCTGTTTGGTGCATGCAGACACCATTTATCACACACCTATTTATCTGGATTCAAAAAGATAACGTATAAAGTGTAGGTCCCTGAGAATTTCTTTTTAAGTAAATTAAAGGTGTCATTTTTATAAACAATGACGGATGGAATAGGACAATTGAAACTCCGGTGGGAAAGACCTACACTGATTCTTATAATCAATGAAACATGTTCTTATCTCTGAGACAGGGGAGAGGTAAATGAATACAAAGGATTTTAAGTGTGTATTAAATACCACAATTTCTCCCAGGAGTCATTCCATTTATTATTTCATTAGGTGCTCACAATCACACAGCGGAAGATAAGCGATATTACGCTGGCTTCACTAAAAACAAAATATAGACTCACATAAATTAAGCGAATTTCTCAAGGTAACACTGTTGTTACAATAATAGATTCCGTTTATAGCTAGTGGAGTTCTGAGTCAAAACCCACGGCCCTTGAGGGAGAACTGATAACCGAGTCCGAGGCAAGAAGTGTGCAAAATGATGCAGGCGCCAAGGAGCAGGAAGCCGAGCATTGTGACCTTGGTGCCAGGACAAAGGGCGATCACGGAACAGTAGGGGCGTTAAAATGATAATAATTGCAGTTTATGAAAAGACTATGAATAGAGGGAACTCTGTCAACCAAGATAAAATCACCAACTGGCTTCGCTGTCTCCCCTGAAACGATAATAATGGAAAGAAGTAACGTGGACACAGTCTGGAAGGCTGGTGTGAGACCCTAAACAAAAAGCAGGCCAAGACGGTGACCCATGAGAGGTGAGGAAGCCAGCGATGGGCCCAGCTGACTCTCCGAGCAGTCGCCAGGCCACCACGTCGTAGGGGAGACCAGCCCGAGTCTAGCAGCCACTTTGAATGGAGAAGGAAGGGACGGATGTCTGGTTAAGGTTAAGCGGGCAGAGTTCACAAGGCAGACAACTGGAAAGAAGAAACCTGCAAAGACAGAGTGCTCCAGAGATCCGCAAAGTTTTGTTTCGTTTTGTTTTTCCAAATCTGCAGCTGAGCACGGACGAGAGCGCGCACACGGAGAAATTTCCTGAGGTCTGGGAGTGAAGCATCTTAAGTTACTGGGGGAAACCTGCAGAGCTCACGCTGGGCTGGACTTCGTTTGCATTCACAGAAGCTTTTCACACCTCATGGTGGGAAAAAACTACCTATGGCCACGGAAAGAACCAATGGGATGGATTATGGAGAAAAATGCTCGCTGAGAACACAGGCAAGGCTCAGCTGATGTTCCCAACAGCAGCATTAGGTAAGTAAGCTACCCAGGTTATCGCTCCCATAGTGGGTAACGGTCCCAAACTCAATGCTCTGCTGGTTCTTCCTGACAAAGCCTGAAAGCCAGAATCAAAGGATGAAATTATACCCAAATAATTAACTGGCTCCTAAAATATAGTGTAATAATATTTATAGAATTTTTATAAACTACCATCCAACTAGGTACTTAGTCCCAGTACTGCCAAACAAGAAAGCAATTCCTGGGCTTGCAAAAACGCAGGGAAATATGGACTAGGATGAAAAGAAAAGAAAAGGAAAAAACAAAGCATCGGACATAACCCACAAATGGCTTGACGTGAGAATGAGCGGACAACAGAGTTATCGTTAATGATAGGAAACTTCGAGGTGAGTGACCTTGAAGCAATAGGAAAAAACCCAAAATAAAATGCAGAGTTTTCAAGAAACTGAAAACCTTCAACGAAGCATCATTGAAGTAGGACCCTTCAAGGCGCCAGATGTATTTACAATTCGAGTTCCCAGAGGAGGAAGGGGACAAATATTTGAAAAAGTTTTAAAAAATAAATAATGGTTGAAAATTTCCCGAATGTGTTTTTCTTGAAAACAATGACAGTTAATATCAGCAAAGAAATAGCAGTTATTAAAAACAAAAAGAATCAAACGGAGGCTATAATGTGGGAATTGCAGTAACAGAAATTGTCAGGTCTTGTGAGATGGGCTCAGGGTTGGAGCGGAGATCCCAAAAGACTGAATCAGTGAACTTGAAGACAGATGGATAGGACGGGTCCAACCTGAACAACAGGGGAACCACAGAGGTGAAACATGTAAACAGAGCTTCAGGGACTCGCGGGACAAGACCAAAGATACCCGTCATTGGGGTGGTCGTCCCAGAAGGAGAGGAAGTAAGGAGAGGAGTGGACTGAGCCAGCGTCGGATTCCACAGGTTAAGGCTTCCGTGCAACGAGCCTGCATCTGCCTTTCACATCAGACGTCAGCTTCAAGTCCAAGTTGTCTGTGATTCTCAGCTGCCGGGGACAGACTGGAGAGTCTCAGGACCCCCACTTTGGGTTTGATTACTTTGCTAAAGCTACGAACAGAGCTCAGAGAAACACGTCACTGAGCAGATTTCCAGTTTATATGTATGTAAAGGAGTACGAGTCAGGACCATCGGGATGGAGGGGATGCAGAGGGCGCGGTGTGGGGGAAGGCAGAGGGGTTCAGAGTCACGTAAAAAGGAGACACTGCCTTGGATCAGCGCTCAGGAGCCTCCAGGCAGCGCAGAGCAGACAGAGACTAGAATTTGTTCATAAGTTCTGCTCTGGAAATAGGGACCGATTCCCCTCTCTGGGAACACGGCCCAACGTCCTCAGGACGCTGCCAAACCAGGGATGGGATGAGGGCAGGAACGTGTGCAAAATGCCACAAAGCTTTCCTACCGTTTCATGTCGCCTTTTGCCAAAATTCAGCATTCTCTTGCTTGTTGTAAACCTTGGACTGTTTTTCTAGATTTCTGGCAAAATTGCTTCTGATAGTTGCTGCTTGCTTTTCAGTGTTTTTGCAGTGAAATTGAGCACCTTGGAGCTGTCTAGTCGATCAGTTTCTTGACACCACTTTGCCAGTGATTTTTAAGTAGTTTATTTTCCTGTGTCTTGCAAGGAAATTGCAGCTGGAGGAAGCAACTCAGGATCAAATGCCATAATGACTTGTACAAAAATCGTTATGTGTCAAATATAATAAATACACTTCTTTTGGGGGCATTTGTTTATTGAGATTTTGTTTAGTATAAACAATACCATGATTGTTACATTAGAAAGAACTCCAGATTTAGAACAAACAGAACTGTTTACGGTCCCTCCACCTGCTACCTGCGTGACCCTACATACGTCATTAAACTCTGAGTCTGTTTCTCCTTCTCTGAGACGGTGATGATGTAATGACCTAAGGCTATTCTAAAGTTACACTGAAATTAAGAAAAGAAATGAGATGGAGATTAACATTAAAGTAATGTTCCATTAAAATAATTGATAAGAATAGGAAAAATCATACCAAACCATTATCACAAATTCTTCCATCATCCTGTTCGGTTTAAAATTTTGATTTGAAACCAATGGAAAAATTCAAAGTGACTTTGGTGGACTTGCACAGTGTTTCACGAGGGGAGAATCTGGTCCGCTTAGTAAAATGTCTACAGGTAGGAGAAAAAAATATATGGACAGAAAATAGCTCAGTGGGTCTGTCCCCGAATCCACACTGGTTTTCATTTTGACTTCATTCTACATGGATGCTCACAACTAAAAGGCAGAAAAAAAAAAAAAACTCAATAACGTCAGCCCAGTGAATTATTTAGATTTGGTTCAGAAAAGTGCACTTTATTTCATTTAAAAGTTTCAGAAACCTGCTCTCAAAAAGTCTTTCCACTTAACTAGGCAGCCTGAACTTTGCCGTTACATAAGGCATGTCGTCCCCTTGTGATATGAGGGAGCCAAAGGTAAAGGGTGTTTTCTCACAAAATCTGCAAGACAAAAACAGTCCAAGAGACGATTCCAGCACAGTAAAAAAGAAGGCCCCTGTTTCTAAATAAATTCATTGTATGAGGGATTAAAAACAGTAGGTTATTTTAAAGCAAATCCCAGAGGATCTATCAGGCCATTAGTGAGAACTTCAGAATGTTTCTCTTAAAGATGAGAGATTTATTGTAAATACAACTTAGATATTATCACAACTGAAAATAAGAATTCTGTATTATCTTTAAATATTCAATCAATATTTACCTTCCCTTCATTGCTTCATTTTTTAAAGTAGTATTCCTTTGAGTCAAAATCCAAGTAAGGCTGGTATTACGTTGGTTGATGTGTCTCGTAGGGTTATTTTAATCTCTAAGAGTCTCCATTTTTCTTTAATTGCCTTTGTAACTTCTTTATTGGAAGATATCCATCAGCTTTCCTTTTTTTTAAATTGAGTTATAGTCAGTTTACAATGTTGTGTCAATTTCCATCAGTTTTCATATAGAATTCTCTGCATGGTTTCACATGCCCTTGTGTCATTTAATAAGCTCCTGCGTCACCTGTCTGTCTTGTAAATGTGTACGTAAGATTACAGTCTTGAGCTAATTCAGGTTGATTTTTCATAATACTGAGTTTGGGGTTATAGTGAGTCACACAAGGGTGAAAAATCTCTAATGCAGACATGAATATGTCATGGATGAAGATTGAGGTCGTAAGGCCAGGAGCAAAAATCTCAATTCAACATCTGGTTAAAAAAACAAAACAAAACCATGAGAATGCAAATCTCGGTTTACAGACTCAGACTTACAAAAGTTCACTTTCCCCCCATAAATTAGAGTAAGCTCTGACTTCAAGCTTCCTGTCCCCAGGCTGGCAGAAAGGTTCACTTTACCCTTTTCCATCAGTTGGACAGAGCAGGGAACTCTCAGTCAAACATTAAATTTCTTAGAAAAAGCAAAGAGATGTCGTGTAGTTTTAAAACATATTTTATTGAGGGATAGTTGTATAAAGGCATATAAATTTCAGCATATAATTGCAACATATGAGTCACAATTTTTAAAGTTTATACTTTATGTATAGTTGTTACAAAATATAGTCTGCATTTCCTGGGTTGCACACTGCACATTTGCACACCTGCTTTGCTGAGACGAATCACGCCAGCTCATAAGCAGTATTTCACTATATCTTTACACAACCCCTTTTGTGTCTATATGCTTATACTTAGGGCATTAAAACTTGGAAATGGGGCTGCTGGATCTCGAAGCCTGTGAATCCAAATATTTAGAGATTTTTATCTAATTTCCTTCTGAAAAGTGGCTTTGATTTACGCCCTTGAGATTGGCCCCATTTTTGGAAACGGTATTCATTGTCCAATTTTTAACCAGAAAAGAAATGGCTGACAGCCAGCTTTGTTCACATACACCACCTCATTTTATTGTTGTCATAGTCCTGAGCTGGACAGGTTACAGTGAGTTCTCTTTGTGACTCCACACAGCTTTCATTTGAAGCTGAATCTGTCCAGCTCCAGACTTCCTTCCCTTGGTAACACACTGGGCCGTTCTTATTGGAAAGACTTTGGGGAGATGGCTTTCTGATGGTAGGAGACAAGCAGATTTTTAGCAGTTGTTCGCATGAGAGGAATGTTCTAAATGTAACTTTATCTGACTTTCCAGTTTGGAGATTTATGTCAGGAGTCAAAATTCCACATAACATTGGTGCAGCCCTTATGGAAGACAGTACGGAGATTCCTCAAAAGACTAAAAATAGACTTACCTTATGATCCAGCAATCCCATTCCTGGGCATATATCCAGAGGAAACCCTAAATCAAAAAGGCACCTGCACCCCAATGTTCACAGCAGCACTGTTTACAACAGTCAAGACATGGAAACAACTTAAATGTCCATAGACAGATGACCAGATAAAGAAGCTGTGGTATATTTATACAATGGAATATTACTTGGCCATGAAAAAGAATAAAAATGCCATTTACAGCAATGTGGATGGACCTAGAGATCATCATTCTAAGTGAAGCGAGGCAGAAAGAGAAAGAAAAATACCATATGAGATCACTTGTATGTGGAATCTTAAAAAAAAAAAAAAAGGACACTATGGACTCATCTATAAAACAAAAACAGACTCGCAGACATAGTAAACAAACTTATGGTTACTGGGGAAAGAGGGTGGGAAGGGAAAAATCTGGGAGTTGGAGATTTACAAATGTTAGCCACTATTTATAAAAATAAAATTTGGAAAAGTTTTTTTCTGTAGAGCACAAGGAACTATATTCAATATCTTGGAATAACCTTTAATGAAAAAGAATATGAAAATGAATATATGTATGTATGTGCATGACTGGGATATGGTGCTGTGCACCGGAGATTGACACATTGTAACTGACTGTACTTCAATTTTAAAAAAAATCTGTGTAACAGAACTTAAGAGATTTGCATCTGGCATATGTAGAGTCCCAAAAGAAGTGCATGTGTCTGCATTTAAGAGAATGTCTACAATATTTAATCCTTTAGTCCATTATGGCAGTATTTTTCCTTCAGTTGTTTATTTGAAATGGATGTTCTCTAAGGAATTTTATACTATTTTTCCTTTTTTTTTTTTTTTTTTGTCCCTACAAATAAATCTCTCTTTCCCAGCAAGCTTTTCATTTGTGACAAATTTAGAAACCTGACTGGCTGAAAAATGGGAGGGTTTATTTTTCTTTCCCTTTTGTGAACGAGGCATTAAGTCTAAAATTGCCTTCGGTGACAAATTCCTTTCACCCCTAATCCTTCATAGAAACACCTTAGTGAATTGCAAGTGATGGAGGCTTCAAAGAAAGAGGCGATCTCAGTTTTATAAATGAAGCCCATTTTGAAAAATAGAAGTAACACAGACACACATACCTTATGCTTTTTTTTTTTTTTTGGTTTATATTGGGCTTAAATGGCTTAAAGCATCATGCAAAATAAAATGGAATCAAGTTTTCTAATTCTTTTTCACCCAAGGTGAACTTTTGTCTCTTCTATTATTTGTGGTAAGAATTTAAGGAAAAATAGTATAAATAAATAGCCATGGCTTTTGGGGTTTTTTTTTTTTTCCAGAACTCTCTCTGTTTTTTTACAGAAGAAAGTTTTAAAATATTAACATAGTGGTCAGCTCTGCTCAGTCCTGGTCAACTAACGTCTTAATCTAACATCCGCACCTCTTTCAAACTTTATAAGAAAATGCTTTCCGGCGTTAGACTTTAACCATGTTTTCAAGTACGTATTTAGTCTGGAGCTTCTTAAATTATTAAGTAGGATAGCATGTATAAATTTGACTTCACTTCATGAACAAGTTAATTTATGTCTCATTAAATGGGAGACAAGCTAAAGTCTGTGACATAACATGGAAATCATTACTCCTACTCGTCCCATTAATAATTTTATTAGGTTGATAAATGTCCATTAAATCTATCAGCTGTCAGGAAGATATACACAGCACGAGGAAAGAAGGACTTCCCAAATTACACACGGACAAAAATTGGAGACATAAGACGGTAATTAGACTATAATTATTAGCAGGACCTCTTCAGGACCCGGAGGAAGAGATTAATCTTGTCAAAATTAAAACTCCATTTAGGAAACACAGAAAAAAGAACGTTGAAGAAATATGGAATTTAGTGGACCATCAGATTTTTTTTTTTTTTTACCGGTTTTACACTTCCTTAAATTATATCAATTTCCCACGTCCACCTAAAATGCCCCTTTGTGTTTTCCTGTCTCAAATGTTTTCGTGTGTGTGGGAGGGGGTACTCTCCCCTCATACATTTTTATTTATTATCCCAAACCAGTTCTGCCCTGACATTTTTTACCTAGAACTTAGCAAAGGTTTTCCTCAGTCAATCTCTAAATTCATGGGTCTTTGTACCCAGTTTTTGTTGTTCAGGGAAGAATCTATACCTTTTGAAAAAATACAACAGTTAGAATTCTATGATTCATTATGTGTGGCTTTGTCGGGTTTTCAGATAAGCTCATATCAGATCAAAATCTCTCCCAATAGCATTTTAAAAAGAAGTTTGGTTTCTTCAGCTGTGTTTTGTTAGTGTCGATGCCTTTGGTGGGATTAACTCAATGCCACCCGGAAGTTTCACGTTGGAGAACAGTTTCCTTAAGCTTTCCGAATATTCATCTTTTTTTTTAAGTTTTTTTTTCTTAATGGAGGGACTGGGGATTGAACCCAGGACCTCATGCATGCTAAGCACGCGCTCTACCAGTGAGCTAGACGCCTTTCCCACCAATATTAGTCTTGTAAACAAGACAACAAGCCCTGAATGGAATTACTCATGCTAAGGTTTACGTCACGAAGCCAAGACTTAACTTAGTAATAGTTTGGCATTCCCTGATATGGAAACGTCAGCCAGTCAATCAAGAATCATCTGATCTGCACGCATCAGGTAATCTTCCGGAAAGACCCCTGGCATCTCTTCCAGGACAATAACCTTGTAATAACCAAGCCACTTTCTCACCTAGTACAACTCGTTCCTTCTGCCTATAAAATCCTCAGAGCTCCTTTCCACCTGCCGGATGGGCGCTGCTCGATTCCTGAGTCATCGAGTAAAGCCAGTGAAGTCTTCAAAACTTCGTTGAATTTTTTTAACATGATTTATTTATGTGGGTTTAGTCACGACAACTCCCTGGTGTTGGCATGAAGATTAAAATAGATTGTAAGACAAAATGCCTAGCACTTGTAATCCTTTTTTTTTTTTTCTTCAAGAAATACTGGTTTCGTTTCTTTCTAAGGATTCCCACCACGTTCGGAGTTTATAGTATTTCTGTTTTAAGTGGAGGAAGGGAATGTCAGGGACACAACGAGCAGGAGGGGCAGGCAGTCGGTGCAGATAACGGGGCACTGCAGGCATCCAAGAACTTAGAGAATGTTTTTACCTCCATGTGAAATTTCTTGTAAAATCCGGCTGAATGTATGTGACTGCAGGCGATCACAGACAAGACAACTTACACATTCAATACGGGTACCAAAATTATCTTGTTTCATAACCCAGTTCTTAAAAATACTTGGTGTGTGACGCTTTGCACAGATGTTCAGTCTTTTAAGCTAATTTATAAGCCATAGTATCAACATTTCTGAGAAAAGTTTTGTAAAATGCAAACTGAAATCTATTTCAGAACTCTCGGGAAGCAAACAAAAAGCGTAACAGAAAAGCCAACTGTATTTTAAGCCAAGAGGATATATATCTTTGCTCAATTGTTAGAAGCGTGGAATGATAAATTCCTTTTTTTTTTTTCAAGATGTGTTCATTAAATGATCGCACTTTCCTATCCCCTGAAGAAGCACTAACAAAATATAATATATTGAATTTGGGGCTCCTACGCTTTCTATGCTAATCTAATGCTGATCTTAGCATGTCATGAATACATATTTGTGGAACTGAAGTGAAATCAATTAAACTGAATTGAGGAAGGAATCAGGGCGCCGTTCCCCGGTGGCAGCCACTCCGGAGTCTGAAAGCTCAGGTAAGAGTTTTTAAATTATTCTCCTTGTTTTTTTTCTTTTTAAGTGTAAGTGAAGAACATCAGCAGTAAGCAGTTTTATTTTTTCTTTTGAATCCTGAATTTGGAGATCCAGTAGAGACGAAAGCGATCGGGATCTCTCTGGCCATCGGCTTTTTAACAAAGTCCCCCAGGTGACTATTTAGCACAGGGAAGTTTGGGAGCCGTCCCCTCAATGCAGAGAATGTCCTTCATGGTGAGACGCCATGCTCCACTCTTTGACAAAAGCCATGACGCAACATCGAGTCATAGTAAAGGTCAAATCGTAATTCAGTGTATATTTATTCGTGTGTACGTGTGTGTAAGTATGTGGCATGTGGACCCACGTGGTAATGTAACACCCCACCATCACTCAGGGGTCCTTCTGCTGGTCCTTCCCCTCTGCCCTGGAGCGTCTGCCATCGCCCTTGTTTGGTGCCTCCATCCCCATCAGATTCTTCCCTCGGAAGCTGCCCCTGAGCATTGCATTCTTACTGATCCAAGATGAGGAGGAAAAGAAATTGAATCTTTCCTGTGACCCCCAAATATGATCCTCTCTTTTATATGCTTTCTAATTTTCCCCCTCCACTTTCATTTTTTTAAAAATTGCTAAGCACAAGAATTAGTGCTGCTAATGCAACGACCGATTCCCCAGCTGCATACTGTCTAGTTAAACATTTGTCTTGGGGTGAGAGAGAAGGTCCCTTCCTATGTTTCTGAGGGTATAAACTTAAAAGGTGAATAAATTTAACTAAATATATGGCTTCACAACCAAATCAATGAGCAGTGTGAGCCTTGGACTAGATTCTACACAACTGACTGTTAATTTGTTGGCTGAAGGACCATGAGCTCAGGAGTTTGGACAGGAGGTGAGATGGGACTTCAGCCTGGATGGACTTCCCCTTGGAGAAGGTCAATGACCACCTCTTTAACTACTTGCCTCCCAGGTCTCTGCTTCTCCCTGGAGCCCCCAACCCCGGTCCACATCTCCAACTATCTGCAGGACACCTCTATACGAAGAGCATCCCTGATCATAATTACATTTCAAGCACCGGAAGCCGCTCCTCTCAAGGTTTTCTCATTTCTTTTCAGTCAACTTCCGTTTAAGATCTCATCATATCTTTAATATCGCACTTATTTTTATTCTTCTTTTTAAAATTAGTAGACTTTATTTTTTAAGCAGTTTTAGGCTTAGAGAAAATGTAGTAGAAATTAAAAAGTGTTTCCATATCCTCCATCACCTTCCTCCCTGTTATTAACATCTTGCATCAAGGTGGTACATTTCTTCCAATGGATACGGTATTATTAGCTGAAGTTCATAGTTTATATCCGGTTCATAGTTTACTCTTTGTGTTGTCTGTTCTGCGGGTTTTACAAATGCATAATGACATGTGTCCACCAGTATAATGTCATGCAGAACAGTTTTACAGTCCTAAAAATCCCCCCTGCTCCAATTAGTCATCCTTCTCACCCTCTCACCCCCAATCCTTGGAAAACCACTCATCATTTTACTGTCTCCATAGGTTTATTTTTTCTAGAATGTTACAGAGTTTGGAGTTGTGGACAAAGGGTGCCACCTGCCATTCCAGGAAATAAAAAACGTTGCCTTCACAAAGCCCTCATCCACTGCAGCCGCCCCCAGTGCTGCCCCCTGAGGGGATTCGGGATGGAGTAAAACGGGATGCTGGCCCCAGATAGTTAAGGTGCCTGTCAAAGGCATGATTTCAATGAGTCCAGACTCTTGAATCTTCCCATACGTAGAAAAACACTAAAATCATTGACTTGAGATGTTTCTTGATTAGCGGTAACTTTTGATGTTCAAGTGCTTTTTTTTAATCAAAAAAAAAAAAAAAGATATAAATCCTGGCTCCTCCCTTACGTCTTTGGAACAGTCCTTCAGAGCCATCGGAGAGGCTGTATCTTGGGCTTAAGTCCCCAGTAAGTCCGCTCAGGAAGTGTGAGCACCGAGGGTGAGTGTGCAGGGTCTTTGATTGACAAGGGACTGTGAACACAAGCATTAGGGGGCTGGTGATCAGCTCACGCACAGGCACCTGATTGGTTGCAAGCGAGGTAAGACCTGTCGGGGGCTCCTCTGAGTAATGGGACTTAGGACTCGGTTAAGGGCGGATGTGCAGTGATGCCTGCCCGCCCAGGGGATGGTGAGATCTTCCATCTCCTGGGGGCAGTTAGTTTTGTTAGGGTACACACACATGCAGGGAAGATGTTTTTACCTTGAAGAAAGAAAGGCAGGCATACAGAGAGCCCTGCAGTGGGGGGTTTGTGGCTTTAGAGAGATTTCAGAGAGCACCAGCCTGCTCCACAGACAGGGGGACAGAGATCACCGTTAAGTGCCTGTTTGCACCAGAGGCAGAAGTAACTCCATCTCGCTGAGAGCCAACCATTCATCTTGAATAGGCTGTAAACATCAGTGGTTTAAATCATGGAAACGCCATCCTATCTATCCTCACACTAAAGACAACACCTCTCGCGAAGGTCTAGGGAGCAATATTCGCAGTGCCTTGGGAATACAGAGCCTACTTGCAGGCCTTCGAAAGTTAATCCTCCACCCCTGGTGTGCATAATCCCGACTGCGACAATCCAAGTGTTGGCAAATCCACCTGGATTTGTAGGATAAGGTTAATTTACAGACAAATATATCACACTGCCTCTACTTAACTCTTTTAAGTTATCCCTCTTTGACGTTGATCGCAGACAATGAACAAGGCCCCTGACATCTCTCAGGCCACCCGAGTCACAGGAGTGCAGACTCAAGCATCTGATGGTTAGGGGGTTATTTTACAGGTGTTCTAACCACAACCAGGTAGGCAGCTCTGGGCAGGAAAGAGCTCTCTGCAGGAGGCCCCTTTTGTCTTGCGACTCACCTTAAGCCAGGCACCCCCATGCCTTTCTTCTGATCACACAGTACCTTGCCTAACCTGTTGGTTCCTTCCTAGATCAAAGAAGTAGAAATGGGGAGTAAGTCGTTAACAGGCGACCAGATGGCTTCCTTGGCTTCCCCTGCAATTATCGCACAAACTACACCAACAAGAAAGCACCTGAAGGACATTCACAGAGAACTGACAGTCCTGCACACGGCAGGGATGGCTCGGCAGCCCGCACACAGAGCCTGCACCCAGTCCCGGGCTGGGGGTGGCACTGACTCCCATTGACTTCCCATCTCAGTGGTTACTTTCCTTTTTCCCTTTAAAACTTCCACGGCTGAGCAGAATCTTTGGAGATGGTCCTGGGGGACATAAGCCTGCTGTCTCCCCAGACTGCAGCATTCTGATTTAAAGCATTTTTCCTTTCTAGCAGCATTGCCTCTGTTTATTGATTTAATGCGCAGTGAGCAACCATCCCATGTTGGGTAAGAAAAAGAATCAGATCTAGACTGCCATCTCAAAGGCTGAATTTATTTTTCATTGCTGCCATAATGAATTACGGCACATTTATAATTGCAGGGAACGGTTCAATCTATTTGCTAACGTGTAAGATGAGGAGTATCCTAGGGTCCTCCTTCATCTTCATCCCAATTCCAAAGACCCGCTGGCTGTAGCTCATCATGTGACAGAATCACTTACTTACAGCAAGTGAGGTGGTCCCAGAAGAAGTCCTACATCTTCCCATCAGCATGGGCTGAACACGGGTGGTTCGCAGACAGAGGTGTGAGAGCCAGCTGTGCAGAATCGCGTCAAGAAGCCTTCAGTGTGTTTACGACTCCTTTTTAAAAAGTTCCAACTGGAAAGTCAGTAACTTTTGCTTCGTATTATTTATTTTAGTTTTCTCTCTCTCTTTGTTTTTCAAATTGAAGTATAGTCAATTTGCAATGTTGTGTTAATTTCTGGTGTACAGCATAGTGATTATATACACTGATATATATAGAGAGAGACATATATAGACATATTTTATATATACACACACACACACACACACATACACACACACACATACACACATTTTAATATTATTTTCATTATAGTCCATACAGGGTATTGAATACAGTTGTCTGTTTTATCTAGTAAGACCTTGTCGTTTATCTCTTTTATAGGTAGTAGTTAGTATCTGCAAATCTCGAACTCCCAATTTATCCCTCCCCACCCTCTTTCCCCTCTGGTAAACTTAAGTTTGTTTTCTGTGTCTGTGAGTCTGTTTCTGTTTTGTAAATAAGTTCACTTGTGTCTTTTTTTAAGATTCCATTTATATCAGATTTCAACACATTTTGATGATGTCACTCTAGTGTTTATCAAGATGTTAGACTGCAGTATAACAAGGATGTTACTGGGTTTTCTCTGGCAAAATTGTCCCTCTCACCATTAACCCAGCCCTTGCCTGTGTCCCAACACAGCCAATGCCATGGGCACAGCAGTCTGTCCACGTAGAAAATGAAACCAAGTGTCCACATTCATTGGAAGCTTTCATTTCTCTTGCCTTGAAGTCTGGATCATCCTTCCATATTTTCCAAATTTTTCACATGCAACCTTTCTCAACCCAAAAGGCTCACTGTGAAAGGCGCCTCTTTTTGAAGCATTATTTATTTTCCCCAGGTTGAATTACTCACGCCCACCTGTGTACTTTGAACACATTGTATGTGAACACAATGAACGCATTTCTACATTATCATGATTATTATCTCCCATCTGCACTTTGCTGTAGGGCTTGGCACAAAGTAAAATGCACAGAAAATGTTTGTGAATTTTGCCTGAATCGAATCAGATTCAATTGAAGGGACCTGAATGGCGCTGAGGTTTACAGAATTGCCAGGGACCAGAATGCATCTGAAGATCTTGTTTTCAAACAAGTGAATCTAGACTTAATTGGAGTAATTTCACCACCGTTAATAATAGACTTCTAATTTAATATTGACTTCACTTTTAAACTTATTGTAATAATTCTCATCCATAGTTACTGCCTTGGAAATATTTCTCGTTGTCCCTCTGGGATTAGTTTAAAATTACAAAAACACAGGGGATGCGTTGGATTTTAGAGGCTGGATTCACTCTGGGATGGTCAGTTTGTCTAGCTGGAGGCTTTATATGGAGTGGCTCATGTGACTGAGATGTTCAGAAGGAGAACTCCAGTGTCAAAGACCGATTCTGGTCTCCCCGGTCTTTGTTTTGCTTTGTTTTTGAGTTACAGTCAGTCTCCCCAGTCTTGAAGGATGGTCACATAAAGGACACACCTCTTGATAGAAACAGACGGGGGAACTCAAGCGTCATCCTCACTGTTCACCAAAAGGCAAACACACCACGTCTCCATCACAGTCCTTTGCTTTGACTTCCAGAATGCTCCCATCTTCCCAGGACTCTTCCTCCCTACGGAGGACCTGCGTTCCTCCTGTGAACCACCCAGCTCCCTGAAACATCCCTCTCAAGGGTTGAGCTGTTTAATTCAGGAACAATTTCTCAGTCTCCTCACCAGAGTTCTAGGAGAAAATCTCGTTAGCATCTTAGCCACGTAATCTCACGCCGATTAATCCCTCTCTTCCATCGTTAACAGAAACTTTCCAAAGGAAGGGACACAGTCTTACTCTGGTTCGGCCATCGCCTGCCACAGCACATGTAATATCCATATGATTCTCCATAATGGCTACATCAAATTTTTTTTTTGTAAACGTGAAAATCCTCTTCAGATTTCTTTCCATTAGTGGAAACGGATACTAATGGACGTCTTTCATAAAAGCTAAGTGGCCTAAAGTGAACTTTTGAAAAGTAGAGGATGTCTGTCCTGCCAAACGGCCAGGAAGCAAAACAGGTAACGTGGCTTCCAGAGAAACAGTCCAGCTGCAGAAACGGTGGGTCCAGATCTGGGTGGGAAATGAGGATGTGCCCCAAGACCTCCACAGGGTGGGTGGGGAGCAGTCTCTACCCCAGAAATGAGGCTGCATGGAAAAGAACTGGTGGTGGAGAACAGGCTCGAATCTGGGCGCTACCAATAAAAAAGCAGAGAGCAAGGGAGTATGAGAGAGCAGGGTGTATGCATCTTCTTGAATTAATTCTCATTTTGTGGCTGGCTTTATTCCTTTGATAACTATGTAAGTTTAAAAAGCTAAAGCTCTAAACATTCTTAGAAACAATAAACAGTACATATATATAAATTTAAAAATATATGTGCAGGTAAAAAAGAAAAACCAGAAATGAGCCATCAAGCCATGAAAGACATGGCAGAAACTTAAAGATGTATTGCTAAATGATGGAAGCCAGTCTGAAAAGGCTACAAACTGTACGATTCCAACCAAATGACATTCTGGAAAAGGCACAGCTACAGAAACAATGAAAAGATCATGGTTTCCAGGGGAGAGGGAGGGAGGAAGGAATGCATAGATGGAGCACAAGGGATTTTTAAGGCTATGAAATTATTCTCTATGATACCTTAGTGGTGGCTACATGTCACTATGCATTTGTCAAAACCCATAGAATGTGCATCAAGAGTGAACCCTCATGTAAACTGTGGACTTTGGTTGAAAATAATGTGTCCATGTTGGTTCATCGATGGTACCAAAGATGCCACACTGATGAGGGATGCTGAGGGGAGGGGAGGATATACGTGTGGGTGGGCAGGGCTCAGTGCGAACTCTCTGTATTTTCTGTTCAATTCTGCTGCAAACCTCCTCTAAAAAAATTAAGTCTATTAATTAAAAAAAAAAAAAAAAAAGCAGAGCAAGGGATTCCACAGTCAAACCCAGAGTCTTGGATCAGACTTCTAGGTAATTTAGTTTATGAAGGACCTTTGAAGGTCATTCACAATCCTCCCCCTGACATGTGTAGGACCCTGGCTTCATGCTCTGCCCTTCGGTTATTCCCTTTACTGCAGCTACAATAGTGACACTCACCACATTCATTTCCCAAAGTCATCATCTGACACCTGCTCACCATCTTCCATGCTGGAAATTACCCTTCCCCGCTTGCCTAGAATTAGCAAAATTCCCCCAGCACTTCATTGTCCAGTTCAAATATTTACAGCTCTGTTAAGCATTTTTCTGACTTTTCTAGTCAAAATTCACAGATTTGTCTTCTGTTCTCAAGTTCTGTGTGATGCTTCTCTATTAGGTCAGATTGCACGGTGTTATAAAAGTGGAAACATAAGATGGAAAAAGTGTGTGTGTGTGTGTGTGTGTGTGTGAGTATGCCTGTCTTGTCTCCTTTAGAGAGTAAACTCTCAAACATAAATTCCCCCACATTATTTATCTCTGTTTCCCTGAACATTTTCATAGTACATTTTTTTAATCTGACAAATATTTTACTTTTCTAATCTAAAATATTCTTTTTAATTTTTTTAATTTTTAAAACATTTTTATTGAGTTATAGTCATTTTACAATGTTGTGCCAAATTCCAGTGCAGAGCACAATTTTTCAGTTCTACATGAACATATATATATTCATTATCACATTTTTTTCGCTATGAGCTACCACAAGATCTTGTATATATTTCCCTGTGCTGTACAGTACAATCTTATTTATCAAATTCTACATTTTGAAATCCCAGTCTGTCCCTTCCCACCCCCCGTCCCCCTGGCAACCCATAGTACACTTTATATAATGAATGTTAAACACATACTCAAGAAATAAATGAATAAATGTCAGAAATTTAAATGGTAGAAAAGGAATTTGGAAACCTTTGCACCTGACCATAAAAATGACAATCCACTTTCTAGTCCTCTAAACTCTGAACCTTGATTCTTTCAACTCTATTTTTTTTCCACAAGTAAGTTTGAGTTACCTGACCCGCAACACACTCCACCACAGTCTTAAATGTGCACAAACGTCTGTCTGTTGTGACGAAACCAGGAAAAAGCCAGAGCTACCCGTCCCAACTCTACTACCTAAAATTTTCATCCAACAGTGCCACAGAAAATGCAAGATAGTAGAGAGAATTAAGACCAGGAAAGGAACAGGTTAGAAACAGAAGAGAGAATGTCAAATAAATGAGAGAACACTGAGGCTATTTCTTGAAGAAAATCAATAAAATAGAAAAATTCCCATCGCGTATTAACAAGCAGTAAGTGGGGAAGATGGAAAATGCATAAAACACAGAATACCCAGCAACAGGTAACCATCCCCAGAGGCGACTGGCACATACAGTCACATTTGGTCCAGAATGCAGCTCAATATGCTTTACTTTACTTATGATTAAAATGAAGAGGAAGAGGAAGAGGAGGAAGAGGAAGAAGAAGAAGAAATAATACAATAAAAGCAAATGTATTAATGATAGAAACTCTTAAAAAATCAAATTTCCATGAAAAAATAGGAAAAAAAAAAAAAAAGAATGTTCTGTCCACAGTGGTTTTAAACAGCATGTGATCTCACTGCTGTTCAATTGCACAGAAACCGTTCAGGATCCTAGGAGAAGAAACAAACACGACACTGCATTTTTTAGGTGCGAGCTTCAGGATGTGCTATGCTGGACTGAGAGTCGGCGCCACATTTACGGCAAGACAGAAGCTGGAAAATTGCAAAGTATCGACCGCTTCCAAGACCATCCGACTGGCTCAGGCAGCAGGCGGACCATGAACTCAAAATCCGGAGAAATATGCACACCTTTCGAGGGCGACAGGACTTGCATTTTGCTTGTGGGGGACCGAGGTACTCTCCATGTCGTATAAACCAGTAAGAAGATTCAGGGAAAATGGTTGAGAGCTTCCGCCACGTGGTCACCAGGAAGAATGGTGAGGAAACTCTCTCCATTTGGTGCCTTGGGAAGGGAAACAGGAAACAGAAGCTTCTCCATGAATTCCTTCTCCTTCAGAGGTTGACCCACTGGTCTACTTTTTTGGTGTTTTTTTTTTTTTATAGCTATACATTTTATTTTATTTTATTTTATCTCATTTCATTTTATTTTAATCCACTGGTCTACTTTTAATGAATAGAGTAGAGATCAGTAGACCATATTCTGGAACATAAAATGCATTTTAACACATGTTAAAATACACAAACCTTAGACAACATGTTCTTGGACCACAATGGAATTAAACTAGAAATTAGTAACAGGAAATATCTACAGAATTCCCCAAATAGATGGGGATTAAACCGCTCACTTCTAAATAAGTAATGGGTCCAAAGAAAGTCATAGGAGAATCAGAAACATATTTTCAACCAATTTATAGTTAAAAAAAAAAAAGCACATCAAAATTTGTGGAAGGCAGCAAAAGCTGGGCGTAGAAAGGAATGTATAATATTAATGCCTTTCCTGGAGAAGAAGAAATATCTGAAATTATAGTCTAACCTCCCATCTTAGGGAAATAACTAAAAGAGGGCAAATGAAGCTTCAAGAAAGCAGAAGAAATGAAAGAATAAAAAAATCATGATTGAAATGAATGGAACTCATAAGCAAGTGCAGGGTTTAGGATTGAGGGTCAACACACAAAAGGCAATTGCTTTTCTGCATCCCAGAAGTGAGCAATTAGAATTGAAGATTAAACAAAATGTAATAGATTTATAATAGCACACAGAGATGACTTACTTAGGCATACATTTAACAAGATACGTAAAGGGTTTGTTGGCATAAAAGTGGAAACCAAAGATGAAAGGAATTGAAGGTGATCCTTTCTGATTCCTTCCATGTGCATGGATTTCCTGTGCGTGGATGGGAAGATGCAGAAATGTTACTGATGTCAAGTTTCCAAAGCAACCCCAATCAAATCCCAGCAAGCTCTTTTGTAGGTACCAGTAAACGTCTTTTAAATTTAAATGATAAGGCAAAGGGCCTCGAATAGCCAAGAAATGGTGAAAAGCAACAGTGTTGTAGAGCTCAGACGACCCGTTGCAGGATGGACCTACTGTAAAGCTACAGTGACTAAGACAATATCCTATTGGTGGAAGAACAAATGAATAAACAAAAGGAACAGAAGACAGCCCAGAACTAGACCCACAGTATAGTCAACTGACTTTTCCCAAAGGGGCAAAGAGATTCAGTGAATAAAAGATAATCTTTGCTGGGAAATTTGAACATCCATATGCCAAAAAAAAAAAAAAAAAAAAATCAGATCAACACAGACTTTTCACCTTACACAAAAATTAACTAACTCTGGATCACAGACATCAATGTAAACTGAAAGCCATAACACTTAGCATAGAAAACATTGGGAGAAAGTGTACATGATCTAGAATTTGGAAATGAATCTCTAGATAGGACCCCAGAAACACGATCAATAAGGGAAAACACTGGCAGGCTTAACTTAATTGAAATTAAAACCTTTTTCTTTGTGAAAACACTTAAGAAAATGAAAAGACAAGTCGCAGACTTGGAGGCAATGTTTGTAAAACATACATCTGATAAAGAACTTGTAAAGTAGATAACACAGAAATAACTCTCAAAACTCAACATAAAGAAAACAAACAACCTTTTTTTTTTTGAAATGGGGGAAAAAACACACAGACACATCAGAAGATGGTAAATAAGCATATAAATCGTTTCTCAATATTACTTGGATTCTAAGACCATTGTCCAGTAAAAGGAAGCAGGGCTCTTGGGAGAAAGGCTGATTCTGGAACCGGGTCAGGAGACATAGAAGGTGAGCCTGGAGCATCTTGTAATGTCTTGGGCTAAGCAGGTGCTCAAAAAATAATGATCATTATCATAGGGAGATATTACAGAGACACAAGGGATGACTGAAAGAGAGCCTGGTGGCCACCGCGGACAATCTGAGCAACAAAATAAAGAAATCATAAAATAAATGCCCATGAGTCCTTAATAATATGAATGTGTCACCGAATGCGTAAATAATGGCAGAGAACAGACAAACCTGCCCCGCAGAAGGAGTCTTGGTAACTGATGTAGGCGCCTCACCCTCAGGCAGGAGAGCTCAGCCCTTCGCTTCCAGGTGGGAGCTGCATGCAGTGACCTCCTTGCGAAGGTTGTAAAATGAGAAAGGGGGGAATCTGGGCAATGAAGACGTTTGACAAATACCACCTCAGCCAGGTGATCGGGTTACCAGCAACTTTGGTAAGTCATGTTGATGGCGCGTCCTCTTCACAGGATGTGATGTGGAGGGTGGTCATTAATCTCTGTCATCTTCCCCGTAAAACCAGTGAGTCCAGCTTAATCATAAGACATACATCAGACAAATCTTTCTGGGAGATATCCTGCAATGTTCCTGAGCAATGCTTCTCAAAGCGTCGTGATCATGAAAAATAGTCTGAGAAGTTGTCACAGCCCGGAGGAGCTCCCACACTGCATCCAAGGACTTATAATAGCAAACAAGTCAGACACGGAGACCCCGAGTCTAAGTGCGAAAGACACCAACACCAGGTATGGCGATAAATGGGAAAAGGCTGACATGGAATTGGTTGGAAAACCAATATGCCCCAATGGAAAGTATAGAGCTGGCGGGAAACAGAGGATTTGAAAGTAAAAGAAAAAGGTCATTATTGAGGGGACAGCTTCTAGATGTCTCACTGTCTCTCTGGGACAAAAAAAAAAAAAAAAACCCTCTGATTTGTGGCTTGTGTCATTTCCATGGTGTCAACATCCCATCGTGGCCAATTTAAAACTATGAACGTGGTTTCTCAGCGCACATGGAGGCGGGAGGAATGTATTGCACAAAGCTTGCCTTGGTACAATGTCCCCACCGCACGGGTACCTCAGGAGTGTGGACGACGGTGAGGCACAAACTAACCTGGAGGTGATGAATGCCACGCACGTATGATTACTGTTTTTAATTGATCTGTCGGTGCAGACAACCTAGCTTTGAATGATGCTGGAGGGGAAAACATTGAAACACGGAGCAATCATCTCTCATGAGCTGGCACAAGCCAGCTCCCACCTAATGCTGAGATGTAACTGATGTGTGTTGGTGACACTGCACATTTCGGGAAAACTGGAGTCCACTACACTAAAATTTAAAAAAAAAATTTTTAAGGATTAAAAGGAAGAGGGGTCTGGAGATAGAACAGGAAACTTGGACAGGGTCCAGTTGAAGATCTTGAATACTGGCCTCAGGAAGGTGGATGCAAATCTGCAGTCCGTGGGGAGCCACTGCAGGGATGTGTGTGTGTGTGTGTGTGTGTGTACACGTGCTTGTGTTTTGATCAACAGAGTGACATAAATGCTAAAGCTATGTGTTAATACTTACGGTGGGTTGAACCAGGGCAACATCAGACAAGGGGAAATCACTCAGGCCCCTTTGTCTTCATTCAGAGAAGAGGATAAGGGGTGACAAGGAGCCGGGTGGAAAGGAGGCCGGTCAGCAGGTGCAGGTCCCGAGAATCACGGGGCTGTGACAAAACCGTCAGTAAGCCACTTACCGGGAAACCCAGTTCTCGAGTGCAAACACCGGCAGCGATGAAGAGAAAAGACTAGATTTAAGCCCACAAGGAATCTACACTTGGTCAAATAAAACATTTGCGTGCTAGATTTTTCATTTTCTTTTCCGATTCCTGAAACGATACTTCTAATCTGCTGTTAATGCCCTTGGCGAGTTAGCGTGAAAAAATGAGGGGGTTGCTTGAAGTTCAGAATGTCTAGGCAACACAGCAGGGTAATTTTTAATATGGTTTCTGACTCCAGGATTCACAGGAAAAGGAGATAGATGTGTAACTTTATTAGAAGAGTCTTTTATAACTTTATAAATGTAAGGTCTAGCCCCATTTTCCCACGTGATTTTGCAAATGAGTGAACGTTCTCTCTCCAGAAGTCAGAATAGATTCTCAAACTTTCAATCCCTGGAGGTCTGGACTGTAATTAAAATGCAAATGTGTTGGCTTAATATAATAGCTGGAAGAAATCTCAGAGATCAATCTTGTTGAACCATTTTATTTCATCGCTGAAGAATCTGAGACAGAGTGGCTGGTGACATTCACTGGTGATGACAGATGGCTGTGACTGGGGAAACAGGAGGTCCCCACGCCCAGTGAGCACGGCCAGGCCAGGCAGGATTTGCTGCACGGATGTTCCCCTAAGTGGGGCATGGCGTGGCCAACGGCGTCAAGATGCCGGGTAAGATGGGTCTGAAAGAGTAGGAAGTCAACGGACAAAAGGGCTGTGTGATGCCAAAGCTTTTTGCTGATTCATTGTGACTTGAAATTCTTGCAACTTGCTTTTCTCTTGTCTCGGACAAACCCCTGCCTTTGCTTCACTTGCTCACCTGCTTTTGCGCTAAGCAGCCCCCAACCTTTCCATTACCCTCTCCACTCCCTCGACATCCCTTACCCAGAAAAGCTTCGCCTTGAACCTAGAAGGTGTGTTCCAGACAGGAGGTCCCGGGCTGATGGCCTCAGAAGAATGAAGAGTCTCTGGGGCTTCTCTGTGACGGGATTCATCCTGATGAAGAAGAATTCGGCACCCTGGAAAAACAGCCTGACGTTGTTGCCTTCCTGTTCAACCCAGGTTTTCTCTAAAACGTCAGAACACTAACCCCAAGGTGGACTCACAGTCTCTAAGGCATGAGCACACTGTGCCTCCTGGTCTCGATTCAGTTCCTGGGGAACAGAGGGTGTATTTTCTGGCAACAGGTCCACTGGTACAGCCAACACCATAGTTGTTTCTAATGTTACTGTTTTGAAAAGAAACATTTTGTTATATTTCTGAACTGAATATAAATTTAATCCAGAAAGACCTCAAATAATGTTATGGACTAAATGGATGCAGATCTTTGCGATGCATTGCAGCATCCTGGACCCCAGTTACCTCTGAAATGGGGGAAATGGTGGCATTCGGGGGGCCGACCTGATGATTATACTGGGGGCATGCACACACGGTGCAAACCTCTGCGCCTGACGTGGCGACTCACCGCGCCACGGACTTAACAACGAAACAGAGGAGGCTGAGTTGTGTGGGCTTCCAGTCCAGCTGCGATTGGCGGTGCTTTGCCATAATTAGAACTGCAGACTCAGCGAAGCACACGGTGGTTTGAGGACTTAAGACTCAGCAAATCTCAGCCCCCAGATTTTATAAATGAAAGTTTGTTTGTTTTTTTTTTTTTCAGAGTGGTTAAGTGACTTGCCTGAGGGCACACAGGAAGGACCGACACCCCCACAAGCATTCAAAACAAGCCAGGAGGGGTTCCTTCTCAGGAATGCTGGGGATCCCCTAAAGAAATCAGATTATTGGGGTATCTGCACCTGCCTCTCTTTAACACAAACTCAATTTAATATCAGACAGAATAATCGAGAACCTTCTGGAATTACTGACTGCCCTGATTCTTGTGTACTCATATTCACCTGGTTGGGGGGAACAATTTCTCCCACTTTATCCCCTGTTTTGACTCCAGCCTGTACCACGTCATCTCCAGAAATGCACAGTGCACCCCAAATCGCCCCTGACAACCTGCGAATATTTTTAACTCTCTGGAGATAGGTTGAATTGCACCTGCCATGCTTCAAGCCAGATAAGGGAAACATTACTTAATTTAATTAAAATTTGCAAACCTTACTGAGCACCTATGAATGCCAGGCACTAGGCCTGATGCTAGAGATATTTTAGTAAGTAAAAAAATGCTCTTTTTATCACAAATATCCACTCCAGTAAGGAAAGGGTGGAACAAAAAGCAAACAGGCCAAGCCAGCTCAATCATTTCTCAGAATGCTCACAAAATTCGGAGAAAACACAGAACACTTAACAATGAAAGGACGTATTTTATTCAAGGGCCTGAAGGAAGCAAAGCCACATATCACGAAAATCTTCTTGTCTTGTCTTGTCTTTAAAAAATTTTTTCCAATTTATGTTTTGGTCATGCTGCTTAGCTAAGTTTGACTTAATCTGAAAACAGTAGGAAACCATCGAACATTTTTCGACAAGAAAAAGTGACATGATTTAATGGTTATACAGAACTCGGCCTGCGGGGAGAAGCCAGGAATTGGAGGACCGGTCATGAATCGGTTAACAGTTCCAGGGAGAAACAACAGAGGGAGGTATCAAATAATTCAATCAATAATTAACGCTTGTCATTCTGAGTTAAAATGTAACTTTCACCAAAATACTTCATTTTCCTAAAATGATCATTTGTCATGTGGTTAGAGATATTGGAATTCCTCTGGTTTCTCACACTTTTCTTTCTACTCTCAGGAGTCTAGTGGTTAAGCTCGCTTTCCCCGGGCACACATCCCCCTGAGGACAGGAGTCGACTTTCGAGATAAGATGCTAAATGTCCAGCCGGCCATGAGACGGCAGGAGCCAACAGACAAGTCAGTGAGGTTGGAAGGACAGAGCTCACCCAGCCAGGCCTCTGGGTCAGAGAATTCACATTCAAAAGATTCAAAGGCTTTATCCAGTGTTGAATTTTTAATAGAAAGCCATGGAGACGTGTGTAGCTTGCAAACAGTGCACACTGTAAATGCAGCAAATATTTCCCAAGCCCCTAACCGGAGGGAGCCCTGGTGAGCTGTGTAGGATCAGAACGTCCTTAAGGAAAGACATTCCTCAGTCCCCAGCTTTTCGCCTCGCTGAATTCTTTTTTCTCTGCAACCCTCAAGGTTCACACTGCTTGCTCAGAGAGTGATGCCCGTGAAAAACCTCCAGGGGAGATTTGAGCCCACAAGCAAACCCAAGTTTCTATCTCAATGCCTCACATTTATTTGAAGAAATAGCCAAGAAAGTTTAATTGAAAAGCATTGGACTTGCCGCAGGTGGGGGCAACTTGTTTGTGTGGACTTGGCTGGGAGTTCAGGAAAGTTTCCACCCGAAGCCTGCTGTGAACCGGACAGAGTCATGATGGGGGCCTGGAGCAAACAGCCCCGGTCGGCTCTCCCCGGTAGGAGGGTGCTGGGCTTCCATGTGTGAATAAATACATTGCAGTCATGTCGGTAAACAAAGGATGCTCTGGCCACCACCGACCCTGAGAGGAGGGGACTCTGGGTGTGGACAGGCAGGCAGTCCACCTCGGCTGCCATCCCCAGTGGGGCCCCCAGAGGGGACTCAAGATGAGAGAGGATGGGACACTGGCCCTAGAAAGCTCAGGTGCACACCAAAGGGATGATTTCAATGAACCCAGACGTTTGCACCTTCCTGTACAGAGAAAAGTGCTAAATTCCTTAACTTGAGATGTCTGGGTTTCTTTAATCAATAGTCATCTTTCAATGTTCCCACTACCTGGTTTTGGTTGCAAGAACTCGTACATCCTGGCTTCTGCCTCGCCGCTTTGGTACAGCCTCTTAGAGCAATGTGAGACACTGTGTCCCGGGCTTGAGTCCTCAGGAAATCTGCCGAATGCAACATCACTGTCAACTTTTGGGTTTTGCATTTTATTTCGGTTGACGTGGGTAATCTGTGTAGTCATAGCAGGTCGTGTGTGTGTGTGTGAGAGAGAGAGAGAGAGAAAGAACAGACTGAAAAGAGAAGTATACAGTTGGGAGTTAATATTTCCAAGCACTCAGGCTGAGGCTCGCTCATGGGTTCCTCTCACAGACGGTAAATGCAGGTGTAAACTCAGTCCTCTGGGTGATGCTGATGTAACGGAGAAGGAGCTACTGAGATGGTGGCATTTAAGCCACTTGAGTGCAAAAGTGAAGCATGGCAGTTTGGAAACAAAATTTAAAACCAGGCACAAGGCAGTTGGTACAACTGTGAAGTAGGTTAAAGGATGCTCGCTTTGGCAAGCCCTCCTTTCTTGGGTGGGACAATAATTGCTCCCTTCTACTCAAATCTGACCTTGATAACTCAACGTTACCCAAAATATACTATCACGTTGAAAATGTTTTAGTAGCTTTCATTCATCGTAACAAGAAGAAAAATTCCTTTTCGTGGTCCTAAAAGTCCCCCGCGTCTGGGATGAATCGGCTCTCCCACCATCTCACAGAGTGAAACCCAGGGCTTTGCCATCGACAGGATACCACGGAGTGGTGTCCCTCTTACTGAGGACAAATCACTCATTCATGCAGCTTCATTGCAGAATTAAGTGGCGTTATTACTGCATGTGGCATCATGCATCATGCACGAATTTGTATGCATGGGTAATGCAGGCAGTGTCCAGAAAACCATTCTAAATAGCTCTCCCAGAGGTTTGCAGCATCCATCCAACCCAGGATACATGATAAAGGTGACCAACGCCATCAGCCCCCAGGTAAAGGCTAACGCATCTACTGTCTGTTCTCAGCTGACTGTCCCCGTGTCCCCCCGGCACACACAGTGGGGACAGTCCAGGTCGCACAGGGCTCAGCCTGCATCCAGACCCTTGGAACAGTTTCCATGTAACTTTATTAAGGAAACTGCTGTAACTCACCCTCCTTGTCTTCACACAGAAAGTAAATTATGTATATTGTTTGTAAAAAAAAGAACAGGTACCATTTACTTAGAAAAGAACATGGCTCAGGAATTGAATTAGGGACTGTGGATGTATTTTTTTGTTTGTTTGACAATCAGAATCATTGCTACCCACGTGCTTTTGTATATGGAGTGGATATAGAGTTGGATCAGACTTCTCAACAGTGACATGAGAGCGACAAACAGTGCCGTCAAAATCCTGAGGACAGATGACCCCCTGCCCACAACTGTATTCCCAACCGAAGTGTCAGTCGAGTGGGATTTACAGGAAGATGCGTTTAGAATGATGAGACCTTGAAAAGTGCATGTTGCCCTGTGTCTCGAGGTGCTACTGGAGAGAAGGAAGAACGCCAGGGAGACAGGGGACAGGAGACCAAACAGAGGGGACAGGAATGAAGAGGCTCCCATAGAGCAGAAACGTACTGGCAATACTTGCTGAAACAGGTCCTTCTGTCTCATCGGGGTGATCAGAAAGCGGCAGAGAAGTTTAGCGTGGCCGTCTTTTTTGCTGAGCGATAAGGTGCTTGGACAATAAGGAAAGATGTTTTTAAAATCAATAGTTAATCCAAAATGGGGTGCTTCTCATTCATCAGGTTCTTAGCAAAAGTTTTGTCTTCCTCATCGATGGCAATGCCATGCTTCAGATATGAAGACTGACGGATTTTAAGCAATACAGGCGAAAAATGGTGCTGAAAAAAATAGAGCATGTTTCAGTCTTATAGAGTGTGGTGACATTTCCTGAGACAAGCACCCAGATGCACACAATCCCTTTGGCCAGAGGAACCAGACGCTCCCGTGCTCCTGGCTGAATCACACCCTCAGCTAGTCTGCCGGCGTTCAGACCACTCGCTCCTGGGGGAGAAACTCTGCCGTTGTAATTAACAGAAAGTCTGCAATTGTAAATAAGTTTGTGATTCGCCCCCGTGGGGGTGAGGGTCTTGCCTGTCTCCGTCCTTCCCATCCGTGTCCCAGTGGGTTTTCCATTGTGTCTTCATTTGTAGATCTTTCTGGCGAGTCTTTCTGTCTTTCTCATTTTGGTGTTTCTGTGGAGGGAGGGGCGCCAAGGTCTTCCTACTCTGCCATCCTGGCCACTCCCCAGCATTTTTTAATTTGAAAAGCAATTACCTGAAATCCTTGGTTTACATGTAAGACTTAAATAAAAAAGTCAATATGCAGACGCCATATTGTAAAGATGGATGATTCAATATTGTAAAAACAAAAAAAGTCTTTTTTTTTCCCCCTCAAATTGATTCAAAGCCATGATGATGGAAAGCCCAACCATCTGTGGGATGCAACAATGTCTAGAAGGACCCAGAGCCTGGCGAAGGACAAAAGGCTTCCTGCCCGCTGACCCCAAGTAAACCCTGGAGGGATGGATGTTGGTCTGAAGCTCCCTGCTGGCCCCTCCTCTCTTAGCCAGCTGTTGTGCACCATCAAATGGTCTTTGCACACTCAGCGTCTCATCTCTAACTGGGCGCACTTCATGGCCAGCAGAGTTAAGATGAGGCGTGCAAAGGTTTCATCAGGGTGGCTGGCACACAGTCGATCTCACTGCCACTCACTCCATTTGCCATGTGGCCAAGTAGTTTCCCTTTTAGTCCGCCCCACACTTAACGTGTCAAGGCATGAGGCCAGAACTTGGGCAGCCAGTCCGTTCTGCACAACATGGTCCAAGAAAGAGATGTCACCACCTGGGAGGAAGAAGTGGCTTCCATAAACCAGCGAGATGAATGTGTCTTCCAAGCCCTAAGTTCTGACCTGAGGAGAAGCCCCCACACTCCAGGGGGGCCAGAGCCAAGCAAAGAACTCAGACGCGTCTCTTTCGCTGGTTCCTTCTCTGCCTCGTGGTCTACGTCTTCTGTGTTTCTCCACATGCCTCAGTATGGAAGCTTTTCTGCTCACTCCAGACACCTGCCACATAAAACCAAGACATGGTCCCTGTATTTCTCCTCATCAAATTAAAAATGGAAATTATACATGAGAAAACGGCCCGTTTCCTCTTCGCTTTCAACTGCTTTGCAGAGATATTATTGTGAGACATAAAAGTACCTTTTATTAATATGTTGACTATCTTGTTATGCTTTATGATGTTAATTTTGAACATCTTCCTTCTAATACCATGTGACTTGTATCACATTATTAAATATATTTCTGGATGGCGAAGTATCCATTTATGTAAATCACTATTCAGTATTTTATGATAATATTTACTGCATAGTGTAATAATGGGAAACATTAAAAAGTTAAGCTAGTTTTTCATAAATATTTAAGAAGTTTGTAGTTATTCAAACTCCTTTATTGAGAAATTAGGCTATAAATTTCTATGAAAATCCATCTTTCATCACCATAAAATTTGCAAACATTATGAGTTTAATGTCTTTATTTCTGCCAAACTGAATTTTTGGACAAAAGTTCCCTTGCTGTTTGGAAAAAAGACTTTAAAAACTTTAAGAATCAGAAGATGACAAAAATGTTAGAGGCTACAGGTAGCGTTTGCTAACATCCGTGTGCTTTGCATATGGTGGACAATGTGAAAAGTGCTTGTACGAATCACTTCATTAAGTCTTTGTATTTATTTTATTAAGCTTGTGGTATAGACAGTAACTTTCTTGTATTCTCAGCCTCATTGGTGACCTAAGGAAACATAACCACAAATAAAATAATTTGCCTAATCATTCACCTGGCGTCACGGTAACTCAATATACAGAACACGGCTTTAACATCTTTGCAATGTAATGTCTTGTTTTTGGTTTTGGGGGGGGAGGTTGGGAAGCAATTGGGTTTTTTAAAATTTATTCATTTATTGGATGGAGGGACTGGGGATGGAACCCAGGACCTCATGCGTGGTAAGCACGTGCTCTTCCCCTGAGCTACACCCTCCCCGCCCCGTAATATTTTGTTAACATGCAATGTATCAACTAACACATTTCCAGAATTCATAGAAAACCAAGTGGAAATTATTGAGGTAAACCCAGAATGTACTAATGAAATTACATATAAATGGTCTTCTCTCTACCTGGATGGTTTTGTTACATCTTAGTTGCTTTTAAACTCTGATTTTTTTTAACGTCTACACGGCAAGAAGTATTATTATCATCTCAGCAAAGCAGACATGCTAAGGTACAGAGGATTTATGTCACCTGCCCAAGGTTGCCCAGCCTTCCAGCAGCCAAGCACCTGACCACAAGCGTAGCTCTGACAGAAACTGGGGAACGGGGAAACTTCTAAACTTCCTATTTGGTTTCTGTCTTTTCTGCCAAGGAGATGGATTTTCACACTAGAAATGAGACAATTATAGAAAAAAAGGAGCTCTCAGGGGAGCTGGTGGGGGGAAGTTTATTAAGGGAGCATCAGCCTTCTTGAGATGCGTTTCTGCCCCCAGGCCCTGGACAGGACCTCTCTGGGAAAGGAGGGAAACTGCAGCCCAGATGGTGGGGCTGGGACTGGCGGTGTGAGCCAGAGTCGAGAGCTGGAAAAATGGAAGAAAGGAAGGAGACAAGCCAGTTAATTAAATACATGCACGGGAGCACGGCTAGCTCGGTCACGGCCGAGGAAGAGGTGACAGCCAGCAGCCAGCCTGCATCGGAATCCAGCAAACAAAGCTGGCTACCTCTGCTTTCTGGAGAATTGCTCCTGGACTGCTAAGCAGAGGGCTTCCCTCCTTAACTGCAAGCTCTGGGCCAGGCGCCGCGTGATGGCTGTCTGCTCACAGCCACGCCCTAAAAATGCTGAATTTTGGACTCCAAAGCTTGATTTCACCACTGTGTTTGCATCTTAGGGCCAACAGTTTGGGAGGCAGCAGGCGAACACATTTTATGGGGACGCTTTCTGTTAGCTTCATGAAAGCAGCATGGTAGGTGATGAAGGCAGCTCTGAAGACAGCAACGTTTTATAGATGAGGAAGGTGATTCTCAACAAAACACAGCCCCCAGAGCAAGAGTGGGGGGCCATGGTGGGGTGTCTCCCTCCAACTGCAAGCCACATGCACCATGAGAGGTCCATGTGGATGAGGGGGGCCAGCTAGAATGTGCACCGTGGGTTGATGCAAAAGGTGTGGTGATGCCTTTTAGTTTGCTTTGTGACTTTTTTTCCCCAAGGGCGAGAAGAAGTGTGAGCTGACTGAGGGCACAGGGAAGCGGAGTCTGGAGAGGTGGCCACTCCCACCCGAGGCTGCAGAAGAGCACAGCCAGGGTCTGTCATTGCCCCGTCTCCAGACACGTGCTTCTCAAACCTGCATGCTTCAGTGTCCCAGGAGGCTTCTTAAAGGGCACACCCCCAGGACAGGCATCCACCAGGGCCCCTGTTCGGCGAGAGCCTGAGAATCTGCATCCTCCACGGGCAGAAATCCAGCCACAGCCTGGGAACCACTGCCCTTTCGGACACGTGTGCGCCTTGCCCTGCCCCATGTGACATTCTGACGTGGCCGGGGCTTTTGGACACTCACTGTTTAAATTCATGAATGACCCAAGGTTTGTTTATACAAGCAGACACCTAATAATTCAAATAACATCATTTGGATCCAAACATTCCAAACACTGCAGAGGTGACCCAATTATAAACAAGGCAAAGAAGCAGATACGGACAAAGTCCTGGCTGTGTATGTGTGTGTGTAAATATATATATATTTCTAATTACCATTTTGTTTTGGTTCTTGTCCTCATGCTCAAAATGCTTCACTGCAAAATGTTGCTCAGACAAGGAAAATAACAACTATTTTGGTGACAGTTTTAGAGGACCGCTGAATGCCACTCTTAGGCTGAGTGTGATGTCCAGAATGAACAAGGCATCTGGGAACTTGGAAGCATCCATTGGCGGAGAGCTGGTCACGCTTACAGATAATACTGAAACATGCATGTGTCTGTGTCTGTCGGTGTGAGGAGAGGACAGGGAGACCTCAGATTCCAGAGTCAGATTTCTTACGCTTCAGAACAGAGGAAAGAAAGAAGGCAGATCAAGGAGACAGGGCAGGAAGGGCTATGTAAAGAATCCAGAATCCACGTACAGTGGCTCAGTGTGGATTTTTAAAATACTCAGGCAGACAAAGTTGGATTAACAACAGAGGAACCAGTAGGCACACAGCTCAGTGTTGGGGTTCGCATTCATCTTCAGTCCAGAAAGGCGAGAGCCTGGCGTGCTGCCTGGAGGAAGGCTGCAGGCTCGATCCCAGAGGCCCTTCTCTAAAATCCCCCCGAATCCCCAAGAAGACACTGCCCACCCCTCTCTCTCCACCCCCACCCCAGGGGGCCAGCATGGGAAGACCTACAATCACACGGAATGAGATGGAAAGGGAGGCATCTGTCCATAACTGCAGACCACTGCGTAGTGTCTTCCTCCTGAACGTTTCCAGGAAGTCCACTCTCGTGCCTTGAGATGCCTCTGCACCGGTGTCCCATCAGAGGCCACCATGCCAGGTGGAAATCGTCCCCAACCTTTGATGAGTAACTGGCAGGAAGTGAGTCACCGGAAAGACCCAAGCAATTTTCCAGGTACCTTCATTTCTATTGCTACGTTGTTTGGGGCTTTTTTGTTTTGTTTTTTTGTTTGGCTTTGTTTTCTTTTCTTGCTGATTTTACCAAGTTCCAGCCACTAGTGGGCAGGATTCCTTCTTTTGGGGCGTTTACCCTCTGGTGGAAGGATTGCCAAGTCACCAAGGCGTACCTCGGTCGTGTGGTGTTATGCCATGGACCACGGGAGTGCAGACATGGAGAGACCCCATATTCCTACTGGGGTGGGCTTCAGGCAGCTCTGAGGACAGCAAAAGTATTCGTGACAGACACCACAAAGGGTACAGAATAAAAGGAAATATTTTAAAGCCACTTGGAGGACACAGTAGGACACTTAACATATAATAACATCTTTACTGTAAGTATCAACTTACTGCAGATTGCTCAGTTTAGTGATGTTTTGTTTATAGAATTTGCATCTATCTTCACGAGTGAGCTGGGGCTAATGTCTTCCTTGCTGATTGGGTTTTGGCACCGTACCACACTGCACCACGTGGTACCAAAGTGTGCCGGACCCCATGACACCGCGCCCCACCCAACATTCAGTAAGACTGAAAATTAATACTGCGAATGAATGTCTTTAATTTAATAGAGGATGTGGCCCCCCAAAAATGTATAGTAAATACACTGATGAGATGTTGAAAGCTTTCCCTTTGAGACGAGGAAGGAAACCTGGACGCCACCACATACATCCAACATTATAATTCAGGTACCAGCCGTGGAAGCAAGAAAGCAAATCATACCGAGTTTATAAAACCTGCAAGTACCTAAGTCAGTCTATCATTACTAATAGAGGACATGAGAATGATTTTGGAATTAATACGTGAGTTGAGCAAGGTTGCAGGATATAAGTTCATTCTGCAAATTCAACTGTTGTATATTTCTGAAAAGAAATACGTTTACAATGTGCCTCTTATGCTAACTATATAATAATAAAGGCAAACAAGATTTATGTTCTCAATTTAATTTTTACCGAACTGTAAAATGAAAGGCAATTCAAATCAAAATATTAGTAGAGCTCTATTTGTGACGATAGACAAGCCAATTCTAAATTTGAGAAAAGCCTAGATTTTATCAAATATCGATATTTACAGAGGGACAGTAAACACCCTGTGGTCATGACAAATACTCCAGCAGAGTGCCCAGAAATGGACCCACGTATTCTGGGCACTTGTTCCTGACAAAGAAGATGACACTTCAGTGCAGGGGTAAAAGATGGCTTTTCCGATGACCTAGATGTCATATCACACAAAAGAATTGAATTTCAGATGCTTTGAAAGCCACATATAAGAAGTAATACAGTCCAGCTTAGCAAAGTTAACATAAATGAACTTACACAAGACTCGATATTCTGTGCAACTCGTCTTGATGAGTGTGTCTCACCCACATTCTTGGCTCTTCATCTTCCATTTCTTTTGCCTAAAATGATTGCCAACCACGACCTGACTCCATGCATCTCAGACGCTTCCCTCCGCCTCATCTCCCCTCCCACCTCCACGTTGGCCATCGTATACTTTGCAGCACATTTCGTGTCCCCTTCGACTTCGAATATGTGCCACCTGACTGTCCCACGCGCTCTTTGGACACCAGCATGGTTTGAGCGCCACTGGCCATCGCTTCTGCTCTCTCCCCACGTGGCCGCGTGATTATTGTAGAAGAAAACGGGGCATCCACTTTATGACAGCTCACTCGAGAAAAACAGTCGTCGTAAAAATGACGTTTAAAATATTAATTTACAGGGTTCCACTCTCTGCGTTGCTACAGAGTTAAATTGAAGAAGGCGCTTTGAAAAGAGGCCGGAGGCCACGTTATCCACTGAAGCTCACGGAAAGCTTTTGCTATTTCTAATGTTTCCATAGAAACGGGCACAACGCGAGTAAAGGTGATGCCAGGCCCCTTCAGTGTGATTTTCCTTCACTAATGATTTTCAAGAATCAGATTCTGTTTCTCCCCTGAGCAAGGTCATTATCCGCTCGCTAGGAACTAACCAGTGTCCTCACAGGAGTCAAAGCATCGCTCACTGAAAAGCAGAACCTGTGCGAAGCCATTGCTTCAGAAGAACACAGCTTAATTCTGTGTTAAGTGACATCTGACGTGCGGCCCTGACACAGACCCTCTCCGGTTGCTGAGATGCCAACGGAGGAACAGAAAGAGACAAAAGTCTCCCAGAAATACTGAAAATGAGCACTTAACATTCGATCTCCCCGGGAAGAATTTTTATGAGCCACAAGGTGCAATGATTTGACTTGAGAAATAGCGTCGGTGGGCTTCTCGGGCCACGTTCCGGGGAGACGCAAGACAGTCCGTCCCTCTCTGAGCTTTTATCACTGCCCTCATGTCGCTCAGAAGGGCTGCACGTGGCAAGGCTGCAGACGAGACGTGCCTGCAACAGCCCCCTCCACGTTCTTCAGCCATCCAGACACTGCCGTCCTGGGCATCGTGGTGGAGGCGAGTAAGGGCGTCGATGTGTGCTTACGCTGTCTGGGCGTGTGATTGTGCCATGGAGAAGCTAGAGTTCTCACCCTGCCGTGGGATGGTGGCTCAGAGCCAAGGCACCCCCACAGCACAGGCACCTGCCTTTAGAGAGAAGGGGGCGGGCCTCCACCCACGCGGACAGACGGTGAGAGTCGGCACATTCCCTGAAGTTTCTGGCCGGAGCTGAGGTCGTCCCCATCCTCAGAGCCCTGCCGTGGACCTGCTAACCGGGCTCCGAATCTACCCGGCATGCCCTTGAATGAGGCATCGTAGACATACGTAAACTGTATGCACAGTATTGCAAAATATCAGTGGAGAGGTGAGGCTTCCACAATTTCCAAGTCCAGGTCTGTGTTGATTTTTGAAGCAAGAAATCACTTACAGAAATCATTCCTCACTGGGTACATCCAGATCCATCAACTTTTCCCCCAAATTTAATACAGTTACTTCTACAGTAGAATTTAGCTTCTCTTATCCAAAGACCGGGTGCCCGGTGTGACTGGTTAATTCCAGATCTAGTAGGAATGCCACGCGCGATCATTTTTACTCCCCTCCAGAGACGGCTTCGAGGCACATTTGATAATTTCCATCAGCATCACAGCCATAATTGTCTGTTCTTTCCTACTGGTTCACGTAGGAGCTCCTTCACGTGGGTTATACATTTCATGTTATTTCATTGTGTCCAGCCATAACGTTAACCAAATTGCTCTGATCCACTGGACGGTGGTGCTCTGTCTTCACACGATATTCCTTCGGTGTGAAAACTTAGTTGCTGCGTATGAAGAAATTACGTCTGGTTGGCCCCATCTTGAAGGTCTGCTGGTTTGATGACTCTCTCCTTCCGCGTCACTGAGCGCGTGAGTTTATCATCCCTGGCCATCATGAAGCTGCCAAAACCCGAGCCCTAACTAGTAACCCACTTTCCTCCTTAAATGTGTTTTCCTAATTTTTGACACTGCTGTCCAACAGCTGGTTTTAAGGGAGTCGGGGTCCATTTCTTTCCTGCACAATCAGTCAGATCTATTTTTAAAAGCTTTTTGCACTATGTGATATCTGGGGAGATCTGTTAAACTCTGCCCAGCCTGCAACGTCCCTACATTTTAGCATTGATTTATCGACTTCAGAATTGCATCTCACGAGACACTGTAATTGGTGATGCTTTAGCCCCCTGGCAGGTCCTGCGGCTGCAAGATCAGAGGGAATCAAACTGTGGCCACGTCGTATTCATGCGGGTTTTCATATTAGCCCGCACATCATTTAGGGCAAGGCCAAATTTCAAAAAGTTTCTCTCCCGATGGCAAGATTCTTCTTTCAGGGAGGAAAGAGGTCAAGTCAGTACCTCCACAGGTTTCTGACTGTCTGTAGCCATCACTGTATTTTGCCATTTTATTTTGCATGCAAGCAAAATATTTTGGATGTTATCCTGGATAACAAGTGTCATTAATATTTTGGCCCCAATCATTCCGTAGTCTTGTGATGTTTCTCCCACTTTTACGTAGAACCTGAAAATGTATCTGAAGGTTAACAAGTTGTCTTTGGGTTCCATATTTGGGGTGTGTGCGTGTGTTTCAGAGATTTATTTGTACCACCAGGGCATATTTTGGGGGTCGAACATCTAATATATCTAAATACAGAGATACATTTCCATATCCTGATTTTTGTAGGTAAATATACCATCCACTTTTTTAGATTAGTGGAATCCAAATTTTTTTAGCCAAATGTGTAAGTCTCATGTACGGTCTAACAGAAGTCTATAGGGTTCTGTCGTCAGCCTGGATTTTTTTGTTTGTTTGTTTTGCACTTCAGAACCCTGGTTATTTGCCAGTCTTGGAACCCCTGAATCATACAATTAAATCCTTTTAAATACTCGAGTTGTCTGAGTCTGTTTGATCTGCTCACTTTTCTGGTTGACTTTTAAGGAGTTGGCTCCTGACTTTTGGGGTTTGATTGTTTCCTTTACATCTTCTAACGCCATCTTATTTGTCTTTATAAAATCTGTTTTTAATAGGAGTCGCTGGCTGAAATGCTTGAATTCACGACAAAATGTTTCATCACAGTTTTTTTTTCACCCAAGGCATCTTCCCCAGTGAAGAGCTTTCTGCCACTAGTTTGCCCTGCTTTTTGTCTTTGTTATATTGAGGCATTTACTGCGTGCTTTTTTCCTGTTTTTTTTTTTAATCAACATAATATCGACCCTGTGCCCTCAAATTTTTTTCGATGAAATGCACACAACATTATGGTAATCATTTTAAAGTGTACAAGGCGATGGCGCCTGTATCTTCACCATGTTGGGCACCCACTTCCTCTCGTCTGGTTCCAGAGCATTGCCATCACCCTCAAAGGAGGTCTCATAACCCGTCATCCTCATCAACAGGTGAAGGGACCTGTGGAAAGTGGTGGCACCATGTAAGGAAATATGATTGTCAGAAAAAGGAGCAGGGTACAAGGACCTGCGACACCATGGATGCACCTCTTGCCTCTCTGGTGACTGTTATGCACATGGTGGTGGCAAGCCTTCCGGGCTCCAGCGTTTGCAGAGTTTCTGTGAAGAGGAGCAGGGCGGGGAGGGCGTCTCGTGGGTCCCCAGGATGCGATGGGTAAATCTCTCCTTCTCCCCAGCCCACAGCAGGATGCGCAAAGGGAGACGCCTTCCGGAAGCTTCCTGGAAGGACAGGGCTCTGCAGCTCTGTCCTCCTGCTCTGAGGTCCGCAGCTACGCACTCCAGCATCTCTCGGATGCTGCTTCAGTCCACCCACCTGCCTTTCCTCCCGCACCGCGTTTCGGGATTATGGATGCTTCCTCGTGTGGTCGAAGATGGAGTCTGAATTCCTCTCGCTCATTCCTCTTGCCTTTGAATGACGTTCAGAGGGCCAAGGTGGCAGCGCCATTTTCATCCCGCCGTTCTTCTGAGACTAGTGTTTAAAAAGCACTTTCGTATGAATAACCACCTTCAGTCTGGGTGACACCTCTGTGTGGCTGGGATATTATCTCGGTGGAGATAAATCGCCCAGGATCACTGCGGCTGTCAGTGGCCGCGACGTGACTGGGACCGGATTTTTCTGTTTCCCAAAAGTCTCTCTTCAATATTTTGCGGCACGATTTGTGACACTTGGAGAAAATGAACTAAGATATTTGAGACTAAATTTTTCAAATGTCCAAAGGAGACTGTCGGGTTATCTGCACATTTGATGAATAATGTATAGCAAGTATTAAATACATAGCGTGTGTTCAATTAATGCCGAGTACGTTTGCATTGGCAGGTGGAAAATTAATCAGTCGATTGAAGGAGGAAATGGGAGATTTTATTCAAGCCAAATTTGAGGATTGGAACCCAACAAGAGCATCTCAGGCAGCGTTGAGAACTGCGCCACCCATCAGAAATCAAGGCAGTTATATACATTTTTTGAGACAGAGGGCTGTGGATCGAATGATGTATTATTGACAGTTGACAGAATCTGGATCTAAGCGTCATGCTGGTGGGTCATGTGACCCCTAACAAAGTCAAGAAGGAATGTTAACTTTTAAGGAGCTGTCTTGAAGGCTCTTTGTGGCTGACCAGTGTCCCTGCCAATGGGCGGGTTTGGGGGACACAGAATGTGGACACACGGGGCACAGTGCGGGGAGAAGGGGGTCAGAGGGCAGAGAAGAATTTTTTCCTGCTTAAATTTTCCTTGTCTTGCCATAACATGTGAATTTTATTTCACACCTTAAACGACCTGAACAAACTGAATTCATGAGATGGTGTTGTGTTCACTGCAACGGGTGTGATTTCCAAATTCCTGTGCCAGAGCTCATCTTAAAGCAGGCCCTGGTTAGGAGAACAGGTCTCACCCGGTCTGATGAGTAAAGAAGAGAGTTGGTGTAGTGTCTTCCCGAGGGTGTGGCTCCTGCGTGCGGATGCACACGTGTGCTAAAGCCTATGGGGGCGTCTGAAGCCGGGGTCACATCCCAGCCCCACCACCAGCTGAGATCATGATCGAACCTCACTTGTGGGTCGTCACGCCAAGCAAGTCAGCTTTGCAGACAGGGGAGGAGGTCCTGCCCGGATGGGAGACACGGCGCCCCTGTTCCCCGGGAGGGGGGTCCCCCCTTCGCACCTCAACGGCGCAGCCCTCTGGTTTCTCAGCCAGCCTCGTGGGGGCTTCCTTAGCAACTGGCTCCCTTCCTGCATCCGATCACCTCCGGGTGCCTTCAGAACTGCAAACCGCTGAAGCTGCAGAGCTGGGAAGCAGAAATCAGATCACGAGCGAGCTATAAACGGCACAGCCCTGGAAGACAGCTGGCCTCCTTGGGTGGCACTTGTGCCCTCACAGGTTCTACCGGAAGGCGTGCGTGTGGGGAGTGCTCACACACGAGCAGCTGACTGTCCCCCTGCGATCTAAGCTCCTCTGGACGGACTGAGACTTTCTCCACTTCCCTCTGCTCATTCCACTCATCACAGGCCGCCACAACCCTCCAGTTACTCAGAGGAAGTGCTTTGCGTTTGCACATCATTCTGGGAAGCCACACGGGTCGGCATTTCTAAGCTTTTTTTTTTTTTCCTTAAGGATGCTAATCAGCTTAAATACGGAAACAGATCCAAATGGTGCCTCATCACATTAAAAAAAAAAAAAAGCATAGTAGAGAATTCTCCCATTCAAAAAGTCAGCTGTCCCTCTGCTACTTGCGCTAAACCAGATACAGGTACCTTAAAGAGGTGACTTACGGCATCTGAAGGTTGGCAACACAGCACGCGCGTTAGCATCGTCCGTTTGTAAGGTGGGTAAAGACACTTATGCTGGAGTGTCTCCCTGGAAATGAATGAAGGACCGGATACTTTTGTTCTGAAAGGTGGATCGAGGCTGCCCATCAAGGGGACAAAGTTCGCTTTAAGTAACGCCTGCGCTGTCTGCAGATTCCTTCCACGTTTAAAACACATCCTGGGGCAGTAACGCCAAGATCATAAACAAGTAGAGAAAAGAAGCCTAAAACACTTGGAAATGGAAAACCTTATTATCGTGATGTTCCGACCGCCACTTTCCAGCCAGCATGAACCGCGTTGATCCGCATCACGCCCATCTTTCCACGCTGGCCAGGAGCACACGTGGCTTCTGCGAGTCACACGCATCAAGCACGGATCGCGAGGGCCTCTCGCCTTGGGAGCTTTGTCGTCTGCTTCCTCCCCGTGTGTGAGTCCTAACTCCACCCTCCTGTACGTCTCCGCCTTCGGAGGAAGTCCTCCCAGTTGTCACTTGGACCCTGGCTTCTGCGTGATGATTTATTTCTGGGTCACTCTCCGGAGTCTCCCCTGAGAATTCCGCCTCCTGCCACCCGCTGGGACCAACCACAGTGCCCTCCGCGAGCCCTCTGCAGGCCAGGCACAGAGAGCTCTGGGACGTGGCCGTGGGTTTCTGGATCTCTCCCCACCACGTAGGACGCACTTGGACCCATGTTAGCGTATGACATCTCTAAGTGGCATATGTGTCTCCATGTTTAGGGGGAGGAGAGACCGAGCCGAGTCATGAGACAGCTTCAATTTACGCTTCACGTGTAGGCAGCTGTCAGCTTATATGACATTTCTCAGGCTGTCAAGCCTTACACATCCCAAGTGTGTTTATCATGAGCTGCCCTAAGCAACCAAATACATCCCCTTGGATAAAGATGCCCGTCTACCTAGAAGACACTGCAGTGTGTCACCAACAGAGCAGCCAACCGGACCCGCCATGGAATCTCCTTCCTTTCACTCCCGGAGCAGTGCCTTGACCTCGTACCTGCTGCAAGCCTCACTTGAGGCAGCCAGCGTGGACCACTGGAGTCCTCGTCCAAGACACGCAGAAGCGAAGGGCCAGGGGGTGGAGAAGCACGTCGGAGTCTGTGTGAAGAGGTGAGTAGAACTGAGGCTGAGAACACCGGAAGGATGGCCCGAATCGTGCAAGATGCAATCGGGGGTTTCCAGGGAGGAAGTCGCCCATCTCCTCAGGAGACGCTGTGGTCCAGGAAACTCAGGACTCTGGAACTGGAGAGATCTGGTTTCAATTAGAGCCCCGTCTTCACCAACCCAGGGGCTCTACGAATAAGTCCCCTCACTTCTCGGAGCCACGGCCCCCTCACCCACGGAGGTGAGCTTACAACACCGTGTGTCGGGGGGCGAACTGTGCGGGCTGGGTGCCATGCAGACACGGTGACATTACCTCCTTTTCCGTGCTCCCCAGGGCTGCCACCACCTCGTGCAGGCTTCCAAGCCAAAAAGTTCTACCAAAATAGTGAGAAAAATCACCAGAAACTTGAAAATAGGCAAAAGAAACATTTGGGTTTCCTTTCAGTGCAGAGCTGGTGTGGACCTTCTAATGAGCAGGCCACTTTGTGACTCTGTAAAGGCAGGGGACAGCGGCAGACGTCTCCCCAGCAGAGCTGCAAATAATTTCTTTCCAATGGAACACATGGCCCTGAACAGCATGGCTTGTAGCCCTGCTGGATGCTAACCTGCGTTGCATTTAAGCCAGCTGTCTGCTAAATTACCTTTATAGCTCTCAGTTCTCAAACACTGTTTGGACAGCTTAACATCACCCGGGCCCCCTCAGGAGCTGCGCAAAATCTCTGACTCACGCTTTCTTTGCATTAGCACGGAAGCTGTAGTCAACCCTTGGACCATTACAATCTGACCACGTGTCGGACCCAAGATCACGCGCCATCCTATGCACTCGTGCAAATACTGACACCACATGCCAGGTGGGAAGTGAGAACAATGAGGGAGACTCCAAACCCACTCACTGCGGTGCCCTCATTCGGTCCTCCCTCCTCTGCTCCCAGAGGGCGGTGGGGCATCCTCTGCCTTAAGGGGACCGTCTCTGCTCCGTGGGCAAAAAAGTCTGACTCTAAGTCTTTGAGATCAACCTTGCCTTCTGCCTTTTGCCAGTCATGCTTTATCGCAGAATCACTTCCTTCGCCCTTGGAATCCCACGTTCCAACAAACAGAGCAAGACGAGGATGTGGATCTGGAGTCAAAGACACTCAGATCGGGGGGAGGGAAATAGCTCCGTGGCAGAGCACGTGCTTCGCATGCACAGAGTCCTGGCTTCAATCCCCAGCACCTCCGTTCAAAAAAATAATAAAGGAAAGAATAAAAGACACTCAAATCATCTCTTGTCCTCTTGTCTTGTTCTTAGTATTTTGAGTCACTTAGATCCGTTCTCCACGCCATGTAGGATAAACTACTGGAATTTGGGTCAAAAACAGAGTCCATTGCGCAGACGTCGTCCTTGATCCACATGGCTTCCTTAAGGTGGCTATTCTGAGGACAGAGTTGCCATGTCTGAGGTTTCCAGGACTGGACAAGTCACCATTTCCTCAGCAGCAGTGTTTGTCCAAGATGAACTCTATTGAATCTCTTCTCACGAGAACTCTGTCCACCTTTGCTTTCAGGAGCATCAGAGTTACCTTTGTTTTAGCGTTTTCCAGAACATTCTATCTCTAGAAGTCTCCTTACTTATCCCTCAAGGTTTCTGGCCCACCCTACTGGACATGGCTTCCGTTTGGTTTACCCTTCAGTGACAAGGCTGGTATCTCTTCAAACAGGCCAGCTGGCCAGAGAAAGTCTACAGCCACGAGTAACTAGGAATATGGGGGTCACTCTATGAAAGGAAATTCAGGAGGGTGCCCATGCCATGAAACCTGCTGTGTTTGTCACCTGGGAGTGACCAACGTTAAGGATAATCTTTCTTAACACTCTTGTTAGGAAGTATACAGGGTAGAAGCTGGGGCTCTGGAAAGTTTGCTATGTCCACCCTACTGGATGGATGGATGCATGCACGGATGGATGGATGCATGCACGGATGGATAGGTAGGTAGATAGGTAGATAGATAGATAGATAGATAGATAGATAGATAGATAGATAGATAGATAGACAGACCAACCAGTAGGATAGATGGATGGATGCATGGATGGATGCATGGATGGATGGGTAGGTAGGTAGGTAGATAGACAGATAGATAGACAGACAGACAGACATAGATAGAATGGGTGGATAGATAGATGATGATGATGATAGATAGATAGATAGATAGATAGATAGATAGATAGATAGACCAATAGGATAGATGCATGGATGGATGCATGGATGGATGCATGGATGGATAGGTAGGTAGGTACATAGGTAGGTAGATAGATAGATAGATAGATAGATAGATAGATAGATAGATAGATAGATAGACAGACATAGATAGGATGGGTGGATAGATGATGATAGATGGATGGATGGATGGATGCATGGATGGATAGGTAAGTAGGTAGATAGATAGATAGATAGGTAGGTAGGTAGGTAGGTTGGTTGGTAGGTAGATAGATAGATAGATAAGATAGATAAATTAGATAGGTGAATAATAATTGATGGGTTGAATTTTGTGCTCCCCAAATTAGCAAGATAAAGCCCTCACCCCCAAGACCTCAGAATAGCTCAGCATTTGAAGACAGGGCCTTCAAACAGGTGATTAAGTCGAAATGAAGCCCTAATCTAATCTGATTGGTGTCCTTATAAGAAGAAACTGGACATTCAAAGGGACCAAGGATGTGCACACGGAGAAGAAAGACCAGGTGGGAACACAGCAAAAAAGGCTACCGTCTGCAAGACAAGGAGAGAAATTAACATCTGCCGTCACCTTGATCTTGGACTTCCGGCTTTCAGAATCGTGAGAAAATAAATTCCTGTTTTGGAAGCCAACAAATCTGTGGTGTTTTGTGCTGGCAATTTTGACAAACTGGTAGAGCGAGCACAGGCAAGAGAGAGAGAGGTTTCACTTCCTCTGGACTCTAATTTTTCAGCTCCAGTGATGTTTTGAAAGATAATAAGAGGTGGGCACGCAGGAGAGAGTATATTTTTACAAGTTATTTTTGCATTTTGCTCCTAACAGCACAAATAATGCTTACTGGTGTATTGCCAGGGTAATTTTTGTCAGTGGCTGATTTGTCTGGAAATCATTTTGCTTTCAGACAAATTGCACCTATAGTGGTATCATTTTGCCTGGAGTTTCATCTTCTGAAAACAAAGGTTTCATTTTGATCATCCCCGAATAAATGATGTTATTGTCAACGGTCTCTGCTTGGTACAGAAAGTGTCTTTCCCTTAGCTATAATCACAGACTCACACCGTCCCAACCACATGGCTTAGGTGACCAGCGAGGGTCCAGCATACATTTCGATTTACGAGGAGGTTCTTGAGTAACAGGTTTCTCTTCTTGATCATTCCAGTTTAATGCACACCTCTAAAGTGTGTTATTATGGACACTTCTTTCCTACATGAATTGTCGGTGCCTGTGTGATGGCTGTTCCTTGTTCACTGCACTGAATTTAACCTAATTCTCCCATTAATGTTCATGGAAACTGCGCAGTTAAAACTCGTGGAAGCAAATTAATATGCCCTGCAGTCCTTGGACATGACTTTGGTGCATTTTATATTATTAATCTCATTCACCAATGGACTTTCTATTGTTATAATTAGACATAATGAGAACAGATGCCTTCGGCAGCAGAGGAATGAGGAGGCTAGCTCTTTGGTGGCTGATCTAGGAATGCTAGAGAGCCAATCTTTAAATTCAAAAAGGAAGTTCATAGAGTGATTCGGTGCTTGTGTGAAACGCCGGGCCTCCTGCCTCTGGTTTGAGCAAGGTCTCCTGTGCCTGCGTAAAACGACCCTATTCTGGGTGCTTCCGAAGAACCTAGTGCTCACAGCAGCTCCCTGGAGAAGGAACTGTGCCCCTTCCCCTCTGCCCAGAGAGGAGCAGAGCCACTCGAGGTCTTTGGGGTGCTTCATCCATGGCATGAATTATTGCATCAAGGACTCGACCAAGACATGCGAGCTTTTCACGCTGGCCAAGAATTTGTTGACTTTCAGAGCGATGTTTTGGGGTCTCTGATTAATGCAATTCGGGGACAAGGCCTGCGGAGGAGGGTGGAAGCAGGGCTCCCGTGGTGACCTGGCCCCTGGCACACCCCACCAACCACCCGCCAAGTCACCGCATTCTCCTCGGAAGACTCTTCTGCAGAGACTGACCCCGGAGCATCTTCTGCCTGGGCCTCCAGCAAGCCCCGCTCAGCCCCGCCACTCCCCGGCTGTGCTGCTGCTCTGGAAAACACCAAGGGGTCCTGTGCTTTTTCTTCTTTACTTTTCTTCTCTTTTAATCTCACTTCGTTTTCTTTATTCACTTTTTCTTTGCTTCCTTTTTCTCCGTTGGAACAAAACAAAGTGTTACACATACAGGTGGGTCTGTCACCCAAATTATTCGCCCTCCTGAGAGTTTCCTGAGGGCGGTACATTTATTTACCACACACTTCATACTTGTCCTGCAAGTTCATGTGCCTGTAACAATGTAGACAATTGTTTTCTTGTAACTTTAAAAAATTTTGCCAGACTGGATTGGTGGAGATTGATTATGGAGACATATACACATGTATAAATACATGTGCACATATATGAACAATCATGATGTGTGCGCCATGTGTTGTGTTGTTGGCATATATATGTTATATATGTCATGTATGGTGTTACATATATGTATGTGGAGACATATACATGTGTATGAATACATGTGCACATACATGTACAATCATGATGTGTGTGCCATGTGTTATGTTGTTGGCGTACATGTTATATATGTCATGCATGGCGTTACATATATATAACTTTCTATTTTCATTTTTTGTCCCTATTACGTGAACCTGGGTCATTTCAAACACTGCTCACTGGGATAGTCCATGTGGGCCCCATCTTTGGTGGGCCTCCCTTCCTGCCTCACAGACTGAAAAGCCAAGACCCCGAGCCTATGAACCCTGTCCTGCCCTGATCCCTCCCTGACAACACCACCAGGTCTTCAGCTCGTGGCTCAAAATTCCTCTTCTAAAATTCTAAGCTTTAAGTGGTTCCAAAATCCCTCTTCATTTGTGGAACCTCAATTTTTTCTTTCTCTGAACCCAGTTGTGGATCTGGGATGTGTTTCTATCGTGATATTTTATCCAGCATTTTCCGAAGTAGCTCAGTTTGCCAGGTTGCTGGAAACAGTCACATTCCCATTTTAGAGATAGAAAAACTGAGGCTCGGGGGCACTTACTAACCTCCCTAAAGGCACAGGAACTTGGGACTGCAGCACAGCTCTGCCTCCAAGTCCAGATCTTTCCTCTCTCCCTGCACTTGCTACACACGGCCTCCTCTTTTCAAGGTCAAACAGCGATTTATCTCAACTCCATTACTCTTTCCAAAGCCGTACAAATGGGAATACTTAATTCCTGCATTCCTAAAGCCACTGCAGAAAGTGTAAATGGATGTATACCAGAGACTTACTTTCATTTGCACTCTAATTTTGGGTTTTAATGGTGTGACAACACTCCAGTAAGAGACAAAGGCTTGGAATTCAAGTCCAATAGTGCGGTTTCCGCCAGGTGTCTCCACCCCCATCCCCAGGTCCTGCACTCCCCTGAGTGCCCCGGTCCTGAGGCACCTTCCGCTCACAGGCATTGATTTTCCGATGTCTCCCCTGGTGTGCATAACGCTGAATACTTTGCATCACATCTTCCCGAATTGGAAATGTGATTTCTGCCCGAGTGTTTACAGCTTCCCGAGTTAGTCTTCGAGGATCTTGATTCTGATTGATTTTAGCTCTCACTTAAAAAGCTCACGGAATGTAACTTGTTTCCGCTCCTGCCTCTTCCCTGTCAAAGACACTGAAGGAAAGCTGCCAGCACTGGCTCCTCAACTTGGTTTTGCGACGCTAGGCCAGTCTCTGGAAACCGTGAAGGACTTGGAGGGGAAGAAAAGAATTGATCCACATTAAGCTCACCTTCACTGATCATCTACAATATGTTAGCTACTGTGTTAATTAGAAAATATGCTATCCTATGTTTATGTGACAGAGAGCATCTCTTATGACGCCAGAAGACATTCTTTTCCTCCTGCAGAACAATTAGTGTCCAGGTCACTTATCCACCCAACTACGCATGCCTCCAAAGCCTAGTGTCTGCCGTGGGCCAGAGGTTGCATCTCTGGGTATCCTCTGATGTAAAGATTTTTTTTCTGGTCTTTTCTGGGTAAACGTCCTGCTCAAAACTTGCTACGTATATTTCTTAGCTTGCTAGGCTGCTATTAAAAAAGACCACAGAAGGGGTGACGTCCACAGCTGAGTTTTATTTCTCGCATTTCTGGGAGCTGGAGATCCATGATCAAGGTGAGCACAGGCTGGTGTCTCCTGGCGTCTCTCTCCGGGGTGTGTAGACGGCCACCTCCTCGCTGTGCCCTCGCATGACCTCTTTCCTGTGTGCACCCCTGACGTCTCCTCCTCTTCTTACGAGGATGCCAGTGCCCACCCCTTCACCCTCATTTAACCTTAATTTCTTCTTTAAAGCCTCCGTCTTCAATTACACCCGCATTAGAAGTTCCAGTCTCAACATATGAATTATAAAGGGGGCATAACTCAGTCCATAACAGTGGGTTTCTGGTTTTGTTTTGTTTTCTCTCCTAACACACACTGAGTAGGATTCCATTTATGTGACTCGAGCTCCTTGACCTCCCTGCTGTTGCACCTCTGCGAGCAGTAACCCCACACCCCACGCCCCAGCACCAGGCTTCAGAATTAAGTGAGATGTTGGCTGTTGTGAGAGCTTCCAGCTTCCGTGAGCAGGAGACAGGAGTGAAATTCGTCTTAGAGGAGAAGGCGTGTCATTGATCCTGAGTCCGAGACCGGGAGGGGTCCTAGCAGAGCACTTGTGCAGGGACAGGAGGGCCTCAGAACACATACACTGGGGCTAGAATGGATGGGCAGGGACCCCCCGCTGCCCCAGTGGTGCCCTGTGTCCTGGAGCAGGTGGCCGCCATGGGTGACAGTGAGGGGGAGAAGCCACAATCTGCTCCAGGATTATAAGTCAGGGTAACAGAGTCAGGATCGAAGCAAAACCCTCCGTGCTTTGTCGTTGAGGACGTGAGAGAGGCCAGCAGACTGAGCCCTCAGCCCCTCCAGCTGAACCGATGAAGAACAGTGGTGCGCAAAGCCATGTCCCCAAGCCCTGCGGTCACTCTGGACCCCGCCCGTTCGGATGCCCGCTCGCCCCGAGAAGGAAAGACTCAGAGGCCCTTGACCAGCATCTCCAACAAAGGCACCGGTGGGTGCAGCAGGGAGCCAGGCAGAGGGGCCTCCTCTTCGACAATCTCTCTGTGCAGTGAGCCGAGGGACAGACACAAGAGCACCTGCAGGGAGCAAGACATGAGACCCGGTGGCTAAAATAAATGCAGCCCCCGCTCCAGTGAGGGCGAAACAGGGCCCGTGCGCAGCACATCACTGGAGGCGGAGCCACAGGTTCCCCTCACTCCGAGGAAAGGCTTCCGGGAGAGAAAGCAGTTAAATGCTCTCCGCTGTCCCCGGGAGGCAGTCGGACTGTTGGACATCGAGTCCGGCACTCAGGACTCCGAGGACGTAGCTCAGTGGAATGCAAAGGAAGAACTGTTTTTTTTTTTTAATTGAAGTGCAATGGGTCCATTTCTAGCTCCCAGCATCATGCCCCAGTCATGCATGTACGTACACATATTCCCGTTCAGATTCTGTTCCCTGTGCTGCACAGAAGACATTTGTTCTGAGTTAAACATCCTTGAGCCTGAATGCTGGCGAGTTAAGGACCCTCCCAGACCCTCAGTGCCGAGGAGCAAACTTTTGACAAAGGATCTGTGGGTTCAACCTCTTGAGATGCAAAGAAAAGAAGTAACTGTTGAGTTCAGGGATTTTTAGGGCATGAGCCATCCATCTCCTTGTCCAGCCCTGCGATGCTGCAATAAACCTTTCTCTGCTCCAAAAAAAAAAAAAAAAAAAAAAGAGAGAGAGAGAGAGAGAAAATTAATTGTTATGCTTACTTATTTTCAGCCCCCTTTCTCTTTTTGATGGGGACCCTACTTTGCTTCTGAAAGCCTCTGGTCATCTCACCAATGGCGTGGACCTCCTTCCACGTCTGGATAAACACGCGCAGACCTCCGTATGTACCGCGCACATCCTGGCATCTGGGAAGATGGGTACCCGAGCTCGAGCATCTCAGATCTCTCCAGTGCTTACGGAGCTCGTAAAGCCTCTAATTGAGACCAGGATTCTGCTGAGAACCCGAAAATGAACGCCATCAATACAAAACAGTATCTGGAAGGCAGAGAGGGAAGGTTTTGCTTTCTTGCCAACCGCCTGGAGCCCCGCCATTAACACATGCTTCACAGGAACGCGTTTGAGCTAAAATTTTCATAACATGCCAGGACCTTGTTTCCACTTGATTCTGACAGATCTAAATAGAAATCAACCTGTTTTAACATCAAACAAACCAGTCGCCCAAGACAAGTTCCTTTACATCCTAATATTTTGGCTTTTATGAGCCCGGTTCTTCATCTAGGAAACGGACAAGATAATTACTACTTCAGAGAGTAACTGTTTCCGAATTGATACCACATGCGTGAAATGACCTGTTTAGTTCCTCCTCCTGGGAAGGGAAATGTTCACCCCACATCTTTCTTCCCTCCCTTGGGGACACGAAGGAACAAGAGCATTAAAACTGACTCACTCTCCTCAACCACGATGTTCTTTAGCGTGTGGTCTGTTTTGAGAACACGATCGCTCATCACGGAAGGAAATCAGCTTTGTGGATTATTTTTGTTTCTGAGGAGAAGCAGCCGAGTCAGATTTCCAAAGCAAAACACGGGGACCGAGCCACAGCCACAGCAGACGAATTCAATTATTTAAAGGAAGGTCTCTTTCCAGATCCCAGCTTGTGAAAGGAGATTTAGGGGGAAAGCATAAAATGTATTGAGAATCCAAGCAGAGGAAGTAATTTGCTAAATAAATTAGTGGCATCAAGACCTCATTCTCAAAGGAAACCAAATATTGTTGTGTGTTTTTTGTTTTTGTTTTTGTTTTTGGGTTTGTTTTTTTCCCACTGCATTATTTTATTCTGCACAGACATTTCTCAGAGGACTCGGCTGTTCTGACATTTGAGACACGGGGCTTATGGTTGCAAACTGAGTCCATCGGAGGCGGAATCCCGGGGCAGGGGGAGCAGAATGAAACAGGAGGGGAGGGATGTGTATGTGGCTGGTCCTTCAGCCCACGTCTCTGCACCTGGAACCATTTTCCGACCCTGCTCCACCTGTCAGGCTGTATCCATCCCCGTGCGCCAGGAGGAAAAGCACAGAATCTGGAGAAGGAAGGCAGGCGTGCGTTCAGCGTCTGCTGCTGTCCTCAGACTTGCAGGTCCTGCCCGATGGGGTGGTGATGCCTGCCGTTTCTGACCGTGTTTTTGACCTGCCGCTCCTTACCAGTCATCATTCCATATGTCTCACCTGCATTATCCTATTTGAGTCTCAAGACAATCCCTGCGGGTTGGAACTTATCCTCATGTCACAGAGGAAAGCTGAAGCTCCGAAGATGCGAGTCACTCAGGGAGAACTCAGGCTTCCTGGCTTAAAAACTCATGCATTTTTAAGCACTGCAGTCTTGCACCAACCGTCTCCCCATTTCCCTCTGTGACTGATTGCATTCCTTGGTTTTTCTTTCTTCGGGACCACGGCCCCACCTCCCACCACCCCCTCTGCCCCAGCGACCAGAAGGAGGTACCTCAACCCCTGGGTCTCCGTGCTTCCCCATCTCTCTGCATCCTGCCAGCTTCTAGACACTGACGTCCAACTGCCTGCTGGCCACTCGCACGTGGAACCTCCGTGATGCAGTAACATCATAACAGTAACCCGACTGCACACACAGTAGCTCCGGAACTACACGACCCGCGGGACCATCGTACCACGCAAAGCAAACCTGCAGGCAGGACGGTGCAGCTCGGCAGAGGGGACAGGTCACGGTGTCCCACTGTGTCCTCTGCTGTTACAGTTATTCCCAGATCTCGACACCGGGAAACTCTGATTCTGGGCAACCTGATCTGACAATTGGGCCTCATGTCAGCTGCCCAACAGGATTAAAAACTACAGAAATTTGGCAACCGTAAGTTTGTTCTTTATGTCTGTGAGTCTGTTTCTGTTTCGTAGGTAAGTTCATTTGTATCCTTTTTTAGATTCCACATATAAGTGATATCACATGGTATTTTTACAAACGTATGGTTACCAGGGGGTAAAGGTGGGGGAAGTGAAAAAAATTTAAAAAAATATATAAAATATAATAAAGAATCTCTCTTAAAAAAAGAATGGGAAACTTAAAAAAAAAAAAAAACTACAGAAATTTGCAAAACTTATGTCCCAGGGACAGTGTCCTTTTCTGTTCTGCAGCCCTGTTGGTGGTGATTGATGTCACTTTTCTTCTTGAGTCTCTTCTCCAGGCTCCTTGGTGGGAGATGTGGTTGAGCTGTGGATTGAACGTGCCCAGGCTGAAGCTGAAGCCTCTTCACTGCCTTTAATAGCTTCCTTATCTTTTCCTCTGCTGGGCGACAAGACAGTGTGTTTCGGATGAAGGCAGAATCTGTCACCTTTATCAGCGCCGTTTCTATTAGACACAAACCAGTGATATGAGTCAGAATGATAGAAGCCTGTGAACCATGGCTTTCATACTGGAAGGCTGAACGGTGAGCTTCCCGGTGTAGACGGAATGTGTATGCAGGAGAAATCAGAAACGGCAAATGAGCAATTGTCCACAAGACGATTCACAGGCGACTGTGCTGTGTCTACAGGTCAGACATCTTCCACATTCCATGTCCTACAAGTGACACGTAACAGAGTCCAAACTCATTCTGCTCAAGGTGTTGGGGGCAAGGAATAGTGGCTTCATTCTGCAGGCCAGCAGACCGAGAAGATGGGGGACTCATGTCCTGGAGAGCCATCTTCCCCAAGTCAGAATTCAGGCTCCTTTTATACTAAAAGGGGAGGGGGTGTGGTTGGTTGTTGCAAACTTCTTGGTGTCGGAATCCTTTGTTCTTGCAGCTGTCCATGCAAGTCATGTAAACCTCCAACAAGACAAATGTTTTCTCTGTTCTGCAACTTTTTATCTTTGTATGAATGGGAAATTGTTCTACCCTTTAACGTCAGAGCCTTGAGAATGGGCTCTGTTGCCTATTTCAGGCTCGAGGCAACATTCTTTTACAAAAGTTGCAGAACCAGCATGACTCAGCACAGGAAACAGGGCACAGGGTTAGAGCCAAAGGAACAGATCTGATACAGAGTCAGATTTGTCCTTCCCTGTTACACTTACACGTTTTGTCACTCTCTTTTTGGCACATTGCTCTTCTTGGAGTCCCTGACCAAGCCGATGGGGAGGCAGCATATGGAGAACTCCCTGCGTCAGGTGAGGGCACCAGAGGTTGGGTCAGGGAGTCACTATATTCATTCAAAGGAGCAACATTGGGCGGGGGGAGGTACAGCTCAAGTGGTAGAGCACATGCTTACCATGCACGAGGTCTTGGGTTCAATCCCCGGTGCCTCCATTAAAGCTGTGGAGACACGTTTATTTCAAGCTCTCCAGAATCAAGATTCTGACTCTGAGAACTGAAACTTTGGGTGCCCGGGACCATGATACACATTTAAATATATTATCCAACTTAATCCTCCCAGCAACAAGGATTGACTTTGGATTTTGTTTGTCAGTTGTTCTTTTGCTCTTATTCTTTATTTATTTTAATTTTTCTGTGTCATGCAGGAGCCCACAAAAGGATTCATCATAACCGTTACTCCGTGACATACACTTGCCACTGTTTCCACCGGATCAGCTTGGCTTGTCTAGTTAGTTATTTTAATCGTGTATTAAGCACCCACGAACCTACTACCTTGGACAAAAGTCAAGACCTCCACACCTTGACAGCAACCTGTAATGACTGTGTCGTGGATGCCCCCATTTCCCTGCCTCTTCCCACCCAACACGACCATCGCTCCAAATCCATGTGCGTCTTTCCCTTTCTGCTTCTTCACTTTTATGCATTTTGATATCATTTTTGTATGTTTCTATATGTGGAAACATATGTATGGGTATATATACAGACAATCCCCGACTTACAACAGTTTGGCTTAAACAATTTTCTGCTTCAGCTTAAAAATGGTTTGTATTCATGCCAACCACACATCAGACTCTGAATGTTGACCCTTCCCTGGGCTAGAAATACCACGACCCTCCCCTCTGATGCTGGGCAGGGGTCCAAGCACAGCTTCCCTCCACCCTCGCCATCCCGAGGGTCAATAGGAGACACTTACAACCACTCTGTGCCCAACAACCAGTCTGCTCTCACCTTCAGGGCAGGATCCTGTAAACCACATGAGACACCCCACACTTTATGGTTAAATAGGCTGGTGTTAGGTGATTTTGCCCAACTGTAGGCTAATGTAAGTATTCGGAGCACGTTTAAGGTTCATGGCTAAGCCATGGTGTTCAATCGGTTAGTTGTATTAAATACATTTTCAACCTACAATATTTTCTATTTACCACAGGATTTATGCGACCGAAACCCCATCGTAAATTGAGAAAGGTCTGCATACAGATGGATAGATAGATAGACATAAATATACGTATACACAAATAATATTATCTGTATTACTTTAAATGTAGTTATTTCTAGTTACAAGTGGTCTATAATTTAGGAGAGATTTTTTTCAGTTTAACGTGATGGTGCAGGAGTTGTCTGTAGCTTCCCGTGCTGCCGGTGTTGGCTTGTTTGGATTGCAGAATGGACATCCCACCGTGGGAACGCACAGCGGCCGACTGGTCCATTCTCCAGTCAGGGTGCCCTCAGTCATTCCCACACGCCGCTGCCAGTGAGCAGGGACGCTGGGAACTTCCTTGGCATTCTACCACGTCCGCATGCCAGGGTTCTCTCAAGTAGGTCCCAATGAGGGAAACTGAGGGTTACAAGATGTGCCAATATTTTACCCTAGGAAATAGGATGCACCTGTCTTCCTAGAGAAACCGCACCAAGATTCAGGCCACCGGCAATGGACGAGAGACCTGTGGTTCCGCAGCCTCCCCGGAGCTGGCATTTGCGGGCTGTCTGTGAGCATCTACCACCACCTCCACGTGGCCTGCTTTTTCATGTCCCTCTTCGATCATGGGTTTACTGCACATGGGTTTTCATTTTTTAAGATGTCTGTTCAGGTCTGTGCCATCTCTGTCTCTATCTTTTGTGCTAATAAAGAGCCTGTCAGCAGAGAAATTGCCTCCACATCTCACCCTGAAAGAACATGGCTATTTCCAGGCTCCTAACCCTCTCTGATTCCCCTCCGCACCCTTACTTGCGTGGCGTTTACTGTGGTTTAGACTTTAGGGCAAGTCATAGTCACATTAAAGGCAGCTGCAGGCAGCTGAAGAGAAGGGGGAATTAAAGCCTGGCCCAAGACATGCCCTCTGGAATGAGGATATATTTCAGATTTCTAATCAAGTTTCAATGATTGCCTTGGAAATCCCAATGGGTGCCAAGTCTAGATGTCAGTTAGGCGGCAAGAGACACAGAGGGGAGGGGATCCAAGCACCAGAAAATAACACAGCGTCTCGTGGGGATGTGTTCACGCCTTGGAAGCTGCGTCCACTGAGCCAGGATGAAGTTAGAAAACCTACCCTCTTTGAGGAGGGCCAGGCGGATCGGGGTTGATGCAGAATCTCTACAATATAAAACCACTGTATCAACACAGAGAAGGTGGGTGGGGACGGCTTTCAGTCACGCTGGGACTCAGAGATGCCCCCCTTCCTAAGCAAAAGGACCCTGGCCTGACTGGCGGTGAAGAATATTCTAGAAAGCATTTTGGATTCCAGGAGTCATGAGCCACCTATTCAAGGTGGGGGCTGGTAGCCTCATTACAAGGCCAATTTTTGAAAGGCGGAGCCATTGACATATTTTTCTGATTCATTCATGACTGACTTAGGAACCACTAAACCTTTACGCCGGAAGCCTAGTTTTGAGACACTCCTGGGGAGAAAAGGAATGTATTTTAATGGACTTTTTTACAGTATATGTATTCGAAGCACATGACTTTCTCAGGGACAAAGCTGACTAAAATAAGCACTTGCCTTCACATTGCGATATAAATAATATCCATCATAACACAGATTTAGTTTGAAACCAGAGGGACTCAGTGTACTACGCATTTTGTGTGCATTATCTCATCTAATCTTGTACAAATAAACTATGTAAAGTAAGAACCAAGGTTATTCCCATTTTCCAGTAAGGACACTGAGGCTTAAAAAGTTTAAGAAATTTTCCCCAAGTCACCCATACAGCAGGTGGAGGAGGAGGAATTTGAGCCTAAACTGGTGAGAATCTGGGGTCCACACGCCTAACACCAGGGCTGTTTCCCCAACTTGTCTTTTACGGGGAAGGCGAGGGCCTCTCTCACAGCCTTCTGACAACTTAACTCATCTTGTCAGCATGTCAACATCTAAAGACGTAAGACCGAGGTGGGAGGGTGCCGCTCAGGGGTGGAGCACGTGCTTAGCATGCACGAGGTCCTGGGTTCCAATCCCAGTCCCTCCAGTAAAAAAAATAAGTAAATAAATGAATAAACCTGATTACTTCCCCCCTTGAAAAAATAAATAAAATAAAAATAAAGTAAATCTATTAAAAATGTTAAAAAAGTAAGCCTGCAAACTAACAAAAAATAAAGGTAAAACAAAAAAAATTTAATAAGTAATGACATAAAATCAAGTATAAATCCCTTTGGCTCTCATGCAGATAGAATACACAACACAACTACGAATAATGTACAAACCCCAAAATTGATGTAATTTAAATGGAAATAAAATGTGAATGAGGTGGAGGATGTGGTTTCACACCAGTAGATTGCATTGAGGTGCTGTGAGCCCAGCGTTGGCAGTGACCCTGTCTCCCGCCATTTCCCTCAATTTCAGAGACTGTGAAACTTCATTAGTACGTGTGCCACGGTGCCATCTGGCCTCCTGGAGATGAAAGCACATCTCTGATGAGTTAATTCACCCCGGTCCTTTTCCCATTAGCTGGTGACAGTGAAAAAAGCGTTTCTTGGCACCGACGCAATTATGAACACCAACCCACGTGTGGTCACTAAACCCTCCTGGCTGTGACCAGGTGAGGGCAAGCCGTCTCCCAGAGAAACCTGGACCCAATTGGAGAAATGTTTTCTTATGCTCACCTGCCTCCCTCCAATCCCAGTCCTAACCATAAAGGCAATAATCTCCCCATGTGATCAATGCCAAGGCAGAGAAACACACAGGGGCCCGTGAGGTTGTAGTGGGCACCAGCCCACCTGCCCTCAGAGTGTAGGAAAGCTTCCCTGGACTGTGACTCCTGGGCTGATTCTTGCAGAAGTTGGCCTGTAAAGGAGAAGGGCTTTTCAGGTGGAGGAAACAGCATGAGAAAAGGCCAGGGGACATGGAGCAGCATAAATGTATGCAGAAAACAGGAAAAAATATATATATACAAAGTGCACGAGGAATAAGAGGGGGAGGAGGCTGGAGGAGCACGTGCAAGACAGGTCATGAGGAATCCACCCCGTGCCCATCTACAGTATGCCTACCTCTGTATCTGCATCCACATCTGTGTCTCCATCTACATCCACAGCTACCTCCACATCCACATCTACACCTACACCCACATTTTCACCCACATCTACATCCTCGTCTACACCCACATCTACACCTACATCCACAGCCACACTTATACCTACATCTCCATCAACACCTACATCTCCATCAACACCTGCATCTCCATCCACATCTACACCTACACCCACATCTACATCCTCATCTACACCCACATCTACACCTGCATCCACATCTACACCTACATCCACATCTATACCCACATCTCCAACAACACCTGCATCTCCATCAACACCTGCATCTCCATCCACATCTACACCTACACCCACATCTACATCCACATCTACACCTACACCCACATCTCCATCCACATCTACACCTACACCCACATCTACATCCACATCTACACCTACATCCACATCTACATCCTCATCTACACCCACATCTACACCTGCATCTACACCTGCATCCACATCTACATCCTCATCTACACCTGCATCCACATCTACACCTACATCCACATCTATACCCACATCTCCAACAACACCTGCATCTCCATCAACACCTGCATCTCCATCCACATCTACACCCACACCCACATCTACATCTACATCCACATCTACACCCACATTCACATCCACACCTACACCTACATCTCCATCAACGCCTGCATCTCCATCCACATCTACACCTACACCCACATCTACATCCACATTCACATCCACACCTACACCTACATCTCCATCAACACCTGCATCTCCATCCACATCTACACCCACACCCATGTCTACATCCACATCTACACCTACATCCACATCCACACCTATACCCACATCTCCATCAACACCTGCATCTCCATCCACATCTACACCTACATCCACATCTACACCCACATTCACATCCCATCTACACCCATATCTACACCTACATCCACATCTATACCCACATCTCCATCAACACCTGCATCTCCATCAACACCTGCATCTCCATCCACATCTACACCCACACCCACGTCTACATCCACATCCACATCCACACCTACACCCATGTCTACACCTACATCTACTTCTACATCCACACCTACACCCATGTCTACTCCTACATTCATGTCTATATCCACATCCACTTCTGTATCCATCCACATCCACACCTACACCTCCATGTCCATCAACACCTACATCTGCACCCACTCCCACATCTACTTCTACACCCACGTCTACATCTGCATCTACACCCACACTTCCACCTCCACCTCCACCTCCATGTCTGCGTCACCATCTGCTTGTACGTCTGTCTCCAAGTCCACAGGTGTGTCTACATTCTCAGCCTGTCCACGGCCCATCTGATAAAAGAGAATAAAACAATTAATCCTCCAAAGAGTTTCCATGTTTCGTTTTCCTCTGCACCAGCTACACAGCACTCCTCTGCTCGGTTTGAAATGGAAACATCCTGGCCTTTGATGAGGGGACCTTCTCCCTTTACCCTGGACATCCACCGCTGTGGTCAGCTTCCTACATCGTGACAGGGAGGGCTGCAGGAAGGGTGGGCGGAGCTGCTCAGTGGACACGAGCAGCATTTGGAGCCCTTTAACTTCCCATCACTGGCATTCGCTTTCATTATGCCGCCGTGGTTTGCTCGGTCCTTTCAATTACTCTCCCACTTCCCGGCGCTCTGATCTCTGCAGCTCTCGTGGCTACATTCCCTAAAGCAATTACTTTCACTTACAATCATGCTTCATTAACAGGGACACGTTGGCCAATATTCGCACATGCTTACTTACGTAGCATTTTTTGCCCCCATCCAACAGCCTGTGCCAGCACTGGATAGGTGAATTTAGTAAAGGCAGATGAAAAAAAACAAAGATGAAAATGAACATGACCCGTGGACCCCTTTGCTGGAGTCACTGTTGACATTGGAGCATTTCCTTTGTACACTGGAAACACTGGATTCTGGCTGCCACCGTTAACATTCTAATATAAACGTGCCTGAATAACTTTGAATTTACTGAGAAACAATTGAATGGCTGTGTACTATTTCTTTACAGCCTCCATGTCTTTGCTGGCTCTCGCTACCCCCACGTTGACCCTTCTTGGGTGTATTTATTCATTTGTCAAGCATCTCTCGAGCACCTGGCCCCGGTGAGATGAGCAAGACATGCCAGGTCCCTGTTCTCGAAGAGCTTACAACCAAAAGAGCGGAGGCAGACAACGAAGAAGCAAACAAAACAGTTAAGACCCCAGATTCACACGTCTTCTACTTGAACGACGTACAGAGAGAAATAGTTCAGGTTTTAAGTTTCATTTCTCATCCCTCAGCCGCATAATTTCCCATCTCCTGAAAGGGGAATAAAAGATTTTTAAAAATGCAATACATTGCACTTCCTACCAAGAAGCCTAGGCTGATTCACAGAATGGAATGTCTGTTACCTGCCTCCCTTCCCTCAGTCACCCCACGAGCCAAAGCCTTTTCATGCCTCACTGGAGCGTTTCCGCAGCCTCTAAATGGGTTCTCTGCCCCCAGGTGAGACTTTCTGAAGCTCAGGTCGAACGTGTAACTTCTCTGTTCAAGGTCCCCAGACGGCCACTCACACCCCTTTGCACAGCATTCAGAGGAACAACGATGGGACAGCCCATCCCACGCTGCCTTCTTCTCTGTAACTTCCGGTTGTGTGCACCCAACCAAACCGCCAGCCACTGGCCAAGGATGCTCTGAAATCCCCCCCGGATCCCGTGGTCTAGCCCTCTTCTCCATGTGTGCATCCCATGTTGCACTTCCTCCAGGATTCACGCTCTCCCCGGGGCTGCTCTAGGGGGCTCAGACCCCCAGCCAGCCTGGGCCAGGAGCCCCTAACTTCGGCTTTTCAGGGACGGGATGCAGCCAAGGACGCACAAGAAGATGTTTGCTCATCCGGCACGGCACGCGGTTGAAACGAAAGTGATGAGTAGGTGGGTCCGAGCAGTTTAAGGACTCATTCCCAGCCTCCTCGCATAACACTCCATGTCATCAGCCCCATAGCACAAACTAGAGCGCTGGGGGAGTCGACGCTGAAACGGAGAATTCTGTGGTCCCAAGGACCATGGCCGGAGAGGAAACTATCTGCTGAAATTGCGATGCCACAAGTCTGCAAGTAAAATAAATGAGATCAATGCCAAGGCAAGGAGGGAGTCGCGGAGCCGGCTCAGAGCGAGAAGCGGGCTTTGCTGTGCCCTTGGAGCATTCTGCTCTGGTCTCTGCTTCCTACTTAAGATGTGACAGATGCAAAAATGGGCCGCTTACGCGGCGTCCTGTTCCCTCTTCCCTGGGGATCCTCACTGCCAGCTAGTCATCAGCCCTGGAACGCAAGTGTCGCTCCAGCTGTGCCAGGAGGGCAGCAGGGAGCCGCCCCCCTCCACCCCACAGCCGCCTTCTCATAATCAGCCGTTGGATCTTGTTTGTGTGTTTGGTTTTTTCCTGCTAATGTGCTGCCTTTTGCAATCAATCCATTCATTCCTTCATTCCCCAAACATTTACTGAGCATTTCCCCTGCCCCGGTGCCCTGCTCCTTACAGAGATTCAAGATGAAGGGTTCTGAGCCCCGGTCACGGTCATGGAAACCTGCAGATTAAGTGAAGGTGAGCGCAAGCCTGGGTCTGCCCGGGAATGAGGGGTTTCCTGGATTCTGTCAGTGCTGATGGTGAGAAACTGCAGGGCAGATCCGGACAGCTGGTCACCCCGTGGTGGCGTTAACAGGTTGATGGACTATCACGACAGTGCGAATGCGTCCGGCGTGGGGAGGACGCCCCCACGTGCTTCAGCATTTGCAGACTTCCCTGCAGAAGTCTTCTGGACACACAGATTGAGGTTCCCATGTTGGGCGTCAAGGAGAGTCGCACAGGAGGGCGGAGGACTGCGAGTCGAGCTGCGGGTCTGGACACCCCAACAAGCAAGGAGTCTGTTGAGGAAAACGTGCCTGGGAAGCGTACATTGTGCCAAAGGAAACATTGCTCTCTAAGGAGGAGGTGGAGAAAAATCCATATCTATATGGTGGAGATGGATAAAAATGCTCACCATCCGCTACAGACTGAATATTTGTGTCCTCCCAAAATTCAGATGTTGGAAACCTCACCCCAATGTGCTGGCATGAGGGGTGATGGCCTTAGGAGGTGATTGGGTCATGACAAGGGAGCCACAAGAGACCCCAGAGATCTGTCTCCCCTTCCACCCCATCAGACACCGCAAACAGATGACCACGTATGAGCCAGGAAGCTCTCACCAGACACCGAATGTGCTGGCACCTTGCTCCTGGACTTCCAGCCTCCGTCCAGACATGAATGAATAAATAAATGTTTGTGGTTTAAGCCACCCAGTCCCCATCTATGGTGTCTTTATTACAGTGGCCCCTAGCGGACTCAGACACCGTGGTCCGGGAATTCACAGAGGAGGTGGGAAGACACAGCCGTCCAACCACACCGTCAGTGCTGTAATCGGTGTCTCCAACATCAGAGAAACCAGGAGGAGGAGGAAGGACCAATGACGGAGGAGGGGACATTTTCAGGGACCAACACAAGACTGAAGATCCATAAGGACCAGCCTGATGAGTCAGTCAGACTGCAGACTGCTAAGCGGATGCAGGGGAGCATGAGGAACCGTGTCTTAATTCCTGGTGGCTTGCTTGATTGACTTCACGCTTGTAGATGATGAAGAAAAGGCCGCCTTCCTCCCATGCAGAGCAGGCTGCTACCAGAACACAGGTTAAGCTCCAAGTAAAAGCATAGACGCGGGACAAAGAGAGAGCGAGAACAAAGTCTTTTTTGAAAAGACCAGCTCCCAAGCTCCCCATTCTCCCATCTTCCCGAGGGTTCGGGACCGCGACTGTGGTCATTTCCCTCCCAGTGGCTGGGCTGACGGCAGGTTATACACCGTTCCCGTCGGCAGGCTTCTTTCTGGAGTTGTTGAACACCTCCTACGACTGATGGCGGTGATGGTTGCACATCTCTATAAACATACTAAAAACTGTTGAATTGTATACTTTTAACGGGTTAATTTGTGGTATGTGAACTCAATCTCTGCAGAGTTATTTTTAATGCGGTCCCAATCAAAATCCCAGCAGGGCTTTTTTTGGGGTTTTTTTGTAGAAATAAACAAGCAGATTTTAGCCATTTGCAGCAACAGGGGCGGATCTAGAGATGACCATACTAAGGGAAGTCAGTCAGACAGAGAAAGACAAATACAATATGGTATCACTCATATGTGGAATGTTAAAAAAAAAAAAAAAGATACAAATGAACTTATTTACAAAACAGAAACAGACTCACAGGCATAGAACACAAACTCATGGTTACCAGGAGGGGAAGGGAGTGGGAAGGGATAAAATGGAAGTTTGAGATTTGCAGACAGTAAAATAAAACATAACATAGATAAACAACAAAGTCCTACTGTAGAGCACAGGGAGCTATATTCAATACCTCGCAGTTACATATAATGGAAAAGGATATGAAAAGGAAGATATATGTGTATGTACGACCGGAGCACGGCGCTGCGCACCAGAAATTGGGGCAGCATTGTAAACTGACTATGCGTCCATAAAAAAAGAATGGGTTCAAATTTATGACCCTTTAGCTGAAAGGAAGAATTTGGAAGGAAGAGGGCCCCAGCCCGCGGGGCTGTATTGCACACTGTTATGTACTGTTCATTTTATAACCCTGTCAACAGACTCTTTGAAATTTCAGAACTGGAGAAAGATATTTCAGAAAGTTCTCCTAAAACATTTGCAGGGCGGAGCAGACACAAGCTCAGTCTCTACCCAGTGCGAAGGTCACGGGTCGGTCCACCGGGACCGTAGTTCTCCCGCTGTCTGACGACCTGGAGAGACCCTGAGAAGGGATTTCAGCCTGAGGACCGCGGATTTCCAGCACCTGTTCCCAAAAGTCAGCCCACGCCAGCGCAGCGATGGTCCTCCGCCCAAAGACCACAAAGGATACGTGATCCTGAAATTATTTTCAATGAGGATGAATGCTCTTTTACTCAAATCATAATGTGGCTGGGAAAGGATTTACGGGGCAGAACCCTGGGAAGGACTCCCCAGCCAAACCTGTTCGCAAGGATGTTTTGAAATTCAGCTTCACTCGCTGTCTTAGAGACTTTCTTCCCTGCCTCTGACGACTGGAGCCGGAGGATGCACAGTGAAACTGTTTTGCAGTTTTTTGGTGAAAAAGAGCCAAAGTAAGGGTCTGGAGGCGCACACTGGAGTAACGTCCTTGGCTGGAGAAGACTTGAAAGAGAAAGTGGGAGGAGGCGTTTAAAATACTTAACCGGTCACTTCTGAATTTAAAGGAAACAAAACTGGAGTTAAAGAATAAATAGGTTTCCAGTCGGTGATTGCCACTGAAAGATAAACATTTTTTTTTTTACAACAAAGGAACAAAATCAATCAATCAATATCAATACTTGTCAGATGTAAAATCAGCTGCAAGAAGAATGTAAAAGAAAGGGTCCACCTAATGTAAACTACGGGCTTTGGTTGATAATAATGTGTCCATGCTGGATCATCGATGGTACCAAAGATGCCCCACTGATGAGGGATGCTGAGGGTCGGGGAGGATATATGTGTGGGTGGGGCTACGTGCAAATTCTGTATTTTCTGCTCAATTCTGCTGGGAACCTGAAACTGCTCTAAAAAAGTAAAGTCTATTAAAAAAAATAAACAGAAAACAAAAGGTTCAAAGTGATGGCTCTTTAGGTAAAAAGTGAGGAAGAGGAAATAAATCCTGTTTGGGGATGCCGAAACGATTCCTGCAAAATGTAAGTGATCGCGCACGCTAATTTATTATATTTAAATTTGATAACATTTCAAAGTTATCAACCTTAGGGTTATGTTTCTACTGGGATTGTTTGAATTACATCAATCTTTGAATTGCAAGCCTTGAAACCACTTTATTGATTGATAGGTTGACACCTTCATCAATTCGACACCAGCTGTGGTTGGAAAAAAGAAACAGAATATTAATCAAATAACACGCAACTGTTCAAGTGCCTTGAGAGACGAGAACTCAGGAGGACAGAATAAACTGCTTACCTGTCCTGGGACAGGTAGCTACCATCTCCCAGCTAAAACTCTTACAAGCGTTTCATCGATGTCTTCATTCCTTTTGTCTGTGTTTCCAATGTTCCATCCGGACTTCTCGGTGGACACGATCGATTAGAGAAAAGAAAAATTGTTAGAGAAATAGCTACCATACCAAGCAGAAACCAGGTCTTAGCAAATCAAAAGAAGGTCCAGCAAAGGGAAGTGAAAGATTTGTCCCTCATCCTTATGTAACTGCAACATTGGCTGCTCCAAGAGTTACGTCGTGTGCCCCTCTGCCATGAGGAGCACGCATTGTGAACCGTCCAGAAAAACATATCCTTTACTTTCTTTGAAATCTCTCTGGAGAAATAAATATTTCACAAGTAGGTTCTCCCAAGAAATGGATGGCCCCATTGCTTCCAGGAAATCCTTGCTCCTAAAGCCGCCTTGACCAGTAAACTCATCTCATCCTCAGGCGTACCCGTGGGAGCCTGGACTTTCTAGAACCTTCCACTCCCCTAGGGTAGTCGAGGGAAATCTGAACACAGGAAAAATTTCCCTCTAGCCCATGTTAACGTCAGAACCTTACATCAATCAATTGTACAAATCCATGTTTATTTAATAATTCACTAAAGTTAAAAATTCATGACCTCTGTGGTGAACACAAAATGGGTAAAGTATTTCCTGGAAAGCAATTTCAAAATAACTCTCCAGACCTTGAAATTAAGACACTCTGTGGTCCAACAGCTTCATTTGCTTCTAGCAAAAATGTCAAGCAAATTACCAGAAATACAGGCGAGATTTGTAGATTCTGCACTACTTTTGTAAATAAGAGCGAAAAAAAAAAATGCAATCTCTAACATAGGCTAATGGTTAAATACAGTATAGTCGATTCGGAAATGGCAATCACAATACGTAAGTAGTTTTTATTTTTTAAAAGCAAAAAATGATATAGAGAAATGACAGACAGTTGAGTTAAAAGCGAGATGGAGAATTAATGTGCTACAGTGATTTCAGCTTTGTAAAAATAAATCTTAACTTTGTCTCTAAGCAACGCGGATTTGGTTAACTTTTTCTTCTCTTTGTAACTTCTACAGTTTTAAAATTGTGCACTAGGAGCATATAATTCATCTTTTGCTAAAGGAATTCTCTCTTTTTTGCTTACCCAACCCTCTCTCTTAGAGACCCAATTTTGCTGGGAGAGAAAGTTTCCTTTTGCTTCTTCGAGGTCAGTGCCCAGTCACGGCTTCCAAGAGGCAAGGGACACCGAATTTCCCCAAGATGCTCTTTATCCAAAGTGTCAGTTTGATGTAAATCTCTGCCCCCATGTGCCCTCCGAGACAATGTGCTTGCTTTAAAATCCTTGCTAGGCTAAAATCAACTCCTTTTTTGTTTTTTTTGTTTTGTTTTGTTTTGTTTTGCAAAAACGGCTTCCATGCACAGCACAATTGCTCATAATTTGCACAGTCTCCAAACAACTGTCCAGTTGGCAAGTGCCAAGTTTGCAGCTGGTTACAGTTTATTGTGCAAAAGACCACCAGGCGTACAGTGAACTCTGCCTTATGTTTACAAACGTGTGCTATTGAAATTACCTGCTTGGCGCTTACATCTCCTTGCTATTGACTGAGGATGCTTATATCATAATTTACTCTGGACCTGTAAAGAGTATTTTCTGCAAAGCAAAAGTTTTGAAGAAGTTATACTCAGGGAGTGAAGGATCGGTTAACTGTCTTTCTAATTAGGGAAGAAAATGGTGCCATTGTTGTGGTTTAAGTCATATTATATATTTGCAATTATGTTGGCCCCGCTTCCATCCCATAAACCATGCTCCGGTTTGCAAATGAGGAAACTGGTCTCCAAAAAAAAATTTAACATGATTTTTCCAGGATTATATGCTGCTAGTGGAGCGGAGAAAAGTCTAGCATTTGCCCATTCGTGACGGCTCCAGTGTGGTCTCCGTGCTACATGGATTTTTGAGAAGTTGGAAAGGAGGGAAAAAATCAAATGAGTAATGATGTTTTGATAATAAGCAATAATATTAACAATGGACATTTAATGAGGGCATTACTATTGAAATTGGTAAAATATTCACATATAAAAATGGAAAAATAAAGAAATCCTCTGAGCGTCAAAGAACCTTGCAATCGATCAGTTTTCCATTGGCCAATCTGACAGCATTGAGGATGCTCGGTCACATGATTGGATGTATCACTTGATTGAGCAGGAAAATCAGCCACTTAATTGACACATATCAGAACGCTTCCCCGATCATTTGAGTCATGACTCTGCTCAGGTGACGTTAGCATCTGTTTGTTTTGACCGAGTCTCTGTCTCCTGGTGGTGATGGCTGCCTTTAAAGTTGTCAACTCTTCAGACTGTTCTTTTGCGGCTTCTGGATTTTAAACGATGGCTAGAAAGCTCTTTTTCCCCGCTGTTAGGTTATAAATAAATTCCCTTTTTCGTTAATTACATTTAAATCTTTGACCCACATAGAGTTCTCCCAGCTGCTCCCTGTGAGGTGGCGATCCAAATTAATTTCTCTCCAGATGGCCAGCCTCACTTTCTCAATAATATTTATTGAAGAGTCCAAATTTCCCCCGGCTGATCTGAGATACTAACTTGAGCCTATGCTAAATGTCTGTACGTTTACAGTTATATTATTAAACTAACTTTCCATTAGCCTACGTGATGTTAGTAGACCCACGTCATCCTATTCGAATCACTAACGTTCTATAGAAGTGCTTCATACCTGCTAGGATTAATCTAGTTGCATTGTCTGTTCCTGCATAGTTTTTTACTGTTCTTATTCCCTTTTTATATAACTTTAAAGGTCTCATGTAAGATGGGGCACCATAAAACTGCAGACACAGGCAGAACGCTCTTTGACATAAATCATAGCAATACTTTTTTGGATCTGTCTCCGGAAGCAAAGGAAATCAAAGTGAAAATAAACAAAGGAGACCTGATTAAACTTGAAAGCCTTTGCACAGCAAAGGAAGCCATCCACAACACAAAAAGACAACTGCTGAAGGGGAGGAGATACTTACAGATGATACAGCCTGGCTGATTAGGGGTTAATATCCAACATATATAAAGAGCTCATACAACTCAACATCAGGAACCAAACAACCTGATGAAAAAGTAGGCGGAAGAACCGAATATAGACATTATTCCAACAGACACATAAAAAGATGCTCAATATTGCTAATCTGCTAATCCTCAGGGAAATGCAGATTGAAGCCACAAGGAGATATCTGCTCACATCTGTCAGAACGGCCATCATCAAAAAGAACACAAATTGCAAATGTTGGCAAGGGTGTGGAGAAAAGGGAGCCCTCCCATACTACTGGTGGAATGTAAATTGGAGCACCCACTGTGGAAAACAGTATGGAGGGTTCTTGAAAATCTAAAACTAGACTTACCATGTGACCCAGCCTTCCCACTCCTGGGCATATATCCAGAGGGAACTCCCATTCAAAAAGACACCTGCACCCCATGTTCACAGCAGCACTACTTACAACAGCCAAGACATGGAAACAGCCCAAATGTCCATCAACAGATGACTGGATAAAGAAGATGTGGTATATTTACACGATGGAATACTACTCAGCCATGAAAAAGGATAACATAATGCCATATGCAGCAACACGGATGGGCTTGGAAGGCACTATGCCCAGTGAAATAAGTCAGACAAAGGACAAATACATGTATGATGTCACTTCTCTGTGGAATGTAAAAAATACAATAAACTAGTGAATATAACAAAAAAGAAGCAGACTCACAGATATAAAGAGCAAACTAGAGGTGACCAGTGAGGAGAGGAAAGTGGGGAGGGGTGACAGAGGTAGGGGAATGAGAGGTCCAAACTACTAGGTATAAAATAAACTACAAGGATATATTGCAGAACATAGAGAATATAGCCAACATTTTATAATATCCATAAATGGAGAATAAACTTTAAAAATTTTGAATCACCATATGATACACCTGTAACTTACATAATATTTCACACCTGTAACTTACATATTTTACAGCAATTATACTTCAATAAAAAATAATAAAAAAATAAAATTTGCAACGGTAAATGGGCATATAATATAAATAACATTGAAATTTTTGCAGTAAGCTTACAGCATTTGTAGTTCAGAAGTTAATATGGCTTAAAAATGCTCTTTAAAAAACTTTATTGCTAAAAAGTGGGAACCACCAACTGAGCCTTCAGGGAGTCATGGCAGTGACACCAGAGATCACTGTCACAGATCATCACAGCAAACATAATAAAAAATGGAAACGTTTGAAGTGTTGCAAGAGCTGCAAAAATGTGACACGGAGACACAAAGCGAGCAGACGCTGTTGGAAAAGTGGTGCCGACAGACTTACAGCAAACCTTCAATCTGTCGACCATGCAATATCTGGGAAGGGCAATAATGCAAATCACAGTGAAAGGAGGGGTGCCTGCCGCTGACCACATGAGGAGCGGGCTGTGAGCCCCAGCGGGGAGTGTCCACTTCTTCCTTCAAGTCTGGGGCAGCCAGGTTTATGAAGACAAGGGAAAAATGAGAGAAGGAAATAAAGGGTAGGAAGGAAAGGGGGAAGAAGGGAGGGAGGGGGAGGCTGGGACGGAGGATGAAGGGCAGGTGAGAAGGCTCAGGGGACGGGCTGAGACCAGACCCCCCCCCCCACGCCGAAGCCCCCTCCCTGGATGCCGGCAGCGGGGAGTTTACCAGTTACCCTTACAGCTTTCCTTTAGGGCCTAACGTCATTTAGTTAAACTTGCTCTTTGTAAAACGAAGAGTTCACAGTCAGATACACACATTCCTTAAAAGAAGGCCACAGGAAGACGTTCGTTGAAAAAGCAGCGATAGAAACAACAAAACTATGTGAATTAATAAAATCACGGCAGTCCTTGGCCACCTGCAGCCCCGACCTCTGCGAAGTGACCCGTCGGGTTTCAAAATACTCTCAATGGAGCGTATTATGTGGAATAAAATCAGAGTGAAATATCACGGCCTCCTGAATGTTCAACCTGGCTGCGAAAACCAGAGAGCGAGGCTTGCAAACCTGCTGACATGCCGGCGGTTTTAATCGGGTCCTCGAGACCCCTTCGGATTAATTAATGCGGCTTCATAGGTGTGGGCAGGGAAGGATGCTTCTGCAGCCAACTGGGGGCCCTCTCTGGGACATGAAACCATCATTTGGGGGCAGTTTTTAATTCTGAAAACAAACAGAGAGGAGCCAGCACGGGCCGTGAGCTGAGCAACTGCGTGGAGTCACCGGATTTAACTTGATGGGCGTCAGATCCGAGACACGGGCAGGTCTCTGAGCCTCTGTCTCCTCCATGTAAACAGAAGCGTTAAGCTTTCATGAGATGTCACATGAGATAATAAATTAAATGAGATATTAAACTCCAGTCTCAAAAGAAGATGAACGGAGGGAGCCATGCCTGTTGGCCTGCGGCTCATAATCTGACTTTGACCATGAACGTCTCCGGTTGTCAGGCTGGGGGACCCAGGGGCACCCATGGGCGCAGGTCCACGGGGGGGCACACTGTTTCAGACACACGGCCCGTGGTCTCGGTCACATGCTCAGCGCTGTCAAAACCCGTCCACGCTGGCTTGGAAGTTTCCAGCCCTTGTTGTCTCGCCGGAGCGCAGACTACCTGCACATTTAGAAAAGCTGATGCAATACAGGAAGAAATTGGATCATTTTCCTCTCTCTTTTTTTTTTTTTTTCCAAACAGAGCTGCACTCATCCGTCTCTGATTGACTATATCAACACATTCATTTAACTCGCAGGTCTCCCTGTGGGGGCGGAGGGCTGGGTACACGCATTTGAATTGTTTTATCCACACATATGAGCCAAGAGGCTTATGCAAATGTTTGGGTTTATTTTTCCTTTTATTTGGGTGCCCAAGTGTTTCGTGTAGTAAACAGTATTTGAATGTGGACTCAGCAGGAGTCATAAAAAGTTGATGTACTTGGCCAGAAATAACTCGATCCAAACTCTCTTCGGAAGCCGTGCAACCAGGCTGGGCTCCACCCAGCCCACTTCTCTCTCTGGAGCCACAACAGCTGAGGGAGTGCGGTCCCTTGTGACCCACAGGGAGGGGACAAGTGAGGTTTTGTTTGGAATTTGGGGGCCCACTCTTCGGAATGAGAACGATGTCTGTTTAACATTAAGAGAGTGTCTTTCTGGCTCCTTTTTTTTTTTTTTTTTTTTTAAGCATTTACTTTTTCCCTAAAAAAAACCCCACAAAACAGCAAGCCACAGATGCAACGCAACTTTCCTCTACCGGAAATTATTCACGCCATGCCGTTTCTGTCGTCCTTGCCAGGCCTGGATTCACTCTGAATTTTCCTCTTCATGACCCTGTTCTGGGCCCACAAGGAGAGACCCGCATGCCAGCTCATGCTGGTGCGAGCCGCCTTGTGTCACAGCCCCTCCTTCTGCTCTGCTTGTTGACATGTTCAAACTGTATCTGGCTCCATCCTGATCAAAAGCACGGGGTGGGGACGGGGCTTTGCTCTCTGCCTAGAAGCAACTGAAATGTGTGCTATTAATTCCATCTCACCCCAGGAAGCTGTCTCTTCCCTTCTCTTCAGCACTGGAGTCCTGCTTTATGACACGGGTGTTCAATACTATTTAATGAATGTCACGCCAGCCGTCTTTCTTCTGCCAGAGCTCCCACAATAGATGTGTCTGACTCTCACTGCAGATCCGTGTGTTTCTGACTCACATTTACACCGAGGGCGGCTTTCCCCACGGGGCAGAATGACAGGCGGGCGACCTGCTCGGCGCAGACCCTGACCATCACCACCGCATCAGCCGCCAGAGCGGGGCACGTCCTCTCTGTTCCTCTGCCCAGCGCCTGGGGCCTTTGTGAAGGCCTGCTGATTTTTATCTGATTAAGTCAAAAATGAAGCACATCAGATCGAACTGAGGTCATTCTGAGGGTCCTGTTAAGTCATTCCACCTTGGCTGCATCTCAGGATCCCCTGGGGAGAATTTTGCAAATGCTACCATACCGTCCACATCCAGGTGAGTTCCACCAGACGGCGTGGAGGTGGGGCCTAGGCATCCATGGTGGGTTTTGGAAGCTCCCTGAGGGCAGGAGCTGGCCCTGCAGTGAGCAAGGAGGAGGGCGAACGGGTCCTAGGGAGGGTGTCTGGTCAGGGCTGGCTGTTCTTTCAGGGGACGCCAGAAGAAGGCTCCCTGGTACCTCTAATCAGTTACAAAACATTCAGAACGAAGCTGGTGGCTCGCAGCAAAAAAAAAAAAAAAAAAAAAATGTGACAATGAATATATGTACTGAAAAATTTTGCTTTGCACTGGAATTTGACACAACATTGTAAAAGGACTGTAACTCAATAAAAAATGTTAAAAAAAAAAGATTCAAACAGAAAAAAAGTACGTTTTGTACTCAAAATAGTACAGTCTTTTTTTTTTTTAATCCAGTCTATTGAAACTCGAAGTCAATTTTAAAGGCTTATTCACTGAATGCCATAAATATTTTAAGGTGACTGTAAATATAAATGCCATAAATATTTCAAGATGAATATAGAAAAGACCCTTCCAAACCATATGGTATTAATGCATCATTCTCTTCCCATGTGTTTTAAAATTCCTATTTGTTAATTGAAGAGTGCGTGCTTTGGGCTTTCGTGAGCTAGATTTATGCCTGAGGGCCGCCTGATGTACGAGAAATGAGCAGCGGCTTTGGATCGAGAAGTGGGAGTTTCAATCTCATGCAGAACTGCTTGTCCCCCCCAGAATCTCATTTCCCTCATCTGGAAGATGGCGGTTATATTGCCTCCTTGACGAGATCAGTGTGAGGACAGAATGAGGTAAATGCCTATAAATCGTATTGCACTCTAACTGGCACATCATAAATGCTGAATAACTCTTGGTTCCCTTCTCCCCTCTTAATCACACACACAAATATTTCAAGCTCGTGTAGCTAAGCCCCCGCGGTATTCAGAGAGCCACCACCCATACGTCTTTGTGACCCTCCCCAACCGACTCACGTGTGACCGGCCACTTAAGGCAGAGTTGAAATTTACAGCAGGCAAAAATCCATCAGTTCTCCCTAACGAGTCAATCTGAGTCAATGATCGTCTGTCACCATGGACAACAGTACAACCGAAAGGTGTAATAAATGCTTTTTTTTTTTTCCCAAGAAAAAATGCATTTGAGGTTTAGCCCCCAGAGCGAAGGCTGAGGCAGGAAGAAGTCAGCAGAGCGAGTGAAGTTTTCCTCCTAAGAATTCCTGTTTGCTTGCTCAGCAAGCATCTTACAGAACATCTGCTTGCAGAAGTCTAGGGACACAGATGACAAGTGATGATGTATTTGCAGAATTAGACCCACGTGCAGAACACCGTGTCCCACTGACGTCAGTGTTGGGCGCCCACCCTGGAGCTTCCAGTGTGTTTAATGGAAGGAGACCATCAAGGCATGAGGTTTACAATGTGTTAGTTGCTGGTGTACAGCATAGTGATTCAGTCATGCCATATATATATATATATATATATATATATATATATATATATATAAAAGCTATTACAAGATATTGAATATAGTTCCCTGTGCTGTACAGGAGGACCTTGCTGTCTATCTATTTTATATATTGTAGTTAGGATCTGCTAATCTCAAAATCCCAATTTACCCCTTCCCACCCCCTCCCCCCTGGTAACCATCAGTTTGTTTTCTATGTCTGTGAGTCTGTTTCTGTTTTGTAAATGAGTTCATTTGTGCCATTTTTTTTGGATTCCACCTATAAGTGACATCATATGGTATTTGTCTTTCTCTGCCTGCGTCACTTCACTTAGTATGACACTCTTCAAATGTATTTATGTTGCTGCAAATGGCATAATTTCATTCTTTATTACGGCTGAGTAGTATTCCATTGTATACATATACCACAGCTTCTTTACCCAGTCATATTAGCTTTTGAATCACAGCATACACTCTCAACAGATTCCAAAGGCCGTTTGTCCCATTGTAATGAATACGGACAGCCTCTCAAAGTGAATGCTTTATGTATTATCTGTTCTATTTAGCTAAAAAGAAAAGAAAAACAATACTTAACACCAAATATGTTCAAGACGTCACCCATCGTCTGTCTGTGACTTGTTGATACAGTGTTATCTATCACCCCTCACAATTTTCAAATGTTCTACTCAGTTCTCCTAATCCTCCCTCATGTAAACAGTCCTGTAGAAAAATCAACAAACAAGCTACATGCATATACATCGGAATGAATGTAAAACTTTACAGATAAATATAAATGTATCTCCTTCTTTCATCAATTTCATTCTCATCAACCAATCGAACCCTTTCCAACAGAAACACCTATTAAAGGACAACACCCTGTAATTCTATTTTGTTCTCTTAGAAAAAAAAAAAACAAAACAAAACAAAACCTGAAGCCAGAAGCGTCTCCTTGGCTGAATTCCCAGATGCCTGGTGCTCAAGCTTTATTGCAAAGCTTGCCCGTTTTAATCTGATTCTTTCTTCATGATACATGAGTCTCCACTTGCAGGGGAAGTTCATCTGAGTGCAGGGCTCTCATTTTAAATTAATCGGCTGCTTTCAACGTTACCCAGACTGAAGTGTTCATTGTGTACTATTTATCTTCTTACTAACAAAAAACTAATCTGCAAACCAAAGATCCAAAGAGGTGGTCTGTTCTCCTCCGTGAGAGACGCAGTGGTCCCACGTCCTCACCAAGATTGACGTTTGCTCCCTAATAGTCATTCCTGGGTACTCATTATTTTATTTAAATGTGATTGCTTCCTGGACTTTATGCTTTTATCATTATTCCCAGAACACACTTCAGACTCACTCTGGGTCTCCTGGAGACCAGAGCAGCCACTGTCAGAAATGCTGAAAAGCCCCTTCTCAGCTTTCACTGTCACGCCATCCCCCCAGCATCCCATTCTAGGACCAGCGACGTAACGTCCACATCGAAAGCAAATAATGAAAAGGGATACAAAACACGCCTCCTTCCAGCCTGGTCCGTCCAGTCCCTTCCCAGCAGCCCCGCATGCACTGCTCACCCCGGCCGTCTTTCCCCAGCCGTGTTCCCCCTTCCCCTTCTGCACTGTGGAGTGGGATGTGCCAGACAGAACCAGGGAACACGCCCACAGAAGCCTAAAAGCATCAATCCGCTTCTAATTCTGCTCAGGACTCTGCTTACCAAGAGGTCCAGCCTGTGCCTCACTGAGCGACAGCTGTCTACGGGGGACTCCTCGGTTAAGGGAAGATGCAGAAAGACATGAGAGTCCATTTATAAGCTATGCTCCAAGGAGTAAACAAAGGAGATGATGGGGTCCTGGCAGAAACAGTAACAGAGCCCTGAGATGAAGTCTTGGTCCCTGTGTCCTTCCTTCCATCAGCCCTTCGGCCACTCAACCAGCGCATGCCAAGTGCCAGCCACATGCCCAGCCCGGGGGGCCCAGAGGTTGTGATCCACCAGCCCCATAATTGCACGGACTTTTATGGAGGCCTCATTGGATGCCAGACTTGGCTTTCGATGTTTCCCATATATCTGTTTTCTTAACTCACAAAAACACGGTATGGGGGTTACCGCTCCTGTCCCTACAGATGAAGTAACACAGACACAGAAAGTCTAAGTAGCTGCAGGGCAAGGATCAGTGTGCAGGTGGGAATGGCTGTCCTGACCCCCAGCTGGGTCCCTGTGAGCCAGGAGGGGAGGGGGCCGGGCACGGCCATTGAAACAAGGAGCCAGCCAGTGGCACCAAGATGGCGGGAGAGTCAACGCCCGGTAGACCTTGAGCATCATTACATGTTCATTGTGATATATTAACATGGTAAACGGCCCTCCCACAGGGGCCAGGACAGTTCCCAGGCTGCCCATTAAAGGTCTAAACGTGGGCGGTGGCCCAGTTCCCGGGACTCCCAGTTCCTTCCCCAAAGTGGCTGGAATGACTCTCCCACCTGTTAGCATGTGATGTTAGGGAGCCCATGAAAACTAACCACCCGCACCTCGGGGAAGGTCCTGTTTTCCTAGCCGACCCCATGCTCCGGGCCCGCCGCTCTCCCTTCTGAGTAAGCCGGCCGCACTCCGTCTGTGGGGTGGACGTCTCTCTGAATAAGTCGGCCTCCACTCCTCCATGACTCGCTCTTGGATTCCTTCCTGTGCGAAGCCAAGGGCCCTCACTTGGCGGGGCGCGTCCGGGGGGTTGGCTCCAGACCCGCGACGTGGCCCTCCCCTTGTGCCCCATATTTTTCCCCTGTGTTATCTGGCCTGAGCCATCCTCAACACTCTCATCCTCTCAAAGCAGGACAAGATGACAGCGTCCTCAGGGCTGCGAGTCAGGGCAGCGGTCACCCCGTCTAAGCCCGCGCTTTGAGGGGCGAGGGCTCCCAAGAGCGCAGGACGTGTGCCCGTGGGCCGTGCTAGCTTCCCCAGCTTCAGGCGAGCTGCATGCACAGCGGCGCTTCGTGCGAACTGGACCACCGCTCTCCTCTCTCCCCAGCCTGCGCCTGGCGTGGTGAATGCCTTTCAATGGCACTGTCTGTATTTTAACTTCAGTTTCTCTTGGTTCCTTGTCTCTGACTCTCTGCGTCTCCTAATCTACCCTGTCTATGCATTTGTAGGCGTATAGCTTACCCCAAGTCTTCTGCTTGGGCAAGAGACCCACCACACACCAGCAGAGCTCCTCACCCAGGGTCCAGGTCTGCCGTGGGCGGCATGAATTTTTATTTTTTCCCATTTTGCCCATCCCTGGGAAGTAAGTAGCTGACCTCCTGGAGCCTCCAGGAAGACCAGAACGTCACCGAACCAAGCTGCATTGCATTCTGGACATAGCTGGGCATCTCCCAAAGTCCAGGGCGGTGGCAGTGAAAAGTGGAGGGAAGCACAGGTCCGAGCGCTGGCCGGCCAGACAGAACCTGGTGCTGCCTCTGCTCCTTCAAGTACGACAGAGGGCTCTCCTCTCGCCCTGCAAGTCTGCATTATAAATGATGCTTACAAGGATGCAGTCTCCTGTGGAGCTGTGCAGCAGAAATCGACACGTTGTAACTGACCATACTTCAGTTTAAAAAAAAAGGGACACAATTTCCAAAATAGTAACTATTTCAAAGCAGTGACCAAAATGGTCCCTCTGATTGCTAATGAATGAGAGCTATCCAGCACTGGTTACTTTGTAAAAATGTACCCCCTTTGATTCAGGCCCTTTTCTGTGTTCACGAGAGACTCACTAAAAATGCATGGGATTTGAAATCACCCAGACCCGAGTCTACACCACCCGACGTTCACTCCCACCTTTGATTCTGGGCAAGTCTCTTAATCTATCCTGACCTCTGTTTATAAATAAAAATAATCACCCCTCCAGGAGTTTTCCCAGGAAAAGAAACCCATTCCACACTCATCAAGGCATCGGAAATACAACAGCCCCCTTGAGAATTCTCAGCAAAGAAAACACATCAAAGGTCTCTTGGACCTTTTTTCCCCAAATGCCCACTTTGGAACAGCAGAGAGGTTTTGTTCCAAGTGCCTATTAAGTGGTTTCCTGACTTTTCTCCAAGGGACAGCACCTTTCAGAGCAAGATGACAGGAGAGTGTCCTTTCAGACAAGACTGAATGTGAGAGCTTCTGTGTTCCTTGCACAACCCGGAGGCAGGCACGAGTCACGGAGGAGGGGCTGGGGCTCCCACCGAGGTTACGCACAGCCCTGCTGAGCTGGTTAATACAGTCCTTGACGACCTGGCTTTCGCAGGACCGTCCCTGGCCAACAGACGTGGCATGAGGCGATGGGTATTTCTGTCCGTGATGACCTGATTTGCATAGCTAATTGCCCTCCCTTGCTGGCTCCGCGTGGTCCATGCCAGGAGCCTGATGCGGGCTGAGCGCCAGCTTGGGTCTGATGCAAACTCTCGCCCTGCAATTCAGCTGCTGAATGGCTCAGACAAACACTTAGAGCCACGCCTCCCAAACCCCACTCTCCAAGGCGGTGTTTACCGGTTCACTGACTGAGTTAGCACCTTCCGATGGCCTTGTAGGCAGGTGACGTCGAGTCCGAGGAAGGATTCATCGCTGTGGTTTGTGGACACATCTCGAGGGCAGTAAGTAGTTGTGTCAGCACGTGTGAGTGTTTACACGAAGGCAGAAAGGGAAATTCAAGGACGCTTTGCTGGGAAACTGGCCTCCGGCTGCCAAATGAACTTGCTGCTTGCAGAACCTAACATCTAAAAGAGACAGAGGGACTGGTCGGGTGGGGGAGAGAGACTGGGACAGCCTCAGATTCTGGGAGGAGGCAGATGGACATCTCAGCCGTGGCCCCTGGGAGAAGGGAAGGCGGCCAGCAGTTATGGAAACCGTCCCTGGTAGTTAATTAATGATTAGACTGAGGACACTTGAACTGAATGTGTGTCAGTGACCGCGAGCAAGACACGTACCAGTGAGTGCTTCCCAGGCTTTGAAAATTCATCCTCTAAGAGAGAAGCACCCCCCCACACAAGCGGATCAAGAGCTGAGACTGGCGTGTGGATGACAGCAATCAGGGGAGGCTGCACAGAGGAGGTGACGCCAGCACTGGGCTCATGGTGATCAAGTAGGAGTTAACCAGGAAGAGATGGGGACGGGGTCCTGGGGCCGGAGCACGCAGCTCGGCCTTTGGGCAGTGGGAGAAGCTGGCCATTCTGGCCACTGTACAGCGTGTGGACAGAACACACCCAGGGGCGGGTGAACCAGTTATGAGATGACTATGCTACTGTAACAGGGAAAGCAAACCTGACTCCACGTTGCATCTGTTTCTTTTACCTTCCCCTTTGTAGCTGTTGCTTTTGCTACAAGTTAACCACTAAAGGGATGTTGCCTATAAGCTTAAATTAGACACAATGGCCCATTTCTGGGAACCCTGCCTCCCAGGAAATGAGCATTAAGCTAAAGTACCTTTGTTTAGCTCCCAGGAAGCATCGTGACCAGCCCACCCGTGAGTGGCTGCAGGAAGGAGGAAATTAATACATCCCCTCCGGAGGCTGACCAGAACCAAGACTTAACTCCCTCCCCTTTTAGTATAAAGGAAGCCTGAATTCTAACTCAGGGGAAGATGGTTCTTTGGGACACAGGGTCCACCATCTTCTCGGTCTGCTGGCTTTCTGAACAAAGTCACTATTCTTTGCCCCAACAAATCATCCCTGAATTTGCTGGCCTGTCGTGTGGCAAGCAGTTGGAGCTTGGACTTGGTGACAGTAGTAGATGACAGACAGTCTCTGAGGCCATCTCCTCAGTACATGTGACATAGAAGACCAGACACTGTGCCAAGGACAGGTTTCAAGTCTGCAAAAGAATCTCTTCCCTCAGTCACTAAACTTTCCCTTTTCAATGAACCCCAAGACAGGAAGCCATGGCAAATACAAGCAGGGCAAAATGTCAGGTTTATGTTATTACACATACAAACCAATGGAAGCAAATGTCTTAACTGCCTTTATGTAATGGCTATTTATTTCTGCCAGGATCTGTACGGGAGCATGACCACATCGCTCACCTCCTCACCTGCCCAGCTGTCCCACACCTGGCCCCCCAAACCTAGGAGTCTATGCTGGGTGCTTGTCCATGGGGTCCTCCTGGGAACTGGCCCCTCCCTATCTGGGGGGCTCTCAGGGTCCACCGCTGGGGCAGCCCAGAGGTGGGAAGCTGGGTGGGACACAAACACCACCTGTGCTCCAGCAACGTGGTCCCTGCCCGGGCTGTGGATACGGAGGAGGCGGTGCAGAGACCCAGCATAGCTGGAGATGCCTGGTGATGGTCCCGTCAGTGATGGGACCCCAACCAGGCCCTGCCTAGCCTCCTGGGTTCCAGCCTCAGCCCTTTCCCAGCTGGATCACCACCCCTCTCCCCATATCTGTGGTATGCGTTGATTTCCTTTTAAAATTTACATCACGATGTATAAAATAGACAAACAACAAGGACCTACTGTAGAGCACAGGGAACTATATTCGATTTCTTGTTATAATCTACCTGTGGAAAAGACTCTGAAAAGAAATACGTACACGAATGTCGATGTGTAACTGAATCGCTTTGCTGTACACCTGGAACTAACATTGTAAATGGACTACTTTTCAATTAAAAAAAAACAAAATTAAAGGAAATGTACAACCAAGAACGCCGACGGCACTGGACAACCCTCGCCTCTTCCCAGACGTGGATGGTTGGGACATCTGACCTGTTTGCACTCCTTGGCTCTGCCCGGTGACAGAGGGCTGGGCACTTGCCAGCACACAGGGCTGGGCAGAGCAGCAGAGAGGGAAGTTGCCTGGTAAGGAATCTGTTTTGTCTGTATTCATACCCTGTGACCCAAGTTAATAGACAGAACAGTCGACTGTTTACTTATATCCACAGTATATATGTCAAACATACCCCTTTGCATGTCCCGTCTCATCCAATCTTTTTTGGGGGGAGTGGGTAATTAGGTTTATTTATTTAATGGAGGGACTGGGGATGGAACCCAGGACCTCGTGCATGCTAAGCATGTGCCCTACCCCTGAGCTGCACCCTCCCCCTTCACCTAATTTTATAATCCATGGAGGACAGTATTATTACCCCTGTTTACAGAAACAGACACTGAGGCTCAGAAAAGGTAGGTGATTTGCAAACATCACCGAAACCATACATGTCTGCTCGACCCTCAGCCATCTTCCTTCTGTGTCACCAAAGTCCACCTGAGACAGGTAGGTTTGCTTGTCTGTGCTAAATGTCATTAATGTCACTTCACAGCATGTGCACAAGAAGCGAGGTGTGGCAGGGTAGAACTCAGAAAACACATGCTTATATTTAGGTCTCCCTATATCATTAAATGAGCCCTGTTGTCTTGTAGAGATGGAAGCCGTCTGGCTTTTAGCTCCCCAGTATCATTCAAAAGTAAATAAATCAAAAGATACATAGCTAACTAAATAAATAGGAGAAAATCTGTAAAAATCACCTATCTGATGGAGACAGGTATCCAGAATACATCAACAATTTTTACAACTTGCTAATAAGGATGAATAACCCAATTTTACAAGGGGGCAAAGATCTGAACAGAAATTCCTCCAGTGAAGACAGACGAATGGTCCAGCAGCACATGAAAAGACACTCTGCATTCTTCATCACCAGGGAAATTCGACTCAAAAGCACAGGGAAATGTCACCTCACACCCACCGGCATGGCTGAAATAAAAAAGACAAGAGGATGCTAAGTCTTGGCCAAGATGCAGAGGAATTCAAATTTTGATGCTTTACTGATGGAAATGGAAGAGACATATGGTAGCACTCATGGCTGCCAAGAACATGCCAAGTGGAAGAAGTTGGTCTCCAAAAGAAAAAAATATATATATATTTATGACTCTATTATATGAGATGCTTGTAATGGATGGATCTGAGAGACAGTCTAATAGAAGGCCAGGGGGGTGGGCAACATTCAGGGGTCGAAATCCCCAATGACTGACAATAGTCAACGTTTCTTTGAGGGGTAATGACAATGCTCTAAAATTAGACTCTGGTGGTGATTTCTGGAGAAGTATGCTGAGAAGCACCACATATTTTAAGTAGGTAACTTTGTGGTGTGTAAATTATATCTCAGTGAATCTTTCCCTCCAAAAAAAAAGGAAAGAAAAAGAAATAACATTGTCAATTGATCATTGTACCCTCTGACCCTCTGACATACCGTCCAGCTCAAATAACCTTCAGAAGTTGGTTTCATAATTGCCCCTCTCTGAGACCAACAAATCTGAAGTCACAGAGGGAGATGGCAGATGAATTTCTCGGGGTAACCGAGCAAGTGAGAAGCTGGTATCCAGGCTGGACCCAAACTGAAGACATCAACCCAGTGGCATCTGTCCTTACAATGGCAGGGAAATGAGCTGTATCACGTTTTTAACCAAACAAACATCACTCAGTTGAAGGGACCTGATGTGTTTTAGAGACGAAACATTTAATCTCACAGTCAGTCTGTGCTGCCTCCATCATTATGTCCATTTTATGGCTGAGAAACCTGAGATGCAGAGGCAATATTGTTAAATTTTACCCAGTTACTAAGTAAGTGGTCCAAATTCACATTTCTTTGGCTCTTTTCTACTACATGCTATTTTATGTTCTTCTTTTCGTTTAGTAGCTCAAATCCTCAAAACTTAATTTTTTGCTTCAAAGCTGTCAAAACCTTATAGAAAACAAAATTATTATTTCCTCATAAGTTGTACAAAGAATTAGGCACCAAAGGATTACAGACACTGTCAGAAGTGAACTCAGTGTGTGGACTTGAGGAAGTTCATTGTCTTCTTAATTGAGTATTCTGGAAAATGTTTGAATTGTGCAGTGCTGCCTGGAACCGATATTTCATTTGCTTCTGGTTCGTTGTGAGATACATTTAATCTTATTTTTTCTTCTTTAGAAAAGCAATATAATTCATGCACTGATGGTTAAGGGAGGGGAAAAAAGAACTTCCATCCCAGAACAGGTGTTAAATTAGCCACAAGAGGACTCTTATGTTGTTTCCCAAATGTAATACATTAAAATGACAAAGACTGCAAATTACAAAGGGAAATGCTTTTTATAAACTCCCAGTCTCCAGTCTAAATTAATAGCTGCTAGGTTCATGGGGGTCCCAGAAGAAGAAAAGTTGGATTTGTTTAGAAGTGACTTGAATAATCATTTCCATCATGTTCCAGGAGAAGAAAGCATGTTGATGATCAAGGGTCACCAACGTTCCCAGTTACAAGAAGCAAACAGAAAGGACAATCAGAGCTAAGGAGGGAGGGGGTTGAAAGGGAACACAGATAATGGAGTTGGCCCTGGAAAGTCTGCATTTGTGGATGGAAACAGGGACAGGCAATAATCCAGGAGGAGGACTCAGTTCATTACAAGAAAGACATGACGACTTCTACTCTGGACCAACTAGCATTGGGTGAGGACTATTTCTCCCCTTAGAGAGTTGAAGGTCTCCTGCATTCCAATTCAGTACAATGGGTTTCACTTTGGGGGAACAGGGAGGCAGAAATGGGGGGTGGGGGTGGGGATAAGCACTTCTCCAAATAAAATGACCTGTGGACAGATTTTACACAAAAAGAGAAAAATAGCAAATTAGCTGGTTCCATTAGTCAGTAACAAAGAACATCAGCAAATATGACTGAGCTTGTTAAACTGGAGTAACAAACGATTTCTGCTCATGGGCTGTTCATCAGAACCTTCAGAGACGTTGTCTGCATCGTCCAGATGGGAATCCCCAAGGTAGAGGAGTTGTGTACACTCAAGGTGAAATGGTCTGGTCTGCACCCCACGCAGGGCCATTTGACTCCCAGAGCCTTCTCTTAACCCCTCTGGTTACTTCCCTCCCTTGGAGGAGTTGGCAGACAAAAGGAGGAGGAAAATCACTAGAGGATTGCAGAATAGCAGGAATGTTTCCTGCAGGACAGCATGGATCAGCATTGTGTGCTCAAGGAGATGCTGGATAACAGTCATTGGGGAGAAATCACCAGGGAACTTGCAGTGGGAGGAGCAGCAAAACAACTGGGAGGGAACAGATCCTGGAAAATGCTCTAAGGTTTGCAGCAGTCAGCTCTTGCTGCATAACAAACAGACTCAGAATCTCAATTGCATACAAATCTAAGCATTCATTTCTTTCCCACATGTCAGTGGAATGGACCCTCTTCCACATGTCTTTTACCTTCCAGGCAGGACCAGCAGGCTACCAGACCCTGTTCTTGCCAGGGCAGAAGCTCACAAGAGCTTGCAGGCACAACAGAAGCCCCTGCCTGAGTCCAGTCGACTGTGACCCCAGTTGCCTAAACCAATCACAAGGCTCAGCCCAAGGCTGAGGGGGATGGGATAAAGTCTTTGCCTTTGCGGTAGGAATACTAAGGTGAAAAGAGCAAAGGGTGTGGATACAGCGAAGGTGTGAAGAACTGGGGCCAATAAACCAACCAATCACAGCATTTAGAAGAATTTGACTTTACAAGGAAGTTTCTGGGGAACCATTGCCAGCTGGGAATAACTTTTTCCCTTTCCTCAAAAATGGGGGGAACTGGAGAAATAAGGGTTCCCCTCTGGCTGAGAAGGACTGGATGATTGATGCATGTGCTGACTCGATCAGATGGCTTCTGTGATCTGGTACCAAACATTCGTCAGGTCTGACTCCTGCAAATATGTGAGTGTATACATTTTCCTGTTTACATATACAGTTGTTCAAAGAAAAAACAAACAAACAAAAAAAAACCCTAGGAATTCAAAAAGCCACCTGCACCCCAATGTTCATAGCAGCACTATTTACAATAGCCAAGACATGGAAACAGCCTAAATATCCATCGACAGATGACTGGATAAAGAAGCTCTGGTATATTTATACAATGGAATACTACTCAGCCATAAAAAAGGATGAAATAATGCCATTTGCAGCAACCTGGATGGACCCGGAGATCACCATATTAAGTGAAGCAAGCCAGAAAGAGAAAGAAAAATACTGTTTGATATCACTCATATGTGGAATCTAAAAAACATGACACAAATGGTGACAAACGTAGTTACAAAACATAGACTCACAGACATAGAAAACAAATTTATGGTTACCAAAGGGGAAAGGCAGTGGGGAGGAGGGACAAGTTTGGGGTTAAAATATACACACTACTGTATATAAAATAGATAAACAACAAGGACCTACCGTAGAGCACAGGGCACTGTATTCAATTCTTGTAATAACCTACAATTCACTATGCCATACACCAAAAATTAACACAGCATTGTAAATCAACTATACTTCAATGAAAAAACATAATCTAGGTTGGATAGATGATGAGAAAAAGAACTAAGATCAGATTTCACACTTGCTCAAAATGAAGCAAAATATTTTGGTCTTTCTAAGTGTGTTTTCATACTTTTATTGAACAGGCAACTGTTTAAGTTACCACCTGACTAACTTTTATTCCGTATGCACATTTCTATTTCATAACTGTGTGTAATCCTGTGACAGGTCTTTAAATTGACGGGAGCGGTTTTACAGCTGGTACCCGGCTTCATCCAGGGTCTGAGCATGCTCCATTTACCAGAGTATGTATAAGCATGCCCGTTTGAAATAGACCATTAAATTTCTCTGGCCTTTGAAGTCACATATCTGAGCACTCAACTTCCCTGAGCCTCAGTTTCTTTCTCCCAAATACCGACATTATAAGGAAATCGGGAGTGTTAAAAGAAAACGGGTAGCCAGGATCCAGCCTGCCACAGCACCTTCCACAAATGCAAACTGTGTTTATCATTATTATAGGGTACCACTCGCTTAAAAGGGGACACATGATTACACCACATCAAAGGTTTCTCCAGATGGGAACGAGCTGCTGTCAATCCTTCTGAAAAATACAACCATCAGGAGGAAAATTGCTTTGTTTCTTAAGAATCAGTGACTCAAGGAACCAGTTTTTTTAAAAAACTACTGCATTTTCTCCTTCTGGTTCAGTTTAAATTTAGCTCTGCCTTGTGAAAACTTTGTTATTACTGCCTGGTGGCCTGCAGTTGAAAAAAAAAAAGTTGGGCATCTCCATCAAGGGCTGTAGAGATGTGTCTGGTCCAGTAAAAAGAATATCTTTAATTGAGGGCACCCCTCACATCCCCTGTGACAGATGAAGAATGCCCTAAGCATGCTGATGTCTGGTCCGTGGCATCTTCAGAGCAGGAGGAGCAGGGAGAGGTTCACACGTCCACTTTTCTGTGTCACTCCCTTCTTTCAATAGAGCAAATGAAAAATCTCCCTCTGGAATGTCAATGGTCTAGGTAACCTCTGGCTATTAGGTTCATATTGTGGCAAGAGAGGGTCCATGACCATGAATATGGCCCTTATTTGGCAAAGTTTCCATCACATGCATTTGCATGTTGTATCTACTCTGATGTTTTCTGTCCCTTCCAACATTAAAGCATAAAACACTGAATCACCCCTCACCAGAAAGGAAAAGAAACAATGTGTGGGGCTTCATCTCTCAAACACAAGAGTCTTTACATTTCTCTCAAGATCTCCCATGAATTGTTTGAGCAACTCTCCCAGATGGGTTTGCTTTACCCAGTGGGAAGGAAATACCTGGGTTTTGTTTTGTTTTTTAATTACACTGGAGAATAAGACTATCTTTTGTCCAGATTTTTCTTACAAATGTATCATTGTTGTGGTTGAATATTTGGGCAGTGCATTCATCATTTTTTGCACTGGACAAAAGCCAAGATAATTGGCAAATTTATTGGACGCCAGCATCGCAGATGATCTTAATAGACCATGTGATGAAAACGAACAAGAATGAAATTGTCTGCACAGTAAGGCAGAAGGACCTGGCTTGTCTTGTCTGTCTCCTTGCACCTAGTTGAAAACACTTGTAATGCTTCTTACATCTATTGCTGCACCACCAAGCAGAGGAAGTGAGGTGAGCACAACCAGACTAGGTCCACTGGGGATGCCCACCAAACAGATCAGTAAGACCGCTTTAGGAGGGCAAGCCATGGAGGCTCCACCCAAGAAATGCTCAACCACAAATCAGAAAGCATGCCAGGAGTATTCAGGTAAAGCAAAGCCAGCTTCAACAGCATCAGTACAGGGGTGCCAAGGCTGCAGACATGGACAGAAGTAACAAGGAGAGAGGAGTCTTCATGCCAGAGCTCAGGGCAGGTAGCAGGAAGGCACAGTTGGTTCGAGCCCAAGCTTGTGAGCATGGCCGTCGTTTAACAGCGTCTCATGTTTGAGAGGCTCCTATGATTCAGAGGGGAGACTGCAAAGGTCATTCCATTCTGTTGAATCATTACAAATAGGCTGTTGGTTGAGTCCCATAGAGTCTTCTAGAAAGACAGACATTACAATCTTAAGTGACATCCCCTTTGCCATATTCTATTGGAGAAAAGCAAGTCACAGACGGTACCCGGACTCGACAGCGAAAGAGTACAAGGGAGTGAGACCCAGGAGGTCGAGAACATTGGGAGGAACCACAGAACCTGTCAGCCACCTGGCCTTTCTTAACTGGGGAGGGATGGAAACGGGAAATCCCACGACAGCCAAGCAAGATCCAAAATTGTCTGCCACTCCTGCCCTATTCTACTGCTTCTTCAACTCATTCTAAGAAAGATCTCTCTACTATCAGGGCTCAGAAGAGACTCCATGGAGGGCAGAGGGTTACCCACCGAGGTTGCAAGCAGAGGCAGGACAGTTGATGGGTTGGGTTACCTGCTGCCTGAATACACTACATGATTTTTTTTAAATTAAAGTATAGTCAGTTACAATGTTGTGTCAGTTTCTGGAGCACATCACCATGTCTCAGTCATACATATATATACATATATTCCTTTTCAGATTCTTTGTCATTATAGGTGACTACAAGATATTAATATAGTTCCCTGTGCTCTACAGAAAAAGAAAACTCGTTTATGTATTTTATATATAGTGGTTAATATCTGCAAATCTCAAAATCCCAATTTATCCCTTCTCACCCCCTTTCCCACTGGTAACCATAAGTTTGTTTACTATGTCTGTGAGTCTGTCTCTATTTTGTAAGTAAGTCTAGGTTTTCTTTTTTTAAGATTCCACATATGAGTGATCTCATGTGGTATTTTTTTTTTCTCTGTCTGGTTCACTTCACTTAGAATGACGATCTCCAGGTCCATCCATGTTGCAGCAAATGGCATTATGTTATTCTCTTTTATGGCTGAGTAGTATTCCATTGTATAAATAGACCATAGCTTCTTTATCCAGTCATCTGCCAATGGACATTTAGGCTGTTTCCACACTACATGGACTTCTGATATCCAGTTTCTAATATAGAACACTGGAGTGGACATTAACATGACTTGCACACCTACTGTCTGCCAGACAACATTATAGATGTTTTACATATTTTTTTTAGTTAAATAATGATCAACTCCATAATAGAAAAGAGAAAGACTCCATTTTACAGGAAAGAGAAAGAGTATGCAGAGAGAAAAAAAAGGATCTTTTGCAAGATTCTGTATCTAGAGACAGTCAGAGCTGGGATTTAACCAGAGCCAGGCAAGCTTTCTGTTTCATTTCATGGGAGGGTTGGTCAGATTTGCTTCACCTCCCAAGCTACCTTATAACCCTAGTACATGAGGAACAGCGGTGCACAGTCAGCACATGCACTTGATTTAGTTTGGCCTTTTTCATTAGTGACTAATCACATTACCCAATGAGTCAGAAAGGAATGTAAATAAAGCAGGCATTTCCCTGGAACCATCTCCTCCTGGTAACTTGACCAGAGGGGAATAAGAGAGCCAAAGCTGTTAAAAAAGAAAAATAAAACAGCTTTGGAGAGAGAAATAAAATATTACACCAACTTAATAAAACTGGTGCCTTCTCCTGGCTCCCTACTATTCTTAAGTCAAGACGATGGAAGCTAACAGAAGTTGGGAGGAGAAACATGAAAAAGAAAACGTCGCTCTCTAGCAGGGATGGGAGTGCAGAATTACCAAATATCTAGGTTCCCCCAGAATCAACAAAGAATCTCTACTCAGCTCTCCAAATCCCAGGGCTTCCTTGAAGATAGAAACTGAAACATCTTGAGAAGTACAGTGTGGCTCTGCTGGCTGGAGGGGCTTTGGACATTCCTTGAAATCCTCCCAATGGACCCCTGATTTCTAGAGGAGTTGTCAAGAACCAAGAACAAAGGAGGAAAAATCTTAAGGGAGTATAGAGTCTCTCCTTAGCCATGTTCATAAAAACCAAAAATAACAAACCATTTGGAGAGGGGAGAGTTTTAAGATGGAAATGCTCATCATGACCAAGAAAGCAGAGGAGGCAGGGAAGATGGGACGGGCAGACTCAGCCTTCAGAAGAGAGTGGCAGTGTGGCCGACCGTGCACCTCCCTCAGTTCTCCTAACTCTGGACTAGAATTATCCATAGTCCCCCGTCCTCCTCTTCAGTTAATACATGTTAGGAGATTTTATTTGTTAGACACTATTTTTTTTTTCTAAGTAGCTTCTTGATTTTTCTTAAACTTGAAGTATAGTTGATTTACAATGTTGTGTTAATTTCTGGTATATGGCAAAGTGATTCACTTACACATATACGTATATTCCTTTTCATATTCTTTTTCATTAGAGGCTATTATGACATACTGAATATAGTTCCCTGTGCTGTACAGTAGGACTTTGTTGTTTATCTATTTTATTTGTAGTAGTTGTATCTGCAAATCCTGAACTCCAGTTTATCCCTCTCCACCCTCTTTCCTCCCTGTTAACCATAAGTTTGTTTTCTATGTCTGTTGGCCTGTTTCTGTTTTGTAAGTAAGTTCATTTGTGTCATTTTCATGTCCACATTTAAGTAATATCTTATACTATTTGTCTTTCTCTGTCTGGCTTACTTCACTTAGTATGATCATCTCCAGGTCTATCCATGTTGTTGCAAATGGCAATTTTCACTCTTTTTTATGGCTGAGTAGTATTCCACTGTGTATATATACCACAGCTTCTTTATCCAGTCTTCTGCTGATGGACATTTAGGTTGTTTCCATGTCTTGGCTACTGTAAACAGTGCTGCTGTGAACACTGAGGTGCATGTATCTTTCTGAATTAAGAGTTCCCTCTGGATATAAGTTTTCATGTATTTGTAATGCAGTTAGAATGCCTTGTCACATTCTGCAATCCATCCTCATTCCTGTGATCTCCTAAATGATTTTTAAAATTTTCCTAATTCAGGTTCACTTATTATGCTGTCAATATGTGTAAGTTTTCATGAATGCACAATGTCCCATCCACCATTACATTATTACAGAGAATAGTTTCGCCACCCTAAAAAAAACCCCTCGTGCTTCATTTATTTTATACCCCACTTCTCTCTTACTTCCCCAAACTTCTAACAATCACTGATTATTTCCTGTCTTTGGTTTTGATCCTTTAATGACATTTAATTGGAATCAGGTACCATGAAGTTTTTCAGATTGTCTTCCTCGATCTTTAGGATTCATCCAGGTCTTTTTACTACTCAATAGCTCATTTCTCTTCTTTCACTGAATGACATTCCACAGAGTGGATGTGCCACCATATTTTTATCCATTCACCAGCTGAAGGACATCTTGATTGCTTCCAGTTTTTTGATTATAAATAAAATTGCTATAAACAGCCTTGAGCGAGTTTTTTGCATGGACATAAATATTTAAATCAGTTGGATTAAAAACCTGGGGTATGATTGCGGGCTTATAGGGTAGGCCCACACTGAGCCTTGTAAGAAACTGCCAGACAGTCTTGCAAAGCAGTGGTACCGCCTGCATTTCCGCCAGAAATGAATGAGAGTTCCTGCTGATTCATAACTTGAGTAGCATTTGGTATCGTCGGATTTTTGGATGATAGGCAGTGGTAGGATCACATTGTTGTTTTAATTGGCAATTCTCTCCTGACAAATGACAGCGAGCAGACCTTCGTGTGCTGATTTGCCATCTGTGTGTTGTATTTGATGAGGTGTTCAGATCTTTTATTCGTTAATTGGGCAGTTTGATTTGTTATTGTTGAGTTTTAAGGATTTCTTTCTTTTTTTGATATTTTGGATACAAGACATTATCAGACATGTGTTTGGCAAATATTTTCTCCCAATATATAATTTGTCTTTTAATTCTGTTAATAGTGGCCTTCATGGAATAGGAGTTTTTAATTTTAATAACATCCGACTAAGCCATATTTTCTGCATGGATGGGCTTTGCATGTTACATCAAAATATTCACCACCCAACCTGTGTTTTCTTCTAAATACTTCATGGGTTTGTATTTTACATTTAAGTCCATGATCCACTTTAAGTTAATTTTTGTGAAGGGTCTAAAGTCTGTGTCTTGAGTTACCTTCTTGCACAGGGATGTCCCGTTGCCCAGCACCATTTGTTAAAGGGACTGTCTTGGCTCCTTTGTCAAACATCGGTTGACTAGATTGGTTCTGGTCCATTTTAGGGCTCTTGGTTCTGTTCCACTGGCCTCTTTGTCCACACTTCCGTCAACACCACACTGCCCTAGATGTCATTGCATTATAGAAGGTCTTTAAGTCAAGCGGTGTGAGATTTTGTGCTCCATTCTTAATCTGTACAACTTGGTTGCATTTTCCGATGAACTTTAGAATCAGTTTGTCAATGTCTCCAGAGTAGCTTGCTAGAATTTTGATTAGGGTTGCATTCAATCTACAGATCAACTTGGAAATCATTGGCCTGGTAATACTGAGTCACCCAATCCATGAACATCAGATACCCATCCACTTGAACTGAGATCTTGCTTGACTTCTGTCTTCAGAGAGTTTCAGCTTTCTGCGAATAGATCCTATGCAGATTTTGTTAGATCTAGACTTAAATATTTCATTTTGGGGCTCTATTGTCTTTTTTTAATTTCCAATCCCAATTGTTCATTGCCAGTATATAGAAAATTGGCTTTTATATATTAATCTTATATCCTGCAACCTTGACATAATCACTTACAATTCCAAGAAATTTTTGTCAACTCTATGTAGACAATCATGTCATCTAAGAATAAAGATTTTTATTTCTTTCTTTCCAATCTGTGTGTTCTTTTAATTTCTATTCTTGTCTTCTGGTATGTAAGGGCTTCTGGTATAATGTCAAATATGAGCAGTGCTCTTTGAGCTTTTTATACTCTTAACTGCATCACTTCCATTCTAGGACAGAGGTAGACGTATGCTAATGACAGTCCACCAAGTTATCCAAGAATCACACTTTTGAAATTCATCTCCCCAGCCCCTTCATTGGCCCCACTGTCTTTCTATTTGCCGTGTTAAATCCTGGATTGAGTATCGCTGATCAACTTGAACTTACCCTATGCAAAGGCAAATTGCATTTTCTAATAGTCACTTCAGAGAAGGAAAGAGTTCACTGGCAGTGATTGATAAACAAGAAAGAAGGGGAAATAGTCTTGGATTCTGGGTGTCTGAATGAGAGCCAGAGTAATCCGTATGTAAGAGAGAGGACCTGGTTGGGATGAACTTGGGAACGAAGAAATGAGAGACAGTAGATAGAGAAAAACGAAGTAACAGCAGAGACAAGGTGCACATTCCTTAAATTTCACTTGGGGAGGATGGATGAGGAACCCAGGCTTGCTTTTCTCTCTTTCTTTCTTATGAAAGGAGTGTTCTAACTTGAGGCAGCAATAAATTGTCTTCCTGCCTGCATCCCCCACTCTGTGACCTTGAACGTATTCTAAGGCTGTCGTTGAGAATTCCTCTGAATGAAAACATCGGCGATCAAGATGGCCATGTACACATTCACACGAAGATACTGAATCCAAAGAAAACAAGGCTTAACTGAGATGTTACCAAATTTAGAGGCAGAAAGATATTCATAAGAAAACAGGTGTGTTAACAATGAAGGTGTTAGAAACAGAAGACGAGGACGGCAAACTTCGCAGAACTCACACCTCTTTCTCTGTAGGTGGCAGTACCTGGCCATGGAGTTGAGCTCAGCCTGGTCCTGGAAGAATATTTACACCTCCTAATAACGTGAAAGCATCAGGAGAGCCCAGCCACTGAAACCACCTCGGTCACGGGAAGCAGCCTCCTGACTGCGCAGACTTCCGCGTGCTGCCCACTGTCTCCAGAATCAAGGTACCAAAAATATACCCCGAGGAAAATTCAATCCCCTGGGCGTTTCAGATGAATAAACCAGTATCTGTTGTATAAAATTCCTTTTCTTGGGAGTTTAGTTAACACTAGTCGGCATCTTTCAGTCTTGGTCAGTTTTAGGATTCTGAGCATATTGAGTGACCAATGGGCAGAGCTTAGAAGCCAATCCGTGGGCTCAGTGGACACCCCAAGTGATGTGTGACATCTTGTACACAATATGGCCATTTCAGCCAGCCTTCCTTGTTGAGGGCCAGCCACATCACCTTCCCTAAGGATCAATAATCCCACCAACTGAATTCTCTTGCAAAAAAGATGGAGATGGTAACGTAAGAGATATAAGAGGTCACTCCAGACCATTTCCTCCTGGGGAACAAGCCTTCCCCTGGTGGAGTGACCAGGTCTTTTCCAGGAGCAATGGTCCTGCATCCTTTCCCTCTGAGGCTGAGCAGAACACTCACCCATCTCCTGGCCTGAATCTCAGACAAGAACCCTTGGTAAGGCACGAATTGCATCAGAAGTGAATACGGGAGGAGGGTATAGCTCAAAGGGGTAGAGCACATGCTTAGCACGCATGAGGTCCTGGGTTCAATCCCCAGTCCCTCCACTAAAATATAAATAAATAAACCTAATTACCTCCCTCCCTCCACCAAAAAAAAAAAAAAGAAAGAAAAAAAACTAAAAAAAAGAAAGAAAAATAAGTGAGTGTAGGATGGTGCAATCAAAAGAGATCCTTGAGTTCCTTCTTAAAGAGGTCAATGCTCATAAAGGTGGAGTTAGAAAATGGCCTAAATGAGTAATGACTGATGGGACAGGAACAAGACTTAAAATCAGTGCTAGAGAAGGAAGTTGACTTCAGTCACACCCACTGCAGGAGCAGCAAACATCCAGGAATCTGATGTTTCTCCGACTCCAGCTCAACAACACCTGCGTCCTGCAGGTTAGTCATGATGTTTGCCTGCGGATCTGGGAAGGCTGGCTTTACATAACGGAAGCAGTCACGACATCGCGTCTTGCAAGAAGAAAAAGAAAGAAAAATCACGTGGAGGTGATTCATGGGCTAGGAGTGTAGGTGGGTGAACTGCATTCCATCTGAAACCAAATGCACATTCAGCAGTGCTTCTGTCCTCCTTCTCAGGAGGGATCTGTGATAAAGTTGGGTGTGGTTTGGAGGCTTAAAAAAGTCTGGTGTCCTTGGAAAGGAAACTCTCCTGATACCCCAAGAGTGTGTGGAAGGAACAGCCTCCATAAAGGCCCCCGAGGCTCAGAGTCACAGCTGGACAGAGACCTTACTTGATCGTGTGCCTTTGGTGAGGATGCCCGTTGTGGGGCTACTGGGCTTCTCTGAACACTTCCTCCTGCTTTCCTTTGGGTTTTCTTCTGATAATACTGACAACATTCAAAAGTGAGGCAATCTCGTCAGACCCTAAGCAAAATACTCAACTGGGAGATCATTACCCTAAAGTGTAGGAATAGCCAAATAGTGGGGACTCACAACCAGAGGAGACCCGAGCAGGTCCACTCAAAACGAAGTGAGAGCCACCACAAACGAGATACAAGTTCGCGTAACTCCAACAAGAGGGGGCAGGAGTCCTAGTCAAGACTGAGCAAGTGTCACACAGAAACCTAGAGAGTTTTGCTCCAGAGACATGGAAAGGGAAGCCTGCTCGGAAGGACCCTAAGTGGAGACTACAACCCAGAGCCCATCCATGGGACACCTGGGTCTTCATGTCAGCAGAGTGGATCGTTCTTGACTTTATGACATTAACAGTCAAAGATGCGATTTACTTTTAGCAACCCGGAAAAGCCATAATCTATCACAATACAGCCTAACACTCACCACAGCCCTAAGGAGGAGAAAAAGGAATCATGGCCAGAAAGCACTTGAAACACACCCGAATTATGCAGACGAGTGAGCTTAGCAGATCACGCAACGTGAGTGTTTTGGTCTGAGGTTTTGTTTTTCACTTTTGCTTTGTTTGTTGTTGGTTTGGTTTTTTTTTTTTTAAATTGAAATGTAGTTGATTTACAACGCTGTGTTAGTTTTTGCTGTACAGCAATAGTAATTCAGTTATACATACATATATCTGTATATATATATACACATATTTTTTTTCATTATAGGTTATTACAAGATATTGAATATAGTTCCCGGTGCTGCACAGTAGGAGCTTGTTGTTTATCTGTTTTATACATAGTGATGTGTATCTATTAATCCAAAACTCCTAATTTACACCCCCCGCCCTTGTTTAGTGTGGTTTATTTTTTTTAAATTGAAAAGCAGTTCATGTTTACTTGCATTCCTTGTGAATGGGAAAATCAATTTTCTCTCCAACTGCCAATGCGCAGGGAATGCCAAGTGTGCTCCTTGGCTTGTCTTTCACTGGTCTGGCGCCTGGACAAGGGTCAGCCTGCAGCAGAAGGGCCTCACTAGGGACACCTGGGGCAGCGAGGGGTTGTCTCAGATAGACGGGGCTCCACCAAGTTTGAGTAAGGGCTTCAGGAGAACTGAAGACGCTCAGACAAGTCATCAGTGGCTGCCACCCTGGAGCTGGTACCCTAGGAGAGGTGAACGGTCAGCCTCAGCTTCCATAAGAGCAGGAGGAGGGTGGACAGGAGATCCAGGCACAATGCCCACCAGGGCAAGATGGGAAGGGCGTAGCTCAGTGGTAGAGGGTGTGCTTGGCAAGCACAAGGTCTGGGGTTCAATCCCCGGGACTTCTGTTAAAATAAAAAATAAAAAAAGGAGTAAACCTAATTACCTCTCCTCCCAAAGAAAACAAACAAAAAAAATTCAAAAATTAAAACCAACATTTTTTGTAAATTACAGGGAAGAGACAAACAGGAGGGTGACATCCTAGAACTGAGATCAGCAAACTTTTCCCTGCGAAGGTCCAGATAACGGGTACTTCAGCCTTTCTCAATCGCTGTTGCATCTGCTCCACTTTGCAGCTGTGGAATAAAAAGCTCCTGACGACACATAACACGGGGGTGTAGCTGGGCTCCAGTCAGATTTTACTTGTAAATTCAGGTTGCCAGCTGAGCTGAATTTGGCTGTGGTTGGCCAATGCCCGCCTTCGGGAGAGTCTCCACATTTTTAAATAAAATTGCTCTTCTTTGCCCTGATAATTATATATATATACATATAATCATTGTTTAAAATTTAGGAAAAATAGAAAAGCATAAAAAGTATTTTAGGGAAGGGATAAATTGGGAGTTTGGGATTAGCAGATACAAACTACTATATACAGAATATTTTTTAAAAATTTATATATATATTTTGTAGATAGGATGGATGGATAGATTGGATGGATGGATGGATGGATGGATAGATAGATAGATAGATAGATAGATAGATAGATAGATAGATAGATAGAAGGATGGATGGATGGATAGATAGATAGATAGATAGATGTACAACATGGCCCTACTGTACAGCACTAGGAACTGTATTCAATAGCTTGTAATAACCTATAATGAAAAAGAATATATGTAAATACGTGTAACTGAACTGCCACACTGCACACCAGGAGCTAACACAACACAGCAAATCAACGATCCTTCGATTAAAAAAATATCTTAAAGCATTTGCACATCACCGCTCCGAGAAACACTGAAACATTTTTATACGTACCCCATCCAGCGCATTCGCCAAACTGTTATGTGGCATTTATATGAAATTTTACATGAAATCTTGATGTATGAATGGGAAGTTACACCATGTACATAATCCCATAAAAATTCTTCATAAATATTAAGACCTCTATGTAATATCCCACCATATGGACAGGTCAACTTGTACTTAAGCCACGTAAGCTGGATGAAAGTTTGCTTTGCATGTTTTGCTGTTACGGGTACTTTTGTGACACACAAACTTGCTGTAGACTTGGGAGCACAAGCAGGAATCAGAGGAAAGACTGATTTTTCAGTATTTCCTAGAGCCCGACTTTTCTTGGGACAGAGCAGAGAATAACGAAAGAATTTTTCTGCACTTGAAAATAACAATTACTGCTCTAAGTCATCATTGTATTACCATGAATATTTGAACCCCCCCCAAAAAAACTATTTTTTAGGTCTGTGTGTTGTGATAAATGTTAACTAGACCTCATTGTGGTGATCGCGTCTCAATATACACAAAAACGGAACCACTGCATTTGTACCCCGGAAACTAATACAATGTCATGTGCCATTTCTATGTACTTCTTAAAAAAATTAAGCACTGTTGTTACAAATGATAATTCTACTAACGTGAACATTTGAACCAAACAAGTGTGCTGTGGTCCATGATCAGAAAACATAACAAAGTTGAAGCATTCAGTTCCAACAGTTGAGTTTTAAATTCGACTATTAGGAAAAAGCATCTTGAAGATGGAGTTCAGGAACCACACAAAAAAATTAGTAGTAACTAGTTATAATAATAATAATTTACACTTGTATCATGACTTACTGGTTTTAAAATCACTTTCACATATATTATTTGTAGAATTAGCACTTCCTCCAGGAACCTATTTTATTTTATTTATTCTTAAGAGGAGTTACTTTTCATTATTATTACTCTTAAAATTTTTTTTAGTTTTTATTTTTACTGGAGGCACTGAGGCTTGAACCCAGGACCTCGTGCATGCTGAGCACACGCTCTACCCCTGAGCTACACCCTCCCAGCTAGGTACCAACTTTTAGACAATAGATGGATGATCTCAATTAAGCAAATCAGCCTCTGGATGATACACTCAAGCTTCAGCTGAAGCACATGTGTACCCTGTACGGCACGATCACAAACTGAACGCTGAAATCTCCTTCTAGGAGAGGAATTTGCAGTTAAGCATCCCCTAACTCCGCTTCCCGCACCTGCTGTGCCCCCAGAGGGCCCGGTTGCTCGCCTTTCCTTTCCTTTCGGGCGGCGGCAGGCATGTGGTGTGGCTAAAGCAGTTAACAGCAGGCTTGATAAAAAGGCCAAGTTAGTTTCGGAATTAAATAAAACCTAACATTTCCTTCAACACCACAATTCACAAAGACCCAAACGAATGCTAGAAAGTGGATTTTCTAACTCTAGATTACTCTCTCATTCTTAAAAATAGTTCTTTCTTAATTGTAGAATAGATAAACAATATTACACTGCAGAGCACAGGGAAATATACACAAGATCTTATGGTGGCTCACAGAGAAAAAAATGTGACAATGAATATATACATGTTCCTGTGTAACTGAAAGATTGTGCTCTATGCTGGAATTTGACACAACATTGTAAAATGATTATAAATCATTAAAAAAAAAAGAACAGACAGAAAAAAATAGTTCTTTCTTTTCATGATTCTTTACCATAAGAATCACTGTCCATCTGTCCATCTTATGGGCTCGTGTTCAAAAAAAAATCATTCTGAAGCATGATGATCCTGCGTTCTGTAAAGAGCCTTTCCCTTGGTTCAATTCACAGAAAACCAAAAGGCAACTCAGACGGTTAAGTTCTGTTTCAATCAATCCAACAGTTGCTGCTTGGTTTTTCCATTTGTTAGTCGTTGAACATAAAGGGTTAAAGAAAAGCAATGTCTCTCAAAGTATTTTGGTTGGTTTCATTACAGACAGAAACAACAGAAATGGTACACTCTAAAAAACCCTATAAAATTTGCAACAGGTTACTGGATTGGAGCACAAACTCAAAGACAAGAGAGAGAATTAAAATCTACATGAAAGAAATTCTGCAAATGTCCTCTCCATCTGTCTTAGGTTGATAAACAGAATCTCAGGTTACATTAAGGCGGGGAGCGCAAATTAAAATAGCTACGAAACCAAATTTACCGCAAACTTCTCAGCAAGGGCAGAAGGGCTGATGTCCTAGCAACGTGAAGAATTTCAATTAACCAGTCTTATTAAAAACGCTTCTGTGACTGAGCAGGTGTTGAAATTCAGGGGCGGGCCCCGTGTCGGGAGTCTAAATGGCGACCTGTGATGGGGGAGGGACGTGGGCATGACACCTTCAAATTGATTAAAAAAAAAAATCCTGGAAACCAGAAGGAAACATAGTTGTTTATAGTGAAAATATGGTCGAAGAATCTTTCTGATTCCCTTCTCCAAGCCTAACGAGAGCCGTGGACAGAATTGGTGTTACCAGCGTTGCCTGAAAAGCCTCAAATGAAGACTTTAACTGAACGGGTCTCGGGTTGGTGGCACTGGGAGTGATTGACAGAAGCAAATCTCTGAAGGAATATTGTTTCCAATCACAGATACAATTCCAAAAGTTTTTTTTTTCCAACTATAAGACATTAAGAGAAAAAAAAAAAATCATAGACTATGCAAAGAGACAAGGCGTGTTGAATACAAGCAAACGAACAAAACACACCATGTAGGTGTTAGAATGGAGCAGAGTGTAAACTGTTTAACACATGTCTCAAAATAAACGTGGTGCTTTGAAAAGTCTGCAGCAAGGACCAAGCCGATCTGAAGGAAATAAACAAACCAACAAACTCAAAATTGAGAAAAAAAGGATTAAAACTGGGGATTCACTGGATAGATGAAACAGAAGATTAGATACTGGTAAAAGTAAAATTTTAGCAAGCGTGACCATAGATCATGAAAAATTGTTCCGAAGACTGCACAGAGAGAATAAGGGAAAAAAACGTTTAAAATATAAAGATGAGGTTAACATACATAGAACATTATTAGTAAGAATTCAAGAAAAAGATTGTGGAAGGATTGGGCAAAAGGGAATATTTGTTACAATAATAGTTGAGAATTTTTCAGAATGTTTAAATAAAAAACCAGTCCCCTGAATCAAAAATCACAGTGAATCGTAAAATCTACTACAGAAATAACGATATTTTACTGAAAAAAAAGGGAAAGTTTTTCCCGTTGACAAATAGTTATTTTTACAGAGTGTCTTTTCAGTAAAGATTAATAATCTGAACTGAAAAGTCATCAAAACAAACGAATGGATGAGTAATTGAGGGGGGAGGGTGTAGCTCAGGGGTAGAGTGCGTGCTTAGCGTGCATGAGGTCCTGGGTTCCATCCCCGGTATCTCCTCTAAAAATAAACCTAATTACGTGCCCCCTCCCCGCCAAAATTACATAATTAAGTAATACAGTAATAAATAAATAAAATTTTAAAAAACAATAAAAAGGCAAAGAATCCAATTTAAAACTAGGCAAAGGCTTTTGGAAAGACAGACATTTCTCCAAAGAAGATACACAAAGGGCCACCAACATCATTCGCCATCAGAGAAACACTAACCAAGGCTGCAGTGAGATTCCACTCCACACCGATGGGGGTGGCCACAGTTTGAAAATTACAATGAAATTATATTTATGATTATATTATTAAAATTATAATGTTAGATTTGTTTAAATATGGAAAATAACACTATGACATAATATTGCAAGGTCAGCCAGCAAGGAGACAGGAAGCAGGACACAAATCCGTCTCCAGGTCTGGGGTTCGGTCAAACTTTTACGAGTTGGGGGCTGAGGAGGGTTTGGTCTGTGGAAGCTCTGGGGGGCAGGCTTTGAAAATTTGAGTGTTCAGATTATTGTATACTTCACGTCCTTACATTTCCTTTGAACATACTGGCTATTAGTGGGAAAAAAAAAAGAATTTAAGTGAAACCAGATGAATGTAAGTGGGCATTTGGCATCTGCCCACTCGGGGGAATGGATCTCGTCCCACAGACACCATACCACTGGCTCCTCACCTCTTCCCCCTCTTGCCCACCCTATTTAGCTTCCTTTTACTTTATTATGAAAAGTAGTTAACAGCGTTCCCCAGGTCCCAAAGGCGAACTCATTGCAAAGCGCAGCTTTAGGTATTCAAGTCCATCGCAGCTTAAACAGAGACAGCGTTCAAAATGCTCAGCCCTGCTGCACAGCAGACACTGGCCGATGAGAACGGATGTGGAGATCAGACAGGATGCAAAAAATTAGCAGGGAGGGTGTAGCTCGGTGGTAAAGAGTGTGTTTAGCAGGCGTGAGGTCCTGGGTTCCATCCCCAGTGCCTCCATTAAAAAACAAAATTTAAAAAAAGTAAATAGATCTAATTACATACCCCCTGCAAAAAAAAAAAAAACAAAAAAACAAAAAAAAAAACAGGATTTAAAAAAAAATTATGTAAAAATTTGTCATAGCGTGTCACGCTGAAGGAGCCCCATCTTGACGCTGGTGCAAAGCACTGTTCAACAAGGTAAATGCGGACATCGTGGTGTTGTCCACAGCTGCAGACATCTGGAGTTTTCCTGAGGTCTGATCCCGAACGGTTTGCTGGCTTTAGGCTCAGAGGAAGCAAATCACGCAGGAAGTGAGTCCGGCTGACGACAGACACGCCAGCCGCTCTGTTTCCATCTGCTGCAGCGCAGCGACCTCGTGGAATGGGTCAAATGCTCAAACGAACTTACAAACCTGGCCATCCCCAAGCCTTGGCCAAAGCATTCCTCGTCCCCATCCCTGCTCCACCCATGAAGGGGGAGGAAGCAAACGGACAAACTGCCTCCCCGGGTGCAGCCTGCCTGGCAAGCCTGGCAGCGTGTCTGTTCCTCCCTTTCTGCTTTCCACCCGCGCTCCCCTCTCGGTGATGCATTATTTACTGAGATCAGCTCCAAGCCAGAGGCTGTGCCCCAGGAAGAAGGTGACACGCAGATCATCTCAGGAGGACGGACCAGCCCTTGGGGGTTCCTCCTCCTGCCAGGAAGGTTCATCGAGGTTAAGGGGAACGTAGCACCGTGCAGAACACCCTGATGGGTACCACCTTTTCCGGTCCACCCAGCTTTCCTATAAAACCTCAGGACCCCACGCCCAGGATGGATTCACAGTCCCACAGATGTGAGCCCACCTGGCGAAGCAGGAAGCTCTTCTTTTCTGACTCTCCCAAAACTCTGCCTCTGGGCCTCAATCTGGTTTTTGGGGTACAGAGGCTGGTTTTGTGGCAACACCTATTTGAGGCCACACATTTGACACTAGACCGAATCTTTTTTGTAGTCTCAACCCACCTGGTTAAGTAAACCGTCCCAGGACCGTGACTGTCTTTTTTTTCTCTTTATTTCTAGTACCAATTATCATGCATGCCTAGAAGAAATGGGAGCTGCTAATAAACTTTGGGTCCCACTGTTAGAGATGAGAACAAAGCTTTCAGTCCTTAAGGTATTTAAGGATGATCTGCGTGTGATGCCTTTTCTCTTTTTCTTTTTATCTTTTTCTTGACAGGAAAACAATTAAGAGACAAGGGACGTTGTATCGTCCTGCTGAAGTGGCAACTGTGTTGACATTTCTCAGCTTTGGAAGGGAAACAATTTATAGCTCATGTTACTCCATCAATAAAATGGTGCTTGTCAGATAATAACTTCGTGGAAAAAAATCAGGTCATTCATCTAGGAACAGATGGATGAATTACTCAGGAAGAAACTTGAGATTTGCAAACGTTAGCCACTCTATAAAAATAGATTAAAAAAACTCAGATTTCTTCTGTACAGCACAGGGAACTGTATTCGATATCTTGTAATAATCTATAATGAAAAAGAATATGAAAAGGAATCTATCCACCTATCTATCTATCTACCTATCCATCCATCCATCCGTCTGTCTATCATCTATCTATCTATCTATCTATCTATCTATCTATCTATCTATCTATCTGATAGGTATAACTGAATCACTATGCTGTACCCCAAAAACTAACACAACATTGTAAACTGACTATATGTTAACTAAAAAAAAATTCCCCAAACAAAACTCCCAGCTGCTTCAGACAGATGTACTGGACAAAACAGAAAAGGAGTAGGAACTGAAACTCCTTTGCAGGTGACTGTCTTGCATGGGAAAATGTGAGCCTCCCCCTCCCCACCGCCCCGTTGGAGGCGAGCATTATTGTCAGTTTTGCAAATTCTGACAACCTGGGACTCGGAGCATCAAACTTGTCCTGCGACGTAGAGACAAAAAGTGATGGAAGCCCGTGGAAACTGCGGGCGGTTATCTTTCAAAGACTCCTTCCATCACATCGCCGCCGCCCTGAAAGGGATTAAACGCAGCAGGAACTCAAAGTGAACTTGTCAGTGAAAGGGAGGTCCCCGTCGGCGGAGGAGTCCAAGAAGGGATCGGAAGGAAAAGGTGACAAGAAGAAGAAAACGGAGGCCCGTCACGATTATGTCTGACGGGCAGGGCAGGCGTGCGATGCTAAGTGATGCGTCTTCTTGGCTGCACTGGCTCGAAAAGAGACCTCTTCAGCCTCACAAAATATCATCAAACCTCTTATGATGATGCTGGCCACACTGCAGACAGCGTGGGGCTACAACCCCAGAAGGAGGCAAGGCCTAGACTCTCCACGGGCGACAAGTGGGGCCCCGCTCGCACGCACAGCTTCTGCAGGGCCAGACTGACCGGGGGCAGGGGCCCGTGGGGGCCGGCCGCGGGTGAGCCCCAGGCCCCTGAGCAGGGAGCATCATGCCCAGACCGGCCATTCCCAGGCCTAACCCGCCTTGGACCTCGTGGGACAAGTCACCACTGACACCCCCGCGCCCCTGCTCTGCCCCGAGCCCTTGTCTGACGGGGCCGGCCAGGCGGGGAGGTGCCGTTTCTGAGGCTGGAAAAGATCTGCAGTTGGAGAGAAGGAGGCTGGCCCAGTTCCAGACACTTGGCAGGTGGAGAAACAGTTATTCAGCAAATTTGGAACCGAGTATGGAAATGAGTTTGCTCAGTTCCCCAGAGCAGGTGGATCGACTTGGAAGCTTCCCGGGAAATCTATTTCAAGGAGAACTGGGGTGGGGGCGGGGGGTAGGGCAGGATATAAAAACAGGACTCTCTGGGGACCAAGGCTTCTGAAATGTAAGCCCTCATTTCAGCGGACAGAAGCACCTGCTTTTTGAAAGTAGGGGCCTCCTTTCATTCTGAGAGACTTGCTTTCTCAGGTTGGGTTTTTCCAAAGTAAATAAATATTCAGGGCAGCCTGTCCAGTAAAGGCACTGATTAATTTTAAGAGTTAATCCATGCACCAGCCTACACTAACCCCACGGACCCTAATTACCCAGTCGGCCAGATCACCCCAACCAGGTCCTGTCTGTCTCTGCAGTAAAATGTCTGTGACAACACGCATCTTCTAATAAAGGGACATCAAAGCTGTTTCTAACTCTTGAAATGGCCTGGCCCTGCCTCTGACAATTCCAGTGTCTTCCCCATGTGGGTCAATTTTAGTTTCTTCGGGGATGGATGTCTGCCACTCAAGCTGATTTCCGCCCACGTTGGCACGGGAGGGACACGGCTCTTCCAACCCAGAGCAAGTTCAGGGGGATGCAAAGCTGCAAAAAAAAAAAATAAATAAATAAAATCAGGCAATTAGCTGCTGTTGCCAGGACAGATGGGTGTCCTGCATGACCAGGGAGATTTTTAGTCATATGCACCCTTCTTGTAGACGTGACAATTCTATTTCTCAGAAAAATGGACACTACATTCACAGAAAGACTTGTGTAAAAACGCTCACATCAGCTTTTATTCTGAAAGCCAGAAACAACCTGAATGTCCATCAGGAGGGGAATGGGAAAAATAGCTCTGGTGGAGCATACGAGGGGACGTCACTCAGCCATCAGGTGAGCAGCTCCCCGGCGTACGTGACACGTGAAAGCATCTCGGAAACGTTACAGCGAGTGAAACTGGGGACCAAAGACTCTTGGGTGCTCCGTGGTTCCAAGTATGGGAAGTCCTTAACCGGCAAAATGATGGACGTTCTCCGGGACTCAGGGGCGGGACTGCTGGGCAGGCAGAGAAGGGACTGACTGACTGTAACAATGTGTATCTTGATCGGTGCGCGGTAACACAGGTAACACACACTTCTCAAAATCTAGCCCAGGGTATAAAACCTGTGCAAGTGATTGTAAATTGTTCCCCAAGGAAGTGGTGCGAAATGCAATCAGCGTGCTGGAGATGCTCAGAGGACCGCCCTCACGGCGACAGGGCTGTGAGTTCATTTTTCACAGCGCAGGATGCAGGCCTGATGGTCGGTGCAATTTTAATCCTCGTGGACCCAATAAGAATCGGCAGTGACCCTTCATTCAGAAATACTGTCGTTGCGATGAGGGGGTGGCCAGTGCCTTCATGGGAGGCCATGCTAATAAAGCGTGGAGGTAATCTGAAGAGGGAAGAAGGCTGGAGAATCCAGGCCCCACCAGGCACGAATCCTGTCACCATGCTGAGCCCAGAAGGACCCACGGGCTTCCTATCCTGCGAGCAGCTACAGATCTTCAGGAGGGTTTGTGCCTCTGTCCCCGTAAACGAACGCGGTTCATTTCAGTTCCATTGGCTTTGTCGTTTATCTTATCTCCGATCTGTAAATTCCTTTCCATGCTTGCCTAAAAGCCAAAGCCTTTAAGAGTTTGTAGTATCTTATGTCTGTATATATTTAAGTGAAATTACAATAGAACGAATGTAAGGAAACATTTGGGGACGTGCGAGCTTGTTTCTCCTTTTACAGCGATCGATTCGTTATTCCAGGCTGGAAGATGCTGAGTATTTCTAAATGGTGCTGTGATTGGAAGGGACCCAGAAATCTTGATTGGAGGCTGGGGTTGCCAGGAAAAAAAAAAAAAAAAAACGTAGCAGGGCTACAGAGGCAGATTCGCTGGGAGTGCATGAAAGGGATTTTTGTGTGGAGAGAGCAGTGCCTGGGTTTCTAAGTGACAGGGCACCTTTGAGAAGATCGAGTAAAAGGCTCGAAGTATTCGCAGTCTAACCGTGCTGGTGGAATTTTGTGTCTGCAGGTACATTTGGGGCCCCCTGTTCGAATGATGACATCGCTGAATTCCATCAATGAACCGTTTCATTTGTCAGAGCTTTTGAATTTGCCAGGGAGGGGAAACTCCAGTTCAGACAGGCTTGGGCACAAAAGACATGCGTTGGCTTTGATCCCTGGAGACACCGTGAAATAAAATAAAAAAAAAATTTTTATTTTACTCTCAGATGATTCAAGTGGAAGTGACAGGCTTGGCTCTCGCGGCCCTCCCGAGGACCACATGTACATCCCTGAACCGTCCACTGCGGGGAGGGACCGTGATGCTGGCCAGACCTGTGATTTAGCCCAGCTGACAGCCCTGCCTGAGAAGCAGGTGTCTGAGAATGGAGCAGTGCTCGGTTCTCCAGAGGGAAACAGGCCAATGTTCGTTATCAGAAAAAGAGAATGGATGTCGAGGGGCAATGTTTATTTATCTACAGTTATATAAGTATGTGTACAGTATCCAATAAAATCAATGTGAGCCTGAATAAGGAAACCTCGAATGGATGCAACAATAAAAAGAATTTTGGGGCACCGTAAGAGGTAGAATTTGGATGCAAGATGAGGAGGTGGCTTGGATTGTTCGAAAAACTTTACTCCAAGAATATGAATCCGTGAGTGAGTTGCTTTCAAGCTGGAAGAAAGCCGGCAGCGAGAAGTCCGACCCTCCTGCCCTCGTCACATCTCTGGGTGGAAGTCTGGCTGGTGAGTTAATATACTGGGAGGCAGAATGAGGATTATAGGAATAAGGGACCAGGCTCCCTGAACAGATGCCACGAATGAAATGAAGGCTGAAGATGACGTCCATGAGGCCAGCTCCACAATTATAGGATGCAGAACGCTTGCCCACTGTCGAACTCCAGTGGACCGCCGAGTGACCCCTTCACTGACCAGGTATGAAATCTTGCAAGCCTTAATCAAATCCTGCAAGATTTCCCTCTTGAATATTTCAAGAAATTAGAGCATAATTGGGATGCAGAAGGCATGGACAGAGCAAGAGAACAAGACTTCTTGGCTCAAGACTGCAGAGCAATTTCAGCCCTCCTTTTACCTGATGCTTAAATAAAAGTAGCTTCTCTTGACAGCCAGAGATGGAACATAACGTGCACACTCTTGAGTGAGGAGGAGAAGGGTGAGAGCCTGGGACAGCCTGGCAGAGGATGGGGGAAAGTCGGGAGACTTCTGAGTGCGCCTGCAGTGCCGCGACACATGGCTAAGCCCAGCGTGGAGGCGGGGGAGTCGCAGGAGGGGCAGGCAAGAGCGAGGTCATAGAAGATCATGCTGTTTGCATTTCTTCCTTAACTCATCTGATAAACATTTGTCCTGTCCCTGCTACGTACACAGGAGCGAGGCTACAAATACAGAAGGGGCTTTTGGGAAGGGAGTTGAGGCATGGAAGGTGAGAGAGATAATTAAAGAAATACGTGTGTGTGTGTGTGTGTGTGTGTGTGTGTGTGTGTGTGTGTACAGTGGAATACTACGCAGCCATAAAAAAGAATGAAATAATGCCATTTGCAGCAACATGGATGGACCTGGAGATTGTCATACTAAGTGAAGTAAGCCAGAAAGAGAAAGACAAATACCATATGAGATCACCTATATGTGGAATCTAAAAAAGTGACACAAATGAACTTATTTACAAAACAGAAAGACTCACAGACAAAGAAAACAAACTTATCGTTGCTAAAAGGGAAAGTGGGGAGGAGGGATAAAGTGGGGGTTTGGGGTTAGCAGATAAATTATTATGTACAGAATAGATAGACAGCTTTCTAGCACAGGGAACTATATTCAATAACTTGTAATAACTTACCATGGAAAAGAAAATTTATACATACATAGCATAACAGAATCACTATGTTCTACACCAGAAACTGATGCTACGTTGTAAACCAACGGTACTTCAATTAAAACAAACAAACAGACAAACAAAAGAAATAGATGCAACACTGTCTTACAAATGCTGCAGAGTGTAGATCTGAAAAGCAAAGAAAGGCAGTTGGCTCCGCGGGCAGTTCGATGGTGTCAGCCTCGTTTCTGGTTTGCAGGCACGAATCACCCCGCACCCCCGGGAGGCCCGGTAGAAGACGTGGACTCCCTGGAGGGCTCCGTGAGCTGCAGGAAGACCGGACTTGTGCCGGGACTGAGCTGCTGTGAAGTCCAGCCCGTCGCGCATGTCCCACTCTCCCCCTCGGTCCTTGATGCCTCCTGGGTTAAGTGCCAAGCACCAACCGGTTCCTTCTGCTTTTATCTCAGATCGACGATTCAGGCACTGTCCTTGTCCCCCTCCGCCCCAGACCCCAGACGTCCGGATGCGCCCACATGTGGGTTCTATTCGGAGGCAGTTTGGGGGAAGGAAGCACCGCCTATGACCGTGGGCCCATGGTCACTGGACCACGTGCTCACGTCGGAAGCCCAATGTCTGAGCCCGCGGAGCATGCCTGGCTCACCGTTTCCAGAAGGAATCTCTTGTGGGCTCCCTCCTCGGGTTCCACCATCACTCGTCGCTGGTGACCCCCGGGAGAGCGTTGAGATGCCCAGAGACCTGCCAAGTCTCCTCGGCGTAACTTGGAAGGTTCCAGAAGCCCAGCCACTTGGGGCCTGGGAGAGAAGTCACTGCACTCTGGAAATACCCTCCTTGCACTGCTCTGTGCTCTGCCCGCATCCTGCCTCGGGTGGGGGGCCAGGGAGCAGAGCTGGTCCCTGCTTGTGCCTGGCTTCTGGGAAGACCAGAGGCCGTGAGAAAACCCACCCCACCTTGGAAGTGCTCCAGGGTGGGCCCCGGGCTCCTTTTAGACTCAACGTGGTGCCCTGCACCTGCCACACTGCCTCGTTCGGGGCTGCCCAGAAGGAGGAGGAAACCTTAAAACCAGAGCCGCCGAAGGCTTGTCAGCCCCGCCCGAGGCACCCGGGCCCCCTCTCCCGGGGCCTGCGGGGTGTCAGCAGAACCCCGCAGGCCCGCGCCGTCCCCGAGCCCGTCCGTCCTGTGCACCCTTGCTTCCTTAGGGTTATTTCTGAAACTTTCACATCCACCTCCGTGTCTGTGGTCTGGGATGCGAATGTAGTGGGTGACTTCACAGTTTCTCAAAAATGGATCCTGGACACCTCCTTTCAAGAAACACGCTTCTGCCCCCAGTTTTAGAGCAATACCCCTGAGTCATCCATTTGGTCACCTGGACAGGCGCTGGTGGCTCTGGGCAGGAGAGCAGGAGGGGTGAGCCTCCGAGGCGCGGGGCGATCAGGCCGCCTCTGCCACGGGCTGGCCCGGCCAGACACGCGTCAAAGGCTGAGCGGGGTGCAGCCACGGCCTCTGCCGGAGGGTCCCCGGCTCCCTTAACTGCCGGGGTTGCGCTGGGCACAGTGATAAACCTGGGCTCGCTAAGTTGAGCCCGTGATCCACCTTCTGCCTCACCACAAAACTGCTGGCCCTCGAAGGCGGGTAGAAGCGGTTTTTATTTCCCTCCAACGTGGGAAAGTGAAGATTTTACAGCTTTGCCCCCGACCCCCTGGGGCCAAGTCCAGAATTCACGTTAAATGCAGCGTCACCAAAGGTGCGAACTAAAAATAAAAGCAACCCTTATGTTTTGTGCCCCGGCGATCAGCGACGAGCAGGACCAAGCGAGAGGGTCCGTGTTTTCTGCAAAGGCTGGGGTAGGTGCCCCACCCCCATCCCGTGCCCGGCACTGGGGTTCCCAGAGGGTCAGCTTCCTGCAGGAGCCCCTCCGCGTCTCCCGTTCTCCACGGCCACGCCTAGAGACGCTCCCCTCTGCACCCCCAAGAGCTCTTTGCTGGTGGAGAAGATGCACATGGTGTCAGGCCACAAAGCCCACCTCTGCCACCCCAAGTCCCCGCAGGCGACCGTGTCTCCGGCCCTCGGAGCAGGTGGCCGACTCCTGGCACCTCTTCTCCTGTGCTGCCCGGAAGGGACATGAGGACACACAGCCCGCTCTGGCTCCTTTCATGGTCGCCACTTCTCAGTGCTCTCAGAAGCACAAAGCCCAGGACGTGAAGTCAGGTGGGATCGGCTGAACTGGGGGGCGGGGGAGACCCACGTGGCCTGGGTCAGGGACACGAGGGAGCCGACAGGGCGCCACTGGAGACGGGCAGCAGTGACGCCTGGGGGCCGGAGTGCTGGAGTTAGCCTGAGGTTTCACTGTCCACCTGGCTCTTGTCCTGGGAGCAGTGACCCTGGCCAAGTCTCAACCTGCCCACCGGCAAAACGGAAACCAAGAATGGGGTCCCCAAGATGCGGAAATGACGGAGATGGCTCTGAAGGTGGCCGGCATGTGTGAGTGACACGCACGTTTCTTCAGCCTTTCTCCCTCCCTCGGTCCTTTCTCTTCTCCCTTCCTCCCTTCCTCGCTCCTCCTTTTGTGCTCCCTTCCTTTGGCTCACGGGGGTCCTGGCCTGTAAGCACAGGCAGGTGGATGAAGCCCCGCTCGGCCCTCTGTTTGCTAAGCCACCGTTTCAGGGGTGGGTGCAGACACGCTGGCGCCCAGAGAAAGTCAGCCGCTGCCAGGCTGGTCCCAGAGACAGAAACCGTGCCCGGGTGACGGAGGGGAAGGGGAGACTGGCCACGCCCAAGGGGACAGGAGAGGCCACCTAGGAGGCAACTTGGACCCCGACCTGGGACCAGCCTGCTCTGCCCGCTGCTCCGGGTGGGCCTGGGTGAGCACGCACGCCCGGACTCGCTGCTGGAGGAGACCGAGCCTGTGCCGATGGGTGGCGCTCAGGCTCCCGGACAGAAAGACGGACGTAACAGACCAGGGGGACAGCGGGCAAGGGTCTCAGCGCACTTCGGGGTTCCTACCCGCTTGGAGGCCTTCTTCTTCCTTCTAAAGAGGAGCCAGTGAAGATGCTCAGACGCCGGGTGATGGTCTGAGGCCACCAAACCGGCCCCTGCTGCAGCCTGAAGACACCCGTGTGACCTCACTCCCCGGCCAGGGCTCCTTCTCCCGCCGCCTCTCGCTCTGCAGCCGCAGGAGAACGTAGACCAAGAAAGAGAGCAAGGAAGAAGGTGGCTCAGACCCCTGCGATGCCTGCGAAGTCCCTGACGTTTCCTGGCATCTCCCAGCTCATCAGAGCTGCACGGGCATCGGGCTTAACCAAGGGTGCAAAGCCTCCCGAAGTCCCCCTTCGCTCCTCTGCGCCGTCACACCGCCTCCGAGGGCAGCGGACAGAACCAGGGGACCGGGCCCCGGGCGGTGTGAGTGACGCCGCACTGTGTCAGGCCCCTCCCTGCGCGTCCCCGGTCTCGTCACCCTGGCTCTCCACGGCGCTCACACGAGCTGGCACGAAGCTTTCTGATTCAAGGGGCCCGAGACTGAGCTCGGAGCGGGAGAGACGCCGTAATTCTCTCCATCAGATCGGACCCCCAGCCAACTTTTTTAGCCATAAGTAGAATTGTTAGAGCAGGCAGACAGCTAGATATGTGCCGAGAAAGGGGGACGCTGGCCACATGGCAGGAACTGGGCAGAAAGGAGGGGCGTGGGCCAAACGCAGGGAACCACACATCATGTGAGCACCAGGGGTCCCCGGGCAGAGAAGGAGAAGCAGGGACCTCTGGGCTGACGAGTGGTCACAACTTTTGGGGTGATGAGCGACCTAGAGGCCGACAAAGAAAGGTGAGAAAAGCCAGGAATCTCCAGTGTCCAAATGGAACCTTTTGCTCATTCTGCCCTCATTTCAGTAACATTAGCCTTGCAGATCAGAAGTCCCCATCATGCACCGAGGCCACGACACGTCCGATCCAGACTAAAGAAGGACAAAAATGCCTCCTCCCCTCGGGAAGGTGGAGCTGGGATGGAAATCAGGGAACACGACCCCAAAACCTTCCCTCCCCAATGAATATTCTGCCCATTCATTTTCACACCCTGTGTAACCAACTTGCCAAAGCAGCTCGGGGCAGCTGCTCACCTGAGTCTGCCCACTCCCCCCTTGAAAGTGTCCTATCCATCCTTTAATAAATCCTCACTTTCCCATCTCAATCTCTCCATCTTGTCTCTGAATTCTTTCTGGGACGGGACAGGAACCTGGACACCGGCTACATCCACCGGCAACAGAATCTTCCGTACAGACTATTAGGGTTTAATTCCTCTCACTTCCCACCTGTTTGGCAACCACGGGAGAGCACTTGTTGTCAAAACAAAAACACAAACATGATGATTACCGACTGGAGAAGAATCAGTCTGGGTGGCCAGGCTCCCCTGCCCCGCGGGCAAGTGTGACCTGTCTCTTGCCGCGAAGTGACAGGAAGAAAAAAAGAGGGTGGGGACTGCAAAGGCAGAAAGGCTCAAATCTTCCTGGGCACAGAAACACTCCACCCAACTTTTTTGTTTTTTATTTGATCTTGGTGGATAAGTAGAAGCGCCTTGTCGCCCAGGCCTTCGCGGCCTCCCTGTCTTTTCCGAACTTCATCTCAACCTGATTTATCCCCTTGTAAGGTAGGGGAAAGTGGAATTTCCTCAACGCCTCCACCACCGCCCAGCCCAGGGCCCTTCCTTAGAGGGGAAAGTTGCGTGTTTGCACGTCTGAGCATTTTCAGGGGTTCTGCGATGACAGGATTAGGAACCGCGGCCTTCCGGATGTGCATCTCCATACAAAGTCCACTTTGGGGGTTAATTTGAACAGTTACCTTGTCTCCTTTATCCAAACAGAGCAGCGCATCCATTGGCCAAGATCAAACAGGAAAAGGCCTGAACCACTCGGGCCTCTGCTTAGCGATTTAGCATTCTAGCCAAGTTAATCCGAACCGTTCCTGTTCGTGACCGGAGGAAGTACGCTGAACGGATTTTTATATGACTTTTCTCTCTTACAGGACTGTGCCTCTGGGATTCTGAATGTAAAGAGGAGGGTGCAGGGGAGAAAAGAAAAAAAAAAAACCCTCCAAAAGGCTGCTAAGCTAACACGGCCTTCGAATTCCAAACTGAACACGCAGTTCGGTTCAGATTTTTCAACAGTCGCAACACCGAGCTGTCCTCAGGGAGGAAAGCCAGAGGGGGCCAATTAGGGAGGAAGAAATTAAAGAATAAAGCAAAGGGAAATGGCGAGATGAAAGGGCCAGGGGAGGGTGAGTGACAGGGGAGAACGGGGGGGCGGCCGCGCGGGAGGCTGACAGGTGGGTCTGGGGGGCCCGGAAGGGAGCAAGCGGGAGGGAGTCCCCCCCAGCCCCTGGGCCGCAGAGGAGGGGGCGCGGGGCCCGAGGCGGCCGCGGCGGGGGAGGCGGGGAGGCCGGAGGAGGGCGCTCGGGCTCCCACTCCGGCCTCGGTGCCACTCGCCCGCCGCGCTCCGGGCGTCTCTTCTGCGTCCGACGCGCCGCGCCTCGCGCAGCATCCCTGCCTGGTCCGGGGAGCCCGCCGTCCCCGCCGGAGGAGAGGCGCCAGGCCGAGGCGGGGTGCCCCAAGGGCGCAGTCCGTCTTGGGGACCGGAACCGCGGGGAGCACACCTGGGGAGGAGCGGCGGAGGGCGGCGCGGGCGCTGACGCGACCTGGAGCCACGAGCGGCGGCCGCGGGCGGCGCGACGAGCCAGCGGGCGGAGCCGCCCTAGCCGGGTGCACGCGCCGGGCGGAGCGCGCAGGTGGGGCGGCCCTCTCCGCGGTGCGCCCCGCGCGGGTCCCCGGCCGGCCGGAGGATGGGCGCCGGCCTCCCGGGGCCGCGCCCGCCGCTGCTGCTACCGCGCCCGCCGCGAGCCCGGCGTCCGGCCGGCGCCCCGCGCTCATGTACGTAGGGTGGGCGCGCGCCCCCAGGGCTGGGGGTGCGTGTTGGGGGGCAGCGCCCCGGGCACCGTTCCGCCTCCCTGCTGCTCCCAAGGCGCGCCTCCGAACTCCAAGTTCGTATTTCTGGGCGATTCGCCTGGGATGAGGGCCGCCAGGCCGGGGCTGGGGGTGAGCAGGGGGCGGGGGTGACCGGAGCCCTCCCGGAAGGGGGTGGGGACGAGGGGGACACAGCCACCCCCTGGAGCGCGCCGCATTCGGGGCTGGGGGAGGCGGAGGGCCAGGTGGAGGAGGCTGGGTTCCCAGCACCCTGCGGCGTCTAGGGTTCTGTCGGCCCCTTGGGGCGGCAGAAAGTTTGGGACCCAGAGAGGCTTTCGGAGACTAGGAGAGTGAGGGGTTCGCCGCGCCCAGCGCCCTGCACCCCTAGCCCCCTCCCCCTCGACTGCACACCTTGGTGCTGCCGGGCATCTCTGCCCCGCCGCCACGACCGCCCCCCCCCGATCTAAAAAAAAATTGTGAGACAGCGCTGCGACCCACGCAGGGGTCTCTTGTTAACGCCCCGAGTCGCTGAGCGACTGCCTGGGCGCCAGGATCCCCGACCTCGCGGCGGGGGAGGGGGAGGAGGGGGAGGGGTACTGAGGATGAGGGGGTCGTCGGGGACTTTCTTCCTGCCTGGGGGGGGGAGGGGGCGGGGGCGGTTGAAAAGTTGTTGGGGATGAATCACCGGGCCCTAGGGGCTGCCTTCACCCCCGCCCGTCCCTCCGCCCCAGACGCCCTAAGGCGAGCGAGGGAGGGGTCCCTCGTGTCCTCCACTGCGCAATTCCGCGATGGGTAACCTTTAGGAAAGTGCGGTCAGCACCTCGGGAGGGGGACCCGGGGCTCCGGAAGATGGGGCGCCCTCCGAGCTTCGCAGGGGGCGCGGGCCCGGCTGGCCGCCTCCCCGCTCCTCACGGCCGCGGGAGCAGCACCGGCGGCCGGGCTTCTCCCGGGACTTGGCTTCCGCGGACGTCTGCGCCACGCGGGACGCCTGAGCGCCCCGGCCGGGCCCCGGCGCCGGGCGTCCGGCGCGCGGATGTGGGCAGCCGCGGGGCCGGGCGGGGGCCGCGCGCGCGCGGGCCGCGGGGCTCAGCTGTGCGCTGCTCTCTCTCCGCAGGGACGGCGGCTCCCGGCTGGCGGCGGCGCGCCCCCGGGCTGTGAATGCGACTCGCCCCTCGGCCGCGCTCCCCGCCCGCCCGCCCGCCGGGACGCGGTAGGGGATGCCCAGCGCGGCGGCGATGGCAGCGGGCGCGCTGTCCAGCTCCCTCCTGCTCACCTGCTGCCTGGTGGTGGCTCTGTGCAGCCCGAGCATGCCGCTGGAGAAGCTGGCCCGCGCGCCGGAGCAGCCGGGCCAGGAGAAGCGCGAGCACGCGTCTCGGGACGGCCCGGGCCGGGTGAGCGAGCTCGGGCGCCCGGCGAGGGACGAGGGCGGGCGGCGGCGGCGGCCGGGACTGGAAGAGCAGGGGCGGCCGCGGGCCGGCCGGCCGCGAGGCGTGGACCAAGCAGAAGCAGGCCTGGGCCGCCCAGGCCGGGGCCCTGCCGGCGCGGCCCCGCGGGGACACCCCGCGCGAGGAGCCCCCCGCCGCCCAGGACGCGGCGCGGCCGGAGCCCGAGCCCACGCCCGAGCCGCCGGAGGAGTACGCGTACCCGGACTACCGGGGCAAGGGCTGCGTGGACGAGGGCGGCTTCGTCTACGCCATCGGGGAGAAGTTCGCGCCGGGCCCCTCGGCCTGCCCGTGCCTGTGCACCGAGGAGGGGCCGCTGTGCGCGCAGCCCGAGTGCCCGCGGCTGCACCCGCGCTGCATCCACGTCGACACCAGCCAGTGCTGCCCGCAGTGCAAGGAGAGGAGGAACTACTGCGAGTTCCGGGGCAGGACCTACCAGACCCTGGAGGAGTTCGTGGTAAGACGCGAGCGCCCGCCGGGCGCCTCTGCGCCTCCCCGTTGGGGGTCGCCCCGCTCGCTGCGCCCCCCCCCCCCCCGGGCGCGCCCCGGTGCCCAGAGGTGGGCGGCGCTGCTTGGCGGCCGCCAAGCCCAGTCGCTCTTTTTCAGGGCAGAGCTAATTTTTTTAAAAGCCATGTGCCCCAAGCCACATTCGCTATAAAAGGGTTTCCTCAGAGTGAAGCCCGTGGCACGGAGGGGAAGCTGACCGAACAAAAGTCCTGGTTCTGCTTTTAACATCAATTGACGGCTCCTAATTGAAGAGCGTTGTTGCCGAAATGCTCACCTACTTTCAAACACAGGGTAGTTTTCCGTGCCATGTGGGGTCGATCCTTCAGCTCGTTCTAAATAAGCCACTTTCCTAGATTATATGTTGGGTGCCATGCAAATGCTCTAGAAATTGAAAAGGAAAAAAAATGCTTGCTGATCGGATGCCAAAATAGTAGACGGCAAAAAAAAAAAAAAAAAAGAAAGAAAGAAGTACTGTTGATGGTTAAAAATTGTTTTATTTTAGGCGAATTCTGGTCGTAATACTAACGGCGTGGGCTATTTACTGAACGCTGGCTGTGAGATGTCAGTATTAACTGAGTTAAAACTCATAGCACGCTGCAAGGTAGATGACTGTTAGCTCCAGCTTATGAAGAAGAGGAAACTGAGACACAATAGTTAAATAAGGTGGAAGCAACACGGCCTTTAAGAAGCAGAGTCCTGTGTCAAGCGGGCGCGCCGTTAGCCCAGCCCCGCGGGGCCCGTGTGCAGGTGGAGATACTTCCCAGGGCGCTTGCATTGCCCGGGGGTGAACTCCAAAAGCCCTGCTGCTTTACTAGTGAGCTTGGGAGGCAACTGCCCGGCCATCCAGCCATTCCAACCCCGCCACGGTCCGCTCACCCTCTGGCCTGGCTCGACTTGGCCTGTTGACTTGGCATGCCAGAGCTCTCCCGGGCAGCAGAGGGCATCCTGGGAGCTGAGCAAGGAAGGCGGCTGGGGAGGGCGGCTGTGGGTCCCCAGAACCTGGCCACACAACAGAAGTGAGTCAGGAGCCCTGCCCTCAGAAGGCTTCCCGGTTGCTGGGGAGCCGGGCAGGTACGTCTCCAGATGTTTTGGGTATAAATCAGAAGTGCCGAGGCACAGCTGGCCGTGGGAGCTGGGGAAGCCGGAAGGAGGGAACCTTCCAGGTCGGCCTGGGACAGGGTTGCAGACGAACAGTGCCCTTCTGCTTTAGGTGCGTACAAAAATCTCAGTGTGGTGGGGCAAAGACAGAGCAGTGAGTTTCTCGTTAATAATGTTGGTTTTTCACACTGCGTGCTGCTCTGTAGACACTTCTTTGGAGCGTCCCGTGGAGGGGAGGGTAGAGCTCAGCGGCAGAGTGCGTGCTGAGCAGGCAGGAGGTCCTGGGTTGATAAAAAAAAACCCAACCACATCACAGAGCAAGAATCAGAGGTAGAAGGAAGAATTCCAACCTCTGTCTTAGTTGCTCATTGCCGAGCGCTGGGTGCCCTGGGGGAGGGGCTTCCTTATTCAGTTCCTGTTTTCAAAAATCGGTCGATAGCTCAAATGTTTCACGGTCTGGAGTTGAGAGATGTCAGGAACAGAATGGAGACCGGGGAGCTGATCATCTCGGGGCGAATCACAGTGCCCGTAAAGCTACTTTTTATAAAGTGCATTTTTCACCTTCCAGCAGCCCTTCGCTCACGGAGCCTTTAACCCCGCTGCCAAGGGGCCCACGTGCATGAATGTTGCAAAGCTGCCGCGAAATGTTAACGCTGTTCCTGCTCCTGTAAGCACAGTGCAACTATGTCACAAGGCTTGTTCCTTTCTGTTAGTATCGGGAAGGTTTCCAGGCATCGCCCAAAGGTACCCTGGCTTTGTGCAAGCTTCCTTCCACGTGCCAAAGAGCAGGAGCGCAGAAGGGCAGAGGGTCAGCGGGGAGGCCCCGGGGGTTTGTGCGCTGCAACAACGGGGCATTGTCGGGACGTGATGCTGAGCGCCAGGGCACGGCTGCTCGCGTGCCTGCTCCTCCGGGTACCCTGGGCTTCAGAGGAGAGCCGTTGCAGCCTGCAGTCTGCGTGGCGCAAAGTACAGGGAAAAGGGAGAAGGAATGCACTTTGTATCTGAAGCGCTTTGCCAAAGAAAATGCAATTCAAATGGAGGTGGCGGTACAAAGGGTTCTGCTTGGAACGCTGTTGACCGTAGCAAGGATGGAGGTGGAAGGGAGGCCGGTTCTGGACCTCTTTCCCTGGGGGGCACTCGGGCGTTGAGGTGGTCTGTTCTCTGCTCTCTGAGAGTGATGGAGGCAGGACGCCGTCGGTGGGTGTCTGAAGTCAGAAACCAGAACCCAGATCCTTCTTGTGCCTGGATGCGCGCTGGGTCCTGGACAGAGCGTAGCTTCGCCCGCCCTCCTGAGCTTCTCTTTGCCTGGGTCCGCGTCCACTTGCTGTCCTCTGCGCAGCCTTCTCTGTGCTCCAAGCCTGCCTTCCGCCTCCTCTCCCTACTCTTTGCCCCACAAAAAACCCCCCGTTCCTCTCTGCCTGGTGGATCTCAGCCGGATGTCCGCTGAAGACCTCACTTGCTTGGACGAGATACTGTTAAGGTGCTCATAATAGAGTCATCTCCTCATTCCTGCAGGGGTGTTCGCGATTTATTTTGTGCAGCCAAATAAAAACACAGTTACTTGTAGGATTTCCTCCACTGCTGCTCACATTTTACCAAGTGTCCTGTCTTCACCTCATACCAGCCGGCATCCAGCTCTGAGTCAGGAAGCCTGCCTCCTGGTTTATAATTTTTCTAAATGAGTGGTGCTCCCTGCTTCCCGTGGTATGTCACCTGCAGTGCAAAGAACCACTGACCGGAGGCCGTCAACAACAGACATTTATAGGCTGGAAGTCCGAGGGCAAGGTGCCAGCAGGGCCGGTTTCCCCCGAGGCTGTCTCCATCCTGTGCCCCTGCATGGCCTTTCCTCTGTGCGTGTCTGTGTCCTGATCCCTCCTCACAGGGACCCTAGGCGGATTGGCTTCAGACCAGCTCATATGACCTTTTCCCTTTGTCACCACTGGAAAGACTTCGTGTCTAAAGACAGTCACATTCTGAGATATTAGGGTTAGGCCATCAGCATCTGAATTTGGGGGGTGACACGGTCCAGCCTGTCGCGTAGGTTGTCGGGGACCAGAGTGGCCGTCCCAGGCCTGTGGGGTGGGGGGCGGGTTGCAGTAGCAAGGCTGATGGGCAGAAAGAATTTACAGACAAGGCACAGAGTGATGGGTAATAAACTAATGAAGGTCTGATAAGCATAATTAAGCGGCCCACTGAGACCACCGTGAATCTGTGTATTCCACGCCAGGCGCCGTCAGGAACTGTCACATCACTTGTGTCAGTGAACCCTTTGCCCCGGGCTCTGCTGATCTCTTTCACACTTGCCCCTGGTGACGAACCGCGGGGGCCAGCAGCAGGTCAGATTTGAAATCCAATTCATGTAAAACCATTCCGTTTCGAACCTCAAAAGAACTTGTCCCCCCTTGCCCCCTGCACCTGGGAATCCTGATCGCCAGGGACCCATGGAGCTGGAAACGAGGTCTGCAAGCTCGTTTCGGTGTTTTCTAGAACCTCATGGAATGCGTGTGCCTCCCCGAGATAAAGGTGTGCAGGAGAACCGAAATTTCACCTGCTTTTGGTCGGGGTGGGATCTGCCCAGGGTGTCCAGGCTGGAGCCCTGACTTGCAGTTGGAGGAACCTCGGAAGGAAAAGAGCACATGAGTTATGGATCAGCGACGCCTGCTGGGCTGTCTTTTAACGCGTGGGGACTGTTGGACGGGAGATAACTGAACGCAGGTGAAGTGGTTCCGGACCCGTGAGTCACACGAGAGCCTCAGCATTTGGCTTGCTGCAAAAAAAATCTCCTGGCTGGGAGTTTATGATGAAAAAAAAAGTCAAAAAATCTTACATGAAATTTGGAATCAAAAGCGCCATCTAAACAGATCTCTCTTGCAATTATGAGAAACTGCCAGTAAAGAGAAAGACAGTCTCGCGGCATTTATAGTCTTTTGGCGAATGCTGCTTAACCCGGAACAAAGCCATCATTATCCACCTTTGCAAAGTTTAAGTCCCGCAAGGTGCACGTTCTTTTCCATAAGTCAGTCTCCTGCGTGTGCTGTTGCTACCATGGAGTTTCTCGTAGTTTCTAAGAAGATTTTGCAAGTTCTGGATTTCTTAGTTTCTGCCTTTCTGGCTAAAGCCATTTAAATGGCAACTTTCTTTTTTCTTTTTTTAAAGAAGAAAGTCCATGTGGTTTCTCTGGGCCCTTCAGACGTGTCCCTGACTCAGGCAGGGGAAACCCAACTTAAATAACTAACTGCTTATTAACATGTTCCACACAGTGCTTGACTTGCGCATCTGGTGAGACGAACGTTATAAAAATGTCCGAAACGTCCCTAAGAAGCTTGATCCACACCGACAGGTCCTTGATCCTTGGTCCCGTCCAAAACCACTTGGCGTGGCCCGAATATTCTCATGGACTCTCTGGATAGGACCAAATGTTGAGGACCTTTTGCCATGGCCGAGGTGTCTTAGGGAGATTTTGAACCGGACCCGTATCTGCTAACCCCCCAAAGTGTAGGCTTTTATGATGGGAAAAAAGAAGCCAGCGTTTGTCCAGTGCCAATGCGCTGTCTGCATTTTGGGAGGATTTACACAACAGACTAATATTAATGGTATTTTTTATTTTTATTGTTTTAAAGGAGAGAAAATTAAGGCTCAAACCACTTCAGGAATTTGATCAAAGTCAGCAATCCCGTAACTAGGGAAGCTGGGTTCTGAGGCCTGGCCTGCCGGGCTCTGAGCATCGTGCCCTCCCCACGTGCCTGCGGCTGCTCACGGCCCCTCGGTGATGGGTGGCACCTTCTGTGTGGCTGAGGGGATTTGTGGTCCGTGGAGGAGCGGAGGCACCTGGCCCGCATCTGTGTCTGGTAAATGCTGAATCAGTGTGGTGGCTTTTTATATAGTATTTCAGTGGGTTTATGTTGTGTTTCACCCAGGCCATCGAGGACCCAATAAATAACTGTGTCCTTCAAGGCCTGAAATCTTGAGTTGTAGGGGGAACGGGACCCCCCTGAGGACAAAAGGGCGGGATTCCCTGCGGGGTGCTGGATCTGGACAGGTGGGCGGACCTCGGGGGTGACCAGGCCCTCGGCAGACACACCGCTGACCCGACAGCCAGCCCCGGCCCAGGGAGCTGCTCTGCGCGGCCCACCACACAGAAGACAGACGTGTGACTACTGCGGACATCTGACAAATGAGAAGTCATTGTCTGATTGCCACCTGGTCGTGAGAGCGGACGAGTCCCAGGTGGCAGCCACCTGCTCCTTTCCAAGGACACCTGCTCGCCAGCTGACCACACCCCTGCTTGGCCTGACTTCCCCGTGGTCCTGCGGCCTCGCTCCTAGGTGATGCCCTCTGCCCGCAAGGGGAGAAACTGCCCCTTAGAGAACCAGTGCCTTCTTCCAAATCGGCCAGCCAGTGGGCATCCGGGGAGGCCCCCAGGCCTGGTCCCACACCGTCAAGTCCTGCCCCGCAGTTCGGGTGGACAGGCAGCTCCTAGAGCTCCGAGGGCAGAGGACCCACCGTCTGAAGACGCCCCGGTGCCATGTTCTGCTCCGTCCTTGTGCCCCGGGCAACTCTCAGAGCCTCTGGTGGTAAAGCGTGGACGGTATCCTGCTTGTGGCCCACGTCATGAGGAGGGAATGAGGCACGTGTGACCCTGCAGAGCTCTGCACAGACAGGGGAGTGGGAGCCCGCTGCTCGTGTGGCCTTGGAAGTGCGCTCTGCGGAGCATGGACCTTCTGGGAGGTGCGGCCCGCAGCCGGAAAGACCGTCTTCCCCAGGCTCCAGTCTTGGGGAGGTCCTCACCGTTCGGCTGTGTTTTCCTGTAAATGTCTCCTTCTTGGATGCTGCTTCCAGATCTGATGCTTCCCAACAGAAAACGCACTCCTGCATTCAGTTCCTCCAAAAAGAATGCATCTTCAAAGAAACATTTGCAGGCGTTGGGCTAGAGAGTGGATATGCGGAGACAAAGCCTCGGGTCCCTCCAGCGAGGGGGCAGCGACCCAGGAGTGTGCAACGTGGCGAGAGGGCCCTCAGGGTGGAAGGCCAGGTGGAAGCCACTCGCCTGGACTCCAGGGGTTGCTGCTGGGCTGTTTTTAAGTGACGGAAAAGTCCTGGGGTTCTGGGATTTCGGGGTGGGGGGAGGACCCGAGTCTGTCTCCAAAAGAATATGCACGAGTTTGAGCCAAGGTGGTGGGTTCCCGCCCGAGCCCAGGGCCCCTGCAGCCATCCTTCACGGTCCGTTCTGCCCGCAGAGCCGGAAAACCTCCTTGCGGCGTGTCTGTTCCAAGGCTGAGATCCTGCCAGCTGGACTTCGCTCCTTCTATTTCTGTCGGGCCCCGGGGTGCGGCTAGGACATCCAGTGCCTGTCAGATCTGCAGAAAAGGATGATGTCAGGCCTCTGCCCGCGGCCCTGGGAGCTCTCGTGGAAGCCTTCGCCCCAAAGCCCAGGGATGGAAAATCAAGGTGCCAGGTGGCTCTGCACGTCCCCTGTTTGGGCAGAAGTGAGTTTTGCTTTAAGGAGGTGATGAGGCCACCCTTGCCGGGGAATATGGGAGACTGATGGCCTGAAAAGCCACAGTGCATGAAACAGGACTCGTGACATCCTGGGTCTCACATAAAACACATCTTCTTAAAAGCATGGCTGAAATGGCAAAAAAAAAAAAAAAAAAAAAGAGAGAGAGAGAGAAAGATTAATTCCCAGGGGTGGGAGTCAGGATCCAGAGAGAAAGGCCAGCCTTTCCGGGGCGGCTGTGAGCATCGCTGATGCCTGGGGCCCGACCCTCGGTCCTCAGGGCCAGGCTGCCGCACGTGACACATCCAGGGCCCCAGAGAGACAGAATCAGACCAGGATGGGTCCCGGAGGAGCCTGGCCTGCCAGAGGTCGGAGCAGACAGACCCCTGGACAGGCCTCAGCGCCTGCAGAGCTGGGAGGGTCCTTCTCAAGTGTTTCTGTCTCCATTCACTCTTCCCTGAGGGGTCTGAAAACTCCAAGAGGCTTGTTTTTATTTAAAGGGGTCCCAGGCTGGCCACGCCCACAGGCGCCCGACGGAGGCCAGCACCCTCGGGAAGCACGTGCCGTCCATCCAGGCTGCACAGCGTCCCTGCGAATTGCGTTCCAAGGCGTGTGATGTCGGAATACAAATTACACAGCAGAGGGGAGAGCGCCCTGAGCCTGAGGCAGCCACGACCAACGCCACCAGATCGGGGCCCAAACAGTAACATTCCCAAAGAAATAAACGCTGGGTTACCACGGGGAGGCTCAGCCTGGGAGGGCCTGGAGGTGCAGATTACGAGATGACCTAGGGAACCAGCAGGTAGAGTTGAAGTTTCCCAGAAGGAAACCCAGGTCCGCAGACGGGACAGAGGAAGACGTTTTGATACGTGGACACGAGACAGAAAAGGTGTAACACACACCCGATTAGAATTTTGAAAGATGTAGCAGAGAACGTGGAAGAAACGAAGACAGAGTGTCCACGATCATCTAGTCGGAAGGCCCCTGCTTTCTGATTGGGGAATCCCAGTGCGTCTAAAGAAAGATAAAAAATATATATAAATGTATATATATATAATCTCAGCTAACTCTAACATCCCGCTGGGAACAGACTGAACCCACAACGTGACAGGAATTAGGCTGACCGCCTGAAAACCCAAAGTAGCGAAAGAAAGTGTTTAAAAGAACAAAAAGTAAGTGTTCATGCAATTTACGTCCCAGCCAGGCTGCCCTCCAGGAAGGAGCTTGGACCGAAGTGGTTTCAGACCAAAGCAGCGAGCGGACCAGCCACACACCTTCCCCGAGAGGGCTTGCAGATGCAGCCTGAAGGCCGAAATGCAGGGAGAAGGGCCGCGACCCCAGACGCAAAGTCAGGGGGTCGAGGAGGAGCGGAAGGAAGCCTGTTGCTTCGCGGAGCTGGGGGCCGGGGAGCCTGGTGGCACGTGGAGAAGATGCGGTTGTCGTAACGGGATGCGGTGGGAGGATGCGTGGGTCCAGGCGTGCTGCTGGAACCCGGCGGGGCACAGAACAGCCCCCAAAACCAACGCCAGGAGGCATTGTCACAGTTCTGAGCAGACGGGAAGCACCGTGAAATGCAACCTTTAAATGCTTCTGGGGAAAACGGCATTGCTGGGGGCGAGTGCAGCTTCTGACCGAATCGTGAAACAGATGGCCGTGTTCACAGGCCCCTCCTTCTGCCGGTCACAGGTGCCACCAAGCTCCAGCCGGCCATGCACGATGCTCCGGCCCGTCCTGCGATCAAATTCAGACCACTTCTGAGTGGAGTCTCCCTCTTGCGTGGCTGTCGGTGCCCTCTGCCCCCCGAGCAGCCCAGAAAAAGCGGATGGACCGGTCCTTCTGTGGGTCATGGCTTTGCTTTTGTCGTGGTTCACAGGCTGCCCTCATTTCTCGCTCCCTTGTCCAACTTTAAAAAACAATTTCTTGCCTATGTTTTACTTTCAAATTTGGCAGTGTCTTTGGACAAGGTATGGCAATATTTTTGTTTCAGAAGGCCTGGAGACAGCGGGGTGGGGAATAGTGCAGGGGTAGAGGGCATGCTTAGCATGCACAGGGTCCTGGGTTCCATCCCCAGAGCCTCCATTAAAAAAAAAAAAAAAAAGGCTGGAAACAAATAGAATACAAGATTAGTTTTGACCCACGACCCACGTTTATTAATTCCCGTTGAGGGGTCAGGGTAGCCCCGTGGCCCTTCACCCTGCTGCATTGTTGACACTTCTGTTCTGGGGACGCAAGGCCCTGGGCCAGTGGACAGGGTGTCACCGGGTCATCTCTGTCCCCTGGGGCCGCACGGAGGGAGTCTGCAGGTGGCCGGGATGCGGGCGGCGCCTTCCCACGCGGAGCAGGGCTGCCCTGAGCCCCTTTGCATTGATCAGGTCACACGGGCAGACGTGTCAGGGACGAGGAGGAGGAAGAGAAGGAATTGTGACAAGGCCGCTGCCTTTCCCTGGGTCTGTGAGGAGCTGGGGACGCGCGGCAGGACCGCCCGAGGGCTGAACTGTGCTCTGATGTCAGCCTCTCAGCGCAGCGCGGCTCCCGCGGGAAGCAAGTTGCCCTCCGGCTTCAGGTGCCCTCCAGGACGTCAGGGCAGTTCGCCCAGCCTGCTCCAGGGTGACCGCAGGGACCGGCCAGCACTCAGGGACGGTCTGAGCTCAGAGATGGACCCTCTCCTGTGAGGGTCCCTGCGTTTTCTCCTCCACCTGAGCTTAAAACCCCTCGGAAATGGGCTTCCTTACCTGGAGACACGGCTGGCGGTGACCTGCTGGAGCTGCAGGATGCTCCGAGAAGTGTGGGACCAGAGGTGACAGCCAGGAGCGCCCGCAGCCCCGGCTTGGGCTGGGGCCCGGCGCTCTCCGGGTGATGGGCAGCCGAGGCCGGCCGGTGGGAGCCCGGCTCCGACCTCAGAGGGCGTCCAGCCGGGCATCCGGTGGCCGCCATCTAGTCCCCCCGTTGTGAGTCTTGCTCTGGAGCTGCGTCCGCTTTGGGCAGGGGCGGCTGCCACGGTCCTGGGGTCACCTGCATTGCATTCTTCCCTGCTGAGCGTCTCAGATGAAGAAGACCACACGGTTTTGTCGTGTCCTGGGGTGTGTCTGTGGCAGGAAGAGGTGTGCATGCTGGTTGGGGTACATTAAGCGTCTCCCCCGTTTGCCGCAGTCCCCACCACTCCCTATGCTGCACCCAGCTCCCGCCTCGTCTTCTTAGTTGACTTAATTCCCTGGAAGAATCTGGATCTGGTCCCCAGGAGAACCCATCCCCGGGTCACACACTCACACCCGTCTTTCCAAAGCTGACTCTGGGAAGACACTTACTTGGTCATTTATATATTAAGGGAAAACCACGTCTCTGTGTCTTTCTCCTATGGATCCCCTATCTTCAAGGCTTTACACTAATTCTCAAACAGAAGGGTTTCGATCTCCGCATTGTTTTGTTTCTTTTTTTTTTTTAAAGAGGAGGAGTTTGTTCAGCCTTGTCCCCCCAGGCTGCCGGGTCTCTAGGCGGTCATGCCCAGTGGGCGTCACGCCCCTTCTAGTAAGGTCTGAATTTGTTAACCCATGCACGAGCAAAGTGTCTGTGAAATTAATGCCATCAAAATGCCACCGTCCCCCGTGCTCCCAGGTGGGAGGAGAGAGGCCACGCCCTGACGGGCCCAGTGTTGGGGGGCAGCACGGAGTCCGGCCGCCGGGGGCACCTGTGGTCGCTGAGCATCTCGCCGGCTTCTGCTCCGCTCTGCGCTGGTCTGTTCGCAGCTGCCCCGGGGGGGCAGGGGAGGGAGGTCAGGGGATGCCCCCCCGACCCCGTGGGCACACATCTCCCTCCACTGCAGAAGTGGGGTTGCAGGCGAGGCCTGCTCAGGCTGCCGTGACAAAATGCAATAGAGTGTGAGGCTGAAACTGCAGAGATTTACTCCCCGGAGTTCTGGGGGCTGGAAGTCCAAGTTCAAGGTGGCTGCACCGTCTGGTTCTGCTGAGGGCCCTCTTCCTGGCGGGCACACGGCGCCTTCCCACTGTGTCCTCACGTGGCACAGAGCCATCGCTGCCGCCCCTTAGAGGAACACTAGCCCCACCATGAGGGTCTCACCCTCGACCTCCCATTATGACCCCACAAAGGCTTCGCCCCCAAGGCCGTTCTCATTTAGCTGCTCACCTGTTTCCCAGAGCAGGAAGCCCACTGTGCGAACGCTGCCAAAATCCACCCCCTCGCTTACGCCAGGACCTGCGGGATCTTAATCTGAGCCAATTACTCACAAGAGGGTTTGAAAGACAGTTTGAGACAGAGGGTCTGGCCTCCGGCTAAACCGTAAGAAGGAAAAGCCGCTCTTTGGTGCCTGAGAAGAAAGCCGGGCTGTGTTGGGGGTGTCAGCCCGGTGCCTCTCGATCCGTGGTACTGACGGCTCCCGGGGCCAGTTCTTAATTAAGCCCCTTTGTGTGCGGATCCGGTCTCTGACAGCCCGCGGAGGCACCAAAGAGAACAAAACAACAGGGCGCAGGAGACAAACAGAAGCCGTCGGCTGGGGTTGGAGGCTGGAAGGCGCTGCCGCCTCCCCCCCGGGAGGGAGGGCGGATGGCGGGACACGGAGCAGGTGGAGCGATGGCCGAGCGGCCCTGACTGACGGGCATGGAGCCTGGAGGACGCAGGCTGCCCGGTGGCCGCGGGACCCGCTGCTTCCGGGGCGGGGGGGGGGGGGGGGGGAGACAGAGCTTGGCGACGCCTTGGCCTCGATGGAGACAGGTTCACCCAAGGAACCCGGCTCAAGTTTGGGGAAAGATTTAGTTCGAGGGGACTGTTGAAAAGAAGGGTGGGGGCTGCGCAGCACCGCCCAGACTTCTTGCAGGGAGTCAGGAGAGGGTGTTCGATGGAGGCAGGGGGCGCAGGACGTGCTCGGGGAGGTGGCACGGGAGTGGCCCCCCCGAGTTCTGGCCGCTGCCCCGACCTCCTGTGTAGATTTCTTGGCGATTCACCAGATCCGTGCGTGTGTTTCCACCCCAGAAAAAACCAGAGCTGGAAAGCATTGTTCCTGCGTGTCCCTCCAGCCCCAACGCAACAAGACTGCAGGTTATCAAAAGCTAACAGACCTGGCGCCTGGAACAGACGGAGACTTGGCGGTTGCCCTCAAGGGCGTCACGTGAGCAACCGTGAGGCCGGACGCTCGGCAGCTGGAAAGGACACTTCCGCCACCTGGTGACAAGGACGGTGCCAGTGGCGTTGCGAAGGGCCAAAGCCAAGGCTCCTTTTCGCGGAGGGCGGTTTTAGCGCCAGCCTCCGGCCGCTTGTTTCTGGGTTTGAGGTTTTCAGAGTAACGATGTCCCTGGGTCATAAGGTGTGAGCAGAAGCCAGGGGCCCGACGGGCACTAAGACCTTGCTCTTTTCGTCTGAGAACCAGTCTTTGAGTTCTGCAGCTCGCCACGTCGGCGGATGCTGGGAAGCGTTTGTTCGTACCAGTTTCTGGGTCTCTTTGGGGCAGGTCGTCGGCCCAGGAGGGACCTCCGAGGCCCCTCTTTGTCTCGATGGTGTCCCTCCATCCTCCCCAGCTGACTTAACCATATTCCAGTCTGATCTTTCCCTGCCCCTCCCACCAAAAGCGACAGCCCTTGCCTTTAAAATCCGTAACAGGCACCCAGCTCCCAGCTCAGCTGGCACCGACCGTTCCCTGCCATTCTGCTAGTTTTTTTTCCATGCATTTATGTCTCAATGTCCCCGACCTCTGGGGAGCTCAGAGGTCAGTGACTTGGGTGTTTCCTTGCATCTGTCCTTGAGAATACGGGATCCCGTGAGGCAGTGAGCCTCTGGCATTGCTCCCTGGAGGATGGAGGGCTTGGTGATGCAGCCAGGGAAAGCCGGCTCCTGGCATCACTGTCCCAGGACCCGGGCGTGTGTCACCCCGAGTCCGCAAGACGGACGTGCCCGCATCCTGCACCGTCCATGTTTGCATTTGAAGCTTGTGGATTGAATGCTTGAGAGAGTCAGAACCCTCGGCGACTCCGTATAAAGTTCAACCATTTATAGGAAACATTGACAAAACACAGTGGAGCAGTTAGAAAAGCTGTAATTAATGGGCTGTGGGTGGCGTGACGTCCGCCCCCAGGGGCAGGATTTGATTGCTCCAGAATCTTGAAGTTTTGCTTTTTTTTAATTTAAAAAAAATTGTTTTTAATTGACATATAGTCGGTTGCAATGTGTCCTTTCTGGTGCACAGCGTCATGTCTCAGTCGTATATATTCACATGTGTTCTTTTTCAGATTCTTTTTCATCGAATAGCGTTCCCTGTGCTACACAGTATAAACTTGTGTGTCTATTTTATGCACCATAGTTAATATTTGCAAATCTTTATCTCAGACTGTGCGCTGAGAGACCCAGGGGCCACACAGTTCATTACACAGCATCCTGCCCCTTCTGTCAAGTCGCGGCTTTAAAGTGCATCTCATTCCAGGGCCGGTGTGTCCTCCTTCGGCGGATTAAACGTGCCATCCGCATCGTGAACCCTCGGAAGAGGACAATTTGTGTCTGATCCTTTTTCCTCCTGAGTGGGTGTCTGATCCCCGGGCAGCTCCTGCCGAGGCGGGGAGCAGCCCTTCCTGAAGCCAAGGTGCAGATTTTTCTCGTTCAGCGTTTTCCATCACGCGCCCGGCACGTCGGCCTCAGCTCTTGTGTCTTTCCGAGCCTGTCTTTCCTGACTTGGTCAATGTTCATCCAGCCTTTTCAGTGTTTTGCACCAGCTCCGTCACTGGAACGATTCCGGGTGTGACAGAGGTGTGGCCCTGGCCCCCGAGTGGCACCGAAGCAGGTGTCAGCTGCCCGGCTGACCCGGAGCAGGGCTCTGGGTGGCAGGAGGACTCAAGGGGACCCGGGTCCTTGGGAATTCGAAGGAAATGGAATCAGGAAAGTGCAAGGGAGAGACGGGCCCGGAATTCGGTGTTTCTCTTCGTGTTCACGTTAATCTTCTCTTGTGTCCCTGCGGAATCCATCACTTTGGGGTTAGAAGGATAAACAGACCCTCCCCACGGATGGAAGGAATGGAGGAATGGAGAGAGGGGTTTGTCTGGGGCTGCGCAGGGTCTGCGCTGACGTCTGTTATCTCTGCTGGTCTTTCTACTCTGTGTGTGAATTAATCCTATCCGTGAAAGCACGACAAGGGCTGGAAACTGTTCTCGGGGTGTCACGCGTCCCCCGTGTCTGCTTGTGGGGAGGCCTCGGCGTCCAGCCCGCAGTCGCTTTGCAGCCACCAGGAGCCACTGCGTCCGGCGGCAGCGGGGTTTCAGGGCACCTTCTCCAGCAATCACAGTAAAAAAAAAAAAAAAAAAAAAAAAAAAAGTCCCAGACTGGGAATGTGATGGTGGTCGGTGCTCAGACAGCAGGACGCCGGTGACACAAGGCATCTCTGACCTCCCACCCAGCTCAGCTCACTGGCCTTTTCTGGCAGCAAAGATGAGGAAGGTGTGTTTGAAAGCAGGATTTGAGAAAAGCTGTGTTGACATTGCCAAGTCGGTGGGCATTCTGGTGGCTGGTGGGGGAGTCCCGCTGTGTAGGCAGGAGGGAGCTGGAGGAAATGTCTAGAAATCAGTTTCGTGTGTGTGTGTGTGTGTGTGCGCGCATGAATTTTCAGAGCAGCTTTTTTGGTCACAGCCCTAAACAAGAACAACCCAAACATCCCTAAACAAGAAAGTGGATAAAGGACCTGTGGTACATCCATTCAGTGGGACATTATCCAAGGGAAAGAAAGTACTGGTGTGTGTTCCCACATGGACGGATCTCAGAGCCATTGTGCTGAGCGCCAGAAATCAGACAAGAAAGGCATTGTATGTCGTGCAAAGGTCATTTCTGCCTTCCAGGGTGGAAGGACGTTTGGGACACAGACCAGGTGGGAGTCACATTCAACCTGCTCTCTGCTACACTTCAATAAAAATTATATATATACCAAAAAAGAATGTGGTTGAAATACATGCCTCTATATTGTTGTGAGATTGGCTGTAGCTTCTAAGTCTGTGATGCAAAGCAGAGGAAGATTTTGTCCATGGCCACGCTCTACGGGTTTTTTAGTCTTTTTTTCCTCCTTTCCTTCCTTCCTTCCTTCTTCTTTCTTTCTTTCTTTCTTTCTTTCTTTCTTTCTTTCTTTCTTTATTTCTTTATTTCTTTCTTTATTTCTTCCTTTCTTTCTTCCTTCCTTTCTTCCTTCCTATTTCTTTCTTTCTTTCTTTCTTTCTTTCTTTCTCTCTTTCTCTCTTTCTTTCTTTCTTTCTTTCTTTTATTTCTTCCTTTCTTTCTTCCTTCCTTTCTTTCTTTCCTTTCTATTTCTTTCTTTCTTTCTTTCTTTCTTTCTTTCTTTCTCTTTTCCTTCCTTCCTTCCTTTCTTTCTCTTTCTTTCTTTCTTTCTTTCTCTCTCTCTCTCTCCCCCTCCCTCCCTTTTTCCTTTCTTCCTCTCTAACTGTACTTGATTTGCAATATTATGTCAGCTTCTGGCACACAGCATAGTGATTCAGTTAAACATATATATATTCTTTTTTCATATTCTTTTCTATTATGGTTTATTACAGAATATTGAAAACACTTCCCTGTGCTGCACAGTGGGACCTTGCTGTTTATCTATTCTGCATACAGTAGTGTGTGTCTGCTAGTCCCAAACTCCTAATTTATCCTTCCTCAGCCCCCTTCCCCCCCTCCCGGTAACCATGATTTTGTTTTCTATGTCTGTGAATCTCTTTCTGTTTCATAAATAAGTTCACCTGTGTCATATTTTAAATTCCACATATAAGTGATACCACATGGTATCTGTCTTTCTCTTTCTGACATACTTCACTTAGAATGATGATCTCCAGGTCCATCCATGTTGCTGCAAATGGCATGATTTCATTCTTTTTCGTGGCTGCATAGTATTCCATTGTATAAATAGACCACCGCTTCTCTATCCAGTCCTCTGTCGATGGACATTTAGTGCATCCATGTCTTGGCTGTTGCGTAGATATATTTAGTCTTTTTCAGATGCTTTTCCATTATAGGCTGTTACCAGGTATTGAGTATAGTTCCCAGTGCTGTACAACAGGTCTTTGCAATTTGCCTATTTTATATAAAGTAGTACATATCCTTCATTATTTTTTAAGAGCGCACGTGTACGCGCACACACACACACACACACACACACACCCTTGAGTCCTGACTCCCAGCCGGGCTGACCGTGGCCTGGCACCTGAGAAACATGCCTTTAAGTACAAGTCGAGCTTTTGCTCCGTGAAATAAGCAAGCCATCTGGTGGAGATTTCCGTTTCTCCCTTTTGCTGTGTGTAGGCAAAGGCTGCATTGCCGAGTGTCGCGTGTGTTCCTTAACCCTGTAAGTGCTGGTTGCATCCTGGGCCTGGTACCCAAAGCCAGCCCCTGTCCAGGAAGCTCGGTTTGACAACCCCCGTGTCCACCGCCCTTTAAAGCACGTATTTCCAGCTTCTGCTTCTGATCACTGGGTCTGCATGTGCTGTTTCTGCTTGGTCATGGGTCAACCCACATGAAAAGTCACTGCGTGGGTGGTTTCCAGGAAAAAGATCCATCCACATCGTGGTCCATAAGAGTTGTTTCTAGGAGGATTTCTTGGCAGGGTGCAGCCTTTCCAGGAACGGCCATCGTGCCATTGGAGTGATCCAAAATATAGAACTGGGGCCAGTGGCTGGAGGCAAGTTGGAGCCAGCATGCGGGAGGACCAGGTGACACTGCGTGATGGAAGGGACTGACCCACGGGAGGCCTTGGAGGGGAGTGGCACCACCGCGGACTTGGGAGCCGGAGCCCTGCCTCGGGTGAAGGGTCTGCCCACGGCCAGCTCCCTGATGCTTCCGAGTTCTGCTTTCCTCGTCCGTAAATAGGGCGGGTCGTGTTGGTAGGTGCAGTTTAGGGTCGCCTGGGAGTTAAGAGAGGTCCCGTTCAGACAGCTCCTGGCCGGGCCCCGGGCTCCCTCCTCACCCCCGCCCCTTCCTCTCCGGTCCTGCCGCTTCAACACGGAGATGCGGGGAGGGGGGTCACCTGCAGGATGCCTGCTGCTCGGGCAAGAATTCAATACGCTGCCTTGATTGTTGCACTTCAGAGAAACAAACTTGTCTTCAACAGAAAGCTCATTATGTGGACGAATTAAAAATTAGCTGCTCCATGGGGAGCAGAGAGGGAGACAGAGACCCGGGGGGCCACCTAGTGTTTACGCTGAGGGGACCCCCCTAAACCCCGGGGCTGGGTATGTCTGTATGTTGTGCGGTGAGGACGCTGACCCTGACTCTGACCGTGGCCTGTGTTTCAGGTGTCCCCGTGCGAGCGGTGCCGCTGTGAGGCCAGCGGGGAAGTGCTGTGCACGGTGTCCGCGTGTCCCCAGACGGAGTGTGTGGACCCCGTGTACGAGCCCGACCAGTGCTGTCCCATCTGCAAGAACGGTAGGTGTGCCCCCTCGCCGGCTTCCCGGGGACCCGGGCGTGCAGGGCCCCGGGACCTGCGCCGCGTCACTCACACGCATCTCTGACCGCGGCGTCCCGGGGGGGCCGGCGGGTGCGGGGCTGCAGGGATGCAGGCTGGCTCTCACCGGTCTCAGCACCCACCCCTGCCCCGGCTTTACAGACGTTAAGACATTCTTCGGGGAGAAATTCAATTTCCACTATCGAAGGGAGTCCCTTATTTTAATTTCACTTTGTTTGTTCTTGCAAAGCGGTTTCTCCGTTTCCGAGACAAAAATCAAACACGCTGGCTGGGCTCATTAATGTTTCATTACTAAGCAGGTGACACTTGGAACACGGCGGAATATTTTCCATAAGCAGCTTGGGCGGGAAGAGAAGGTGGGAAGAGAGCCCGAGGTGGGTGGATCAAAAGCCGCGTCTGCACGATGCGAGCAAGGTGGCAGGGCGTCCCCGATCGTGCAGGGAAGCTGTTCCCTCCTTCCGAATGGCGAGGACGACGTGGTTCGCGGAGTAGGGGGCCCATCGGGGCATCACCTTAAGGGTGCATTGACAAGAGTGTGTTCCCGGGGCGGATGTGGTTAAGGACTGGGGCTCCAGGAAGGGGCCGGTTTGATAGAGCATCTGAGTGCAGCTTGGAAGGGACATGACCGCGTCTTCAAGTCCACGAACGTGTCCCCTGGGGACTGGGATGGGACTGTCTCTGCGTGGCCCCCATGCATGGTGCTGGGACGCAGGCGGGGACGGAGCATCTCAGAGAGACGGAGCGAGCCCCCGGCCTGGGCGTCTCAGAGAGGCAGCCGGCCAGCCTGCGAGGTGGGTGGCTGAAATCAGTGTGGAGCCGGACGGCTACCGTCCTCTGAACGTAGGTGGACAGTGTCCGGAGATGCTCCAGAGGGCACTGCCTGCGGGGCTGGCTGCTCTTCTGTGCACATTAGTTATGAAGACGGGGGACCATCCCTCAAGGCTAAGAGCAGGGAGCCCATTGAGCGTGGACAAATTCTTTAAAAAATAAATGGACAGCTCTAGCCGTGGGTGGGGGGAAGTGGACTCGGTTAGGGCACCGGGATGGCGAGGTCCAGACAGCAGGTGGCGGGCGGCCCAGCCCCTCAGTGGCTGGAGGGCGTTCAGCGATGGCCCGAGTACCAGTCGCCCCGACGTCTGGCACCTTCAGTGTCCAACGTGCTGTGTGTTCCCCTTGTCCCTTCCGCTCAGAGACAAAGCTCTGGCGTTGGTCAGGGGGCTCCCCTTGGGATGTTTGCAAAACCTGGGGAGATGCGATGTCCAACCCTGAGGATTTTTTCGATTCTCTGAAGCCTTCTGGACGTTTCAAAGCTACAGACAAGTTGCAAAATTGCACAATGAACGGTTGTACGCCGTTCGCTGTATCGGCCTGTCGCTAACATTTTGGCACATTTGCTCTGTCTGTCTTGATCTCTGTCTTCGTCCCTGTCTGTATATAATCCAGCAGCGTCCATTCATTTACTCTTTTGTCCTTTCCCGTGACACACACGCAGGATACACACCTGCTGAGGGACGTTCAAGAATTTTTTTGTGTGTGTGATTCTTTTCTTCCTTAGGATTTAGCCCACTTTAGAAATTCTTTGAATTAATTCTTTGCCGTGTGTGGCTAGGTTAAAAATTTTGATAAAATCTTAAATCCATTCTTTTTTTGTTGTTTGTACTCAGGTTTTACATGAAGACATCACTTTATTTTTTTGAATAAGCAGAAAGCGTTCAAAAATAAAATCTGTACGAATGAGGTACAGAGAGGCGTGGAGGGTGTATGTTTCTTAAAACTAGATTAAGAAGGGTCACAGGTTACAAAAGGATTTGGATGAAAAGGTTTGATCCAGTTAAGTCAAAACATCCCAGGAAGACACTTAAAAATAAATTTAAATGTGTCGAATCACAAAAGTCGTCTTAAGGTTTGTGGTAACATATTCACTGGATATAATGTGGCTTTCGTCCAGCTCTAGTTCTGGGGTATTCCCACTGTGAGCGGGCAAATGGTGTTTGGACGTCTTGGTAAAAAAAAAAAAAAAAAAATTGGCTTGAAAAATGAGAACAGTTTCCATGAGAAACAAACATTCTGTAATAATTGGTTGGGATCAGTGAATAATTTATGGTCGTCCTTCTCTGCCGCTGCCCACGGAAGGCAAGGTTTTCGTAAGAAAAAAGAGTCCACATCTGATGGAGCACAGGTCACAGGGCATAAAAAGTGATGCCTTATGTAAAATTAAACGTTTTTTATTTCGGATTTTTTAAATAGACTTTATTCTTTTAGAGCAGTTTCAGGTTCACAGCAGAGCTGAGCAGAAAGTACAGAGAGGTCACACGGAGCCCTCCCCACCCCCCCCGACCCTCAACATCCCTCATCGGTGTGGCATCTTTGGTGCCATCGATGAACCAACGTGGACACGTTATTATCAACCAACGTCCACAGTTTACATGAGGGCTCACTCTTGATGGTGCACATTCTGTGGGCTTTGCCAGGTGCATGATGACATGTGGCCACCACTACGGCGTCACACAGACTAATTTCATCGCCCTAAAAATCCCTTGTGCTCCGTCTGCTCCTCCCTCCCTCCCTCCCTCTCCCCAAACCGCTGGAAACCACGATCTTTTCATTGCTTTTGCAGCCGTGCCTTTTCCAGAGTGTCACTTGGCTGGGATTGTACAGTTTGCAGCCTTCTCAGGCTGGCTTCTTCCGTTCAGCAATACGTCTTTTAAGCTCCTTCCGTGGACATGGAGGCCTTAGCCCTTGACCCCAGGAGGTCGGCTTCGGTTCATCATATTGTTAACGTTTTGACCTGTGGCACCGTTAGGACGGAAAGTCGCAGTTCAGCAGCAGGCTGCGCGAGTCACCTGCATCCGAGGAACAAGAGTTTGAAGCCAGGAATGCCTGGGCTGTAAACAAATAATAATAAATAGACCATCGCTCGCCACAGACGAGTTACTGTGTATTCACTGTGGGCTTGTATACAGCCATCTCCCCAGGCTTTGCTTTGATAAAAATGGATGTTTGTGGGGGGACTGGTTTGGGGTTTTTTTCCCTAATGATACAAAGAGTATTGTATCAACGCAGAGGACTTCAGGTTTATCTCTGGTGCCGGGTGCCCTTCGTCTTGGTTTCGCCCGTGAGCATCAGACACGGGAAGCCTCGCTCTGCATGCGGGCGCACTGTCTGCCTTTTTGTGCTCAGAGGAAGGAAACTGACCGCCGTAGGACCTTGATGCCGGGGTCCAGTGCTGGTTCTCCAAGGTGGGTGGAGCAGCACACCCCGGGGGGACGATGGATCCCCAAAAGCACAAAGGCCCTGGGTGTAAAGACGGTGTGTCTCCCTCAGATAGTCTGCGCCACCGGACGCTGGTTATTTGCAGCTTTCTGTCCACAAGGAAATGAATAGGGCTGTTTTGGGGAGGAAAATGGAAACGTTCATGAAGCTTTTAAGCCAAATAATGAGACTTCAGATGATCAGAAGCGTTTTCATGGGGGACGTGTGAGCGGCACTGAGAGTTAGACAGAGTTCTGTGTTTCCCCTTGCGGCTTTCAGGCAGCAGGCTGAGGTCATAAGCAAACCCCATGCAGGGAGTTGGACAGGAAGGAATGGGGTGTGTGTGTGTGTGTCAGATTCACATCAAGACCCGCTCACAAGGAAAGCCTGCTCCCATGTGGCCTCCACGTTGAATTTTTCCAAAATTCTTACTGCAGAAATGACACCGATCTCATGCAAACACTTTTCAACAGATGGTGCCGGGGCCATTTGGGAGATAGAGATCCTTATGGAAAAAGAAAAATAAACAGAAAAAAAAGCTTAGATCTTTACTTAGATCAGCCCCATCTACAAGCATTAACTCAAAATAAATCATAGACCTAAATGTAAGAGTTTAAATGATACTTTTGTATAAAAATTTTGTATAAATTTTGTATAAAAAATAGAGCATTTCCATGATCTTGGGGTGAGCAAAGAGTACTTAGATTCAACACCGAAATCACAGCTCCTCAAAGGAAAAAAAAAAAAAAAAAAAGAAAAGCCGATAAACTGGATGGCGTAGACATTTAAAAGTGTCACGTTTCAAAACACATCATTATGAAAATGAGAATGCAAGCGACCGGCGGTGAGAAAATGTTTACAAATGATGCACCGGAGAAGAATTCCGGCGTGCAGTGTTTATAAACAACGCGTGCAACTCAGTAAGGAGGTAAACAACCCGAAACAAAATGGGCAAACATTTCCGCAAAGAAGGTAAACGGATGGTAAATAAACCCAGAATCATATGCGCAGCGTCCTTGGTCCTCAGGGAGATAAAAATCGGAGACACGGTCAGGTAACCGGTCCACCCGCACTGGCTCAGTTCTAATAAAAAAGAGAGCGTAGCAGGTGTTGGCAAAGATGCGGAGAAGCTGGGACCCCAGAGGATTGCTGATGGGACGGTCAGATGGTCCACATGCTCTGGAAAGCGGTGGGGAATTTTCTTAAAAAGCGAAACAAGAACTTCCCGTCTGCCCCAGCCATTCCATCCTGGAATTCAGTCCCAGAAGACGGAGAATGTACGTCCACAGCATGACGTCTATGTGAATATTCATAGCAGGATTCTCCTTAGACAAATAATCTGAATGGCCGTCAGTTGGAGAACAAATAAACGTGCGGTTAATACCCATTCGGTGGGCTATTATTCACCAATAAAAAGAAATATATGTGCCAACGGGGTTGAATCTTAAAAACATTATCCTGAATGGAAGAAGGTAATTTCAAAGACCAAATAGTGTGTGATCCTGTGTGTTTGCAAAGTCTAAAGAAGGCACGTTTACGTAGGTGGCCGAGAGCTGGAATCGGAGGATGGATTAACTGCACCGCGCACACACACACACACACACACACACCCCCGCAGGTGCCCGTGGCTTTTTGCAGACTTCCTGTGCTCGGGGCCCCTGGGTGCGGCACGGAAATACAGCTCCGCCCACAACTCTTCTTCCACCCACGTAGGTCCCTCTCTGCTTCCATCATGTGCTACACTTCCCCAGGTCATTCTAGACTCTTCCTCGTGAGGACCCGATTTCCCGGGACCTGGGGCGGCAGATGCAGGGAGCACGAGCGTCGCCAGGGGTCTCCAGACCTCCTGCAAGTCTTGTGGTCTTCTGGGACCCCAGACTCTAGGACACAGGGTTCACCCCGCCACACCTCCAGGGCCTGTGAGCACTCAGACTTCCTGGGCCCCCCTTCGGCCACCCCGACTCCCTGATCCAGTAGGTCTGGCCTGGGGCCTGGGAATCTGCACGTTTAATGTGTGCCTCGGCGTTTCTGGGGCTGCTGGCCTGGGGACCACCCTTGGACATCCACGCCTTTGAGGCCCTTGTTTTCTCCCTCTTTGATTATTTCCTCCCTGTCGAGTTTAACAGGAGAAGCACCCAGCGGAGATCTTTTTGAGAGCTGGATGCATTTTTCAAAAGCATGATTCCGTATTTGTTGTTTTTCTAGAGATTTTGGAGCTTCTAGAACCATGCAACGTGTAGTAATATTTTTAAAATGGAACTCTTAGGGCAGAGAGAGAATAATTGTTGAAAGGCCAGCAAGGAGGAGTTACTGCAGATAGATGCCTGCCTTCATCCTGTGTTTTGTAATAGCTTGTTTTTAAAGACGGGCAGAGTTGAATTGACCGTAAGCTTTCTGGCAGCCAGAGCCAAAAAAAAAAGAAACTTAGTAACTATTACCTACAGAGACAAACGCACCAGAGGAAATGACTTCCTCATGAACCATTTTCCTAAAAAAAAACCACATAAATAAATGTATTTTTTAGTGTAAAAGCTCTATCCATCTTCTTCTTGGCTTTTTCCGACCTGAACCAAAGTGCTAGCGTATTTCTTCTCCGTGTGTCTGCTGGGTCCCTGTGCTTTGGTTTTGTGGCAACAGGATTCAGGTGGCACTCTGTTAGTCCTGATGGAGCCCTGCGAGCATCAGGTTCCTGCTTCGGAGAAGCGCTCGGATCCCCCGCAACGCACCCCATCACGTCCTCAGCTAGCATCCACGCTGGGCTCGCGGTGGCCCCCGCCAGGCTGGGATGGCCCGTGTCCTCAGGAGAGAACTCAGGTAGCTCTCAGAGCTCCTCTCTGCCAAGCTGGACAAACAGAAGGGGTGGGTAGGTTTTGATCTCTTGAGTTCAGGAACTTAATTTTGTTCTCATCTCCTCCTGAGGGCTCTGCGTGAGCGGCTCCTCTTTGTAAATTTGGGGGTCGCTTAAAATGACACTTGTGTCCGCAAACACTGTGGCAAGAGTCTGAACTCTTCAGGTCAGTAGGGCAAGTTAGGTGCAGACTGACCCCCATGATCACGATGAAGCCCTTCTCGGAGTTCAGCACATTTGCTAAACTTCCAGGTGGAAAAAAAAGTGTCTTTTCCAGTGGCTTTATCTGGATGTTTCCTACAGCCCTGGACTTCAGACAGAGCTGGGACTCAGGTCGCAGACTGGCCTCTGCCAGGCGTGGCCACGTCCACCGTCCACCGTGACCTTGGACCTTCCCCAGGACCAGGCCTGGGGTCCCTCCTTTGTAAAGAAGTGCGCTCTCATGCCCTCACCTGGAGAACTTTCTCTGTCCTGTTTCCTAAAGCAGGTTAATTTAATTTTATTATTTTTTATTGCAGGGTGGTTGATTGGCAATGTTAGTTGCAGGCATGCAGCAAAGTGACTCAGTTACACACAGACATGCATGTATTTTTTTTTTCTGTTCAGATTCTTTTCTTCATAGGTTGTCCCAAGAACTTGAATGTAGCTCCCTGTGCTTTGCAGCAGGTCCTTAATGTTTACCTCCTTTATGCACAGTAGTGTGTGTCTGCTCGCCCCACACTGTCTTCTGATGGAAGGGTCGAGCAGACACTGCAGTTAAAGATGCTCTTTTGTTGAACATTTGGTGCTTTTGTTTAATGTCTGGGGGTTTTCTTTAGATTTTTGTCGAGGAGTCTGGGTGCGTGCGTGCGTGTGCGTATATGTTACTTTTATAAAACACGCAGACCCTTATATATATTTCACTGTGGACCCAAAGATGACTCAGGATGCGGTGCCTGCCCTTAATGAGCTCACCATCTGGAGGGGACGCGGTTCTGGAAATAAGCTGTCTGCTGTTTGACTTGAATTACGATGAAGGTGGCGAGGGAGGGAGGGAGGCGGGAAGCCTGAGGACCAGCTCAGAAAACATCCCATGTACGCGGCCTCTGTTTGCTGCTGAATTATTTCATTAGGATGGAATCCCAGGAGTGAGGTAATTAGGTCAAAGGCTTGGAACGTTTTTTCTCTGATTCTGATATGGATCGCCCTGTGGTTTTCCAGAAGGTTACGCGCAGTTTGAAACCTCTGGCTTCAGGATAACCTTAACCTTTTCTTAATTTAATTTGTAGAAAATGACGCCCACTGTTTGAATATTCATGTAACCTTTAAAATAGTTGGATGACTTCTTTTTTCCTGCAATGCATTATACTTCTCTGCTTTCTTAATAACTTTAAAGAGAACTTAAGTGGTTTTTTTTTTAATTGTAACACTCAGAAGGTGCTTTTTTTTTTTGGCTTTTATGTTTTTATTGAAGTAGAGTTGATTAAATGGTTCTTGATGGTTGAAAGTCATTGACATGAAAACCACGTGAATTACCAGACAGCCCCAAATAGAGTGAGGTCTTCAGATTAACAGTTGGACCGAGGAGCCTGGTTCCCCGGGTCCTTTCTGAAATGGACACAGTGACTCTAGCCACAGCTACGACGTCCTGTGACAATTAAGTAACGCAGCGGGTTCAGAGGAGTTTCATTAATTCGACTCGCAGACGTTGACTGATCCGTGTCCATCCATGGGAGATGAAATGGCAAAGAGGGAACAGGTCGTGCGAGGGGAAGGGGCGATTTCCCCAGAGGGCGAGGATGCTGAAGGGGAGTGGGGAGGGCTGCGGTCGGGGTGGGGGGTGAAGGCACCCCGTCTGCAGGCTGGGATGGTCCCACCAGCTGGGGCCTGGTGGCGGGGACAGAAGGATGGGCACAGACTGGCCATGAACCACCTTCACAACACGTTAGGGGTCAGATTTAATCCCGAGGCAACGAGGCGCCAGAGATGGAACATTAAGATGGAAGCGGTCGCCCTGATGGTGGGACTCAGAGTCCTCGGAAGAGCAGGCTTTAGGCTCTATTGGAAGATGCCCTTCGTTCAACATTCTGCACGGTGAAGTCAGACTGCACTCCTTGAAGAAGTGGTGTGGGACACCGCGGCTCTGGAGCGAGGCAGGTGCAACCTCGCGGCTGAGTCCCTGGCCCCTTGTGGCATCTGCTCATCTTCTGCAGAGTCTCCCCCTGCAAGTGGGCGATCTTCCCCCGGGGACGGAGTGGCTGGAGGTGGGGAGGGTGTAGCTCAGTGGTACGGCGTGTGCTTAGCATGCACGAGGTCCTGGGTTCCATCCCTAATACCTCCATTAAAAAAAATTAGAATAAATAAACCTAAGTACATCCTCCCAAAAAAAAAGCAAGCAAAAGGAAAAAAAAAAGTGCCACCCAGCACCACATTTTCTTTCAAAGGGCCCCTAAATTTGTCACCACGGTGGGTCCCCAGCCTCAGCCAGGAGGAGGGCCCAGAGCAGCAGAAGAGGTCAGGATTCCCGGAGTATTTCACAGGCAAGGCGCTCTGTGCTCTGGAAGGCTGATTACCCATCCACACTGCTTGGTTATCATTCGTCGGTTAAAACCTGCCTGGTCATTGACACAGCGGTCTCAGGAATGTCCAGCCCATGTCCCCAGCGGAAGGGAAGTCAGTTGTCCCCACATATGATAAAGCAAGCAGTTCATCCGAGGCAGATGGCATCTTTGCCAAATCCACAGCACAGTGGTGATCAGTGGCACCACTACCAGAGGTAGCTTGAACCACCTCAAAACCCTTAGGGGGGATGCAGACGGGGAGGAGCGCGCTGTCGGGGTGGACGGTGTGAAGGCGGGTGCTTCCCGTGGACAGTCTGTCCAGCCTGTCCCCAAGCCAGCGGGGGCGGCCACGGGACATGAAGTGCCCGCTTTGTGGATCAGACGACGCACTGTGCTCCTACGCCAACAGCAAAACCCCAGACCCTTTCCTTGTCCTTCAGGAAGATAAACTTCAGGTATAAAAAAGAGCCCGTGACCCCAGGAGGTGTCTGTAAAGCACAGGTTCTGAAAACTGCCTCTCATCTCTCCTAAACCAGATGGCGTCACGTAAGGGCAGTTACAGTCGGGGGATCTTGACAGCTGGGACCTGAATTTATCTTCAATCACCCGTTTGCCGAGGGTCTATGAGAAACCACGTCAGCCAGGAATGAGGAAAGCATTACTTAAACCGGGGGAAAAAGCATCTCCAATTAATTGGGCGCACTTCCCTCTTTTAGAAAAGAAGAATTGTGGGTCTCTGAAAAGAGGGTCCCTGGTTAACCTGCGTTGGGACCTGGTGCTCAGTGTAGTCGTTGGACCCACTCACCGAGGAGGTGAGGTCGCCGTGGGTACAAAGGTTCCCTTTAGACTCCGCCCCCTGAGAGCATCCGATGCAGGTGCGCCTGCATCCAGGTCAGCTCAGAAGGTGGATGGAGGCGGGGAGGGTGTAGCTCAGTGGTGGAGTGCCCGCCTAACGTGCACGAGGTCCTGGGTTCCATCCCCTGTACCTCCACTAAAAAAAAAAAAATTTTTTTTCATTAAAAAAAAAAAAGTGGGTGGACACTGAAAGATGGGGGTGCAATACAAGACGGACTTTTCTGACTTTAAAGCTATTTCTTGGAAGCCTTCAGAGTCTGGGCAGCTCGATTCAGAGAGAAACACTTTCCAAACTGGACCGGAGGACTGGAGGAGCCCGTCAGGGTGAAACGTCTGTTGGTCTTTGCCACTGACGCCGGCGAGTCTCGGGCATCCTTCCTCAGCCGTCCCCTTTGGCTGCACCGAGAGGACCGCCTCCCTTTCCTTGGTTAATTCAGACGTTCTCTCGTGCTTGCCCCCCTTAGGGGTGTCAGGAAGTCATTCTGTAAACGAACAAGACAAACACTTAAAACAAGAGCAACAGTTATGCTCTGAAGACCCGCCCCGCCACCCCTTCCCCTGTGGGGCTTGGAGAGATGCGTGAAGTGCGGGAAGCGGGGCCTGGGGGAGGCTGGGCTGCTGGCTCCGCTCCACCCGCTGCTACGGCCACATCTGGACATCACTTCGCTCATCTGGAAGAGGCAACAGATAAAATGGGAGAGAATGCACATGAGCTTGCCTTTAATAATTAAGCCATATATATTATTTAAAGGACGGGATATGCTTTGGCAAGTCGAATACACGTGATTAATATTGACAAAAAGTATCACACACGTGTCCCCCCCAAACCCTGAAAGTTGTTTATCTCGTACTATTTGGATTTTTAAAGGCCTCTGGCTGCCGCTTGGAGAGGCCCAGCGCGCACCCAGCCTCCCAGCCGGCCCGCAGGGCCCCGGCCCCCCTGCAGCCAGCCTTCGGGGCCGAACCCACCCGGAGACTGGGCCACATCCCGGGTCACTGCCTCCGCTGGCAAAGCATCAAAACCTTCCTGGAACAAACAAAACCCCACCTGCTTTGAAGGGTCAGTGCCGAGGCCTGCGTCCTGCTTTCTGCGTGCTTTGCACCGTCACAGAAAACTCGGCAGGTGTCCGGCCTCGGCCTCGGCCGCCGTGACCTGCTCTCTTCCTGGGCGGCAGTGGATGTCCCCAAGGCCAGGGCACACGACTTGCCCCTGTCGCCCCCCCCACCCCCGTTCTCCCCTCCTCGCCTGTGCCTGCAGGCGGCTGTTTACATTCAACTGTCAACTAACGTCCCTTTGCCTGTTTCCAAGGTCTGTCCCTTCTAAATAAGACCAAGCGTCCTGCCCTTACTTTGAGAGAAGGACGGTATCAAGCCCCCTGAGACCCAGGAAGGCAGTCCAGTCTTTCCAGCTGTTGCAGACACCTTCCTGGCCCCCCACCCCACCGCCCCCCCACGCTCTGACCTGCCGTGAGTGGCGGGAACATCTCCCGCCCGAGGGCTGCGGGCCCCAGGCTCCTGGAACCTTGCTCACCGAGACAGCCCGCTGTTCATTATGTAAAATACAGCATCAGAATAATAAAGAAACGGAGCCGGCTCCCTCCGGGGCCCAGGAGGAAAGAAAAGCCTCGAGGACGGGCTCATTCATGAAGATTTTATGAGCAGAGGGCAGAAGAAAAGGATATTTGTTCGAAAGCTATTTTGGTCCGATCCAGCCTTTAGAGGAACTTTGTAGAGGATGTAAATTTGGTTTTTAAAGTAATAATAATAATAATGAAATCCAGTGCCTGCAAGATGGTCTTTCCCCTCCTGGTAACAGCCTTCGCTCGTAACATTTTGCCCACAAAATCCAATCAAACGGACCCAAATTTGTCTTGTGTTCTGGAGGCGCGTGCAGGGGATACAGAGGAACGCTTACCTGAATGTCTCCCATGATTTCATCTCAGGCTGCCTCTCCAGGGCCTCACAAAGTGGGGAAAAAAATCCAAAATTTCAAAATCCTTTTTGAAAAAATCAGCAGGAAGATGCACTCGTCATCCCGCAAAGACGCAGCAGCGCTCTGGCAGGACGGGAGATCCCGGGGAGGTGAGGGGCGTGGACGGAGGTGAGCTGTCCCGCGGCCTGAGCTGTGCGGCCCTCCATCTGAAGCGTGCTTTCCTGTTTAGCAAATAATCATTTCCTTTGCCATGAGCTCCAAAGGGGAAAAAAAAATTTCTTTTTAAAGGAATGAGATGAGGAAGGAGGTGAGCAATTAGCAAACCTTTAGTATCGATTTTCCGTGTCTCAAAGTTGTTGCAGGTGAACTTGTAATTGGCACAGACCTTGTCTAGTCGCGGACGGGGCTGCAGTGAACTCGGGGATCAGGTGCAAATAAATCGGAAAACGAACCTGCTTAAGAGCATCCATTGTTTCTAGGTCCCACGTTAGCAGTGACCAGCTGTCACCACCCTCAACCGGGCATTCTCACTGAGAGCCTCTTACCCTAGATCAACCAAACTCATTTTCTTTTCTTTACTTTTCTTTTTTTAAGATCTTATAACAAATTATTTTATTGTTTGGGCTCATTTGCAATTGCAGGGTTTCTGTATTTGCACAGAAAGAGAGACAACCACTTAATATGTTGGCTCCCATCGTGGACGAACAACAGTAAAAACTTAAATACTGTGAGTTTCATATCAGTGTTTTTTTTTTTAACAATGTAACATTTTTTATTGATTTATAATCATTTTACAATGCATATCAGGTTTTTTTTTTTTTTGTATGCTTCAGATAGAGAATCAGTGTAGCTCAGTTTTTTTTTTTTTTAAATAAATTCAATTCCCGGACTCGGAGCAAAGCTTTCGGAAATGAATGTCGTCAAAGGTAAAAACGTCTAGTGTGATTGCTCATTCTATTGGAGATGCAGGTTTTAAAAGTTCAGTGTCGAAAGTTAAATCATTTTTTGATTGCTGTGATGAACACATTGTTGGCAGAGCAGAGCGTCCTTATAGAAACATGACCTTCCTGTATCCCTTAGGGAACCAGCAGAGCAGCGATGCCATTGGGGTTGGCTGTGATGACATTATTATTCTCAATTTGTTCCCACATTGGTTGCCTGGACCCACGCGGGGGTCTTAGGCCGGGCTGAGACCCCTTGTCTCGATCAGAGACATTCCATTTCCGATAGGATTTGCACAGCCAAGAACGAAATCGACGCTGAGGCTGGAACAGCACTGGAATAGAGATGGGGAAACCTCATTTGCAAATCAACTTCCTAACCCTGTTCAGGTGGAGACACCAAAGATGCAGGAGGGCGGAGGCAAAGGAGGGGGAGCTGGTTAGAGAGAGAGGGACATTCATGTGTTTTTGTGCTGACCTGGAACTGATGCAAATCTCCTTTCCAGTCCTTGTACGGGGTTTTCCGGTGGTTGTCATGGCAACCGTCACCTGTCCTGGCGCCAGTGGGTGTGTCACTCAGCAGCTAACGCATCGCAGTGGGCGGACAGCGAGGCTCAAGGTCTCCTGGACATCATCCTGGGCCCGGCTGGTTCTGCCTGGTTCTTGGTTTTTTTTTTTTTTTTTTCTCTCTGGCTCCTGAAATTCAGACAAGAGCCACTGGTTTCCGTTCGAGGGAGGAGCAGGGGTGTGATTCTGGGGCAACAGCCTTGGCGACAGTTTGTGTCCAGACAAATTGATACCCCAGAAGTAAGTCGAGAAGGTGTAGTTGTCCAAATTTTAAAATATTTTCAGAATTTTGAGATACACACACACATATATAGTCTGAAAACTGAAAAACCAAACCATTGTTTACCTTCAGACGCATCTAGAGTGTATTTCCTTTTGAGAGAGAGTTCAAGGCAGAAGCTCACACTACCTGTGTTCTACCTGTGAACGAAATTTCAAAACACTTCCGAACGTGCGCGCCGTTGACTGCCGAAGAATAACCCCTCACAATGTGTGGCTTGCATCTCCGAACTCTCAGTTCTTCGCTTTGTGTGCTATTAAAAATTGCCTTTACAGCTAATAACACGGCAACTATTGAAGTTACTCGAGAACCTTTACAAAAATGACCCAGTTCTTTTAAAAAAGAAAAAAAAAAAAGGTTAAACCCATCCCATAGAGATGTGCGGACTTTAAATTAAGAATTGCAGCCGCGTTGCTCAGGGAGCGAATTTAAATACCCAGAGCTCAGTGGACCATTGCAAACGTTTCTCACCCCGCCTTGTGTAATCAGACTTAATTAAATTTAGACATTCCTCGAATGATCGCTGAAAATTGTCTCCAACCTTTTGCGAAAACCGATCTTAAACGCAGGGGAAACCGGTACCGACAAATAAGCCCAGTTATGAAGTTGCCGGGCCAGGCAGGGGCACGGGCGTCCCCGGGACACGTGAAGGACTCTGGGGTCCCCTTTATTGGCGGAAAGTGAAGAATGGGCCTTCACTGGAAGATCCGCCTTGTAATCCCAAAGGCTGGATGGAGGAGTGACGTTCTGGACGCGGACCCAGAGCGCTTCATCGGAACGGGGTCGGGGGGCGTCTGTTTGGGGGAAATCACTGGCTTTGTGTGTCTTCTTTGATCAAAGCTGGAAAGCATCCATGAAAAAGCGAGCTTTATCCGCTGCATCCCACTTCATTTTACAAAGTACTTGACGAGGCTGATAGAAGACACCGGGACTATGAAGAGACGTCAACTTTAAAAAAGGGATGCGATTTGAAAGAAAGGAGAAAAAAAAAAAGTAAGTTTAATAGCGAAGTTAGGAGCCCCGATGCTTTCCAAAGGTCACAGACACGTACTGGAGATGGAAAACAAACTTCGCTTTACATTTTCAAGTGGCCAGGGGGGCAGAAATTTAAAAAATCTCATCTCTTACGTGCCCCCTGGTGCTAATAAAACAGATAAAACGTTTTGCTGAAGAGGACGGTGTTTCTTTCTTTTTTTGAGGCCCTGGAGGAATTGTCCCATTAGTTCTTATGATATAACATAATTTTTAAAAACATCTTTGACATCCTTACAGAAAATAGAACCATGAGGTTGGAAAGTTTGCTTTTAGCCTCCTATGTGTGCGATGGGGTGGCGCCAAGCGGAGCTCGGAGGAAGGGATGTGAAGACAAGCCGGAGCTCTGCAGCCTGGATGAGGGGGTCTGGAAGGGTCTGGGGAACCCGAGTGGGGGTTCACAGCAGCGCTGGGGCGAGGACCGCTGCCCACGTTGGGGAGCCTTGTGGTAGGAGCCGGGAGGCAGAGTCCGGGCTCTGCCTCTGGCCAGTGACACACAAAAGATGACTCGCTCTGCGACCCTTAGACATTTCCACCCAGGACTCCTGAGTGGTCGTATGTGCAGGACGTAGGCTGAGATCTACCTGTAACCTCTGCCTTAAACCTCGGCTGCATTTCCTAGGAGGACTGGCTGGACTTTCCAGGGGGTCTGGATGTCCTTGGCAGAGGCACGTGGAGTCTGGGGAAGGGGCTGCTCAGGGCTGGAATCCTTCCCAGGGATGGGGGACGAGGGGCCCCCACCAGTGGGGTGGGGGTGCCCCGGGGCATTCACCCTGACAGTTGCATGAGATTCTCTACTGGTCTTGGAGTGGCCCACAGGCCGAGTTCTGAAGGATGGATTAACCAGCGTGCTCGTAATATTAAGATGGTCATGATCATAACTGTCATGTATTTTTCAAGGCCCCCGAGTTTCTGGGAAATCCTCTGAGCTTTTAATCAATATTGTATCATTTAGATCTCATGAAATAAATATGATGTACATTTTACAAATCAAAAAGCAAGCCTCAGAGGCGGTGTGTAAGGTGCCCCCCATCATGCAACTATTAAGAGTTGCTAAGGACTGAATTTAACTCCCCCTTTGAAATGCAAATGTTGAAATGGTCCCCCGACATGACCAGACTTGGAGAGGCCATGGTGTCCACGTACGAGCAGTGTCCGGCACTCCGTCACACGGCCCTGATGCCGTTAGAACTGAGGAAGTGTCTGGAGTCCCACCGACATTCTTGTTTGTGCTGAAGTCTGTTTCAGTCTCGTGCCTGAAGCAGAGAGAAACCTGGGGGAGGTCTGGGGAGGGTGGACGCCTTCTATACGAACAGACATGCAAGCAGAAACTGCGTCTGGCTTCCCTTCCTGAGGCCGAAGGCCCCCGCATGGTGCCCGGGGCTGGGGGCCAGGACTACGTGTGTTGGACCAGTGCCCGTCGGAGCCACACGATCACAGGAAACGTCCTGAGATGAGAGAGCTGCACACAGAAAGAACGTCACTGGGGATGCAGCAGGGTGGGGGTTGGGGGACGTCCTCCGACGGGAACCCAATTTACCATGGAGGTCAGAAGCCCACGTTTCGAGAACCCACAGTTACTGCACTGGCATCAGAATCACGATTTTACAGTTCATCTTCCCAAATGGGTGAGTCTCACTGGGAAAGTGTAGTCAGTTGACAGTGTCACATTAATTTCTGGTAACCGTAGTTTGTCGGCTTTCGTTTTGTTAAAATGTTACGGTCTTTTCTTGGGAATCCTGACTTGGTGCGAAAGGATCTTGGAAGGTTGGTGTCCTGAAGTGTGGACTTCCTGTGGCTGAAGACGGATCTCTGTTTGGGGCAGTTCCTCTTGGCCCCAAAGGTTCTCTGTGGGAGGCAGGGTTCCCAGAGACGGGCCATTATGTGCCATTTTAGCGGATGGGCAACATCCCTTTAGTGGTTAACTTACAGCAGAAGCAGTAGAGACGGAGGTGAACGTAAAGGAAACAGACCCAACGTGGGGTCAGAGTTTCTCTCCCCCGTTACCCCCTGGCCTGAGCTTCTGATGTCCCCCGAGGGACATGCCTTCCTAATTTGGGGCCCTGCAGAATTCAGGCCAAGCGTTTCCTCCTAGAAAGCCTGAGAGTCTGAGACAGACAACTTTTTCCCTGTATCCTCATCACTCCACGTTGTTATTATCACTTGCCTTGCTTCTCCCGCTGGACTGTGAGCACCAGACGGACATCTGTCTCGGTCTCCACGGTAACCAAAGAGTTGCTGACACATAGATTCACCCCCGCACGTCCCTGCAACTGCCTATGTCTCGAATTAGTCCGTAATTTCACGACACAGGAAGGCGTCCATCTCCCCTTTTCTGTGTACTGATCGGTATGTAAATTTCCCGAGCGTCACTTGACAGGCACAAACCCCGGCGTCTCGATCCCTCTGCCACCTCGGCGCTTTTTGCCATGATGAGGTAAAATATTATGATCCAAGTATCTGGTTGTTTCTCGCTGAAGGAATAATTAGCGGGCTGGCAGATTTTATCGGTGAATTATTCAGCGTGAGGCTGTGGATTTGCTCCCCGCAGAATTTCACTCTGGCTGGCAGGGAGCAGAAGGGCCGCGCTGCAGAGCTTGGATGGATGTCTTTGAAAATGTCGTCTCCGGCTTTGCAAAGTGTTTTAAGAGGACACCAAGCCAGAGAGGATGGATGGGTTTTATAAGGGTCACTGGCAGGGTGTCAGGCCTTCCCGTGGGAGGCAATATGAAGAAACACAGAAGGTGGAGGATTTTTATAGCATGGTGACCGATGAGGCTGTGACCCCACCTCTGGTGACACCCGTGTCGGGACCTTGACAGGCGACGCACTGTCTGTAAGCCTCGGCTTTTCCCATTTCACCTGGCGGCACGATGTCACCGTGTTGCAGGGCTGTCACGTGGGGCACGTGGGAGTGCACGCGTGGCCCTGAGCACAGGCCTGGGCTGCGGTCCTTGAACACCGGTCCTGTGCTGTCACCGTGACCCTCTTGGGGACACACGTTTCATAGCGTCGAGGAATTATGTGGCCAACAGAGCAGGAGACCACTGCCACTAAAAACAGACTTGGTTTTGCTTGCGTCTCCCGGGAGGAAGGGGCCGTGGGCAGAGGGTCAGCCAGCAGGCTCAGGGAGAGGACACTGTGCACAAATGAGCCTTTACCATGGTTTCTGCTTCCATGGGGAGGATCAGGTAAGGCAGGGTGCGCAGGCTGAGGACTAGTACTTTGAGTAACTTCAGGGCTCGGGGCCCCAGGGTGCCCCTCGCTATCCGGTCCCTGGCCCCGGGGGGGGCCGGGGTCACAGCAAAGGGGTGGTGGCCCCGAATGTGAGCCCCTTGGGGAAGAGGCTGGAGGTTAGATCACATGTGGAAGGCGCCCTGGGGGTGCGGGGGGCTGGCTTCCTGTCTCTAGGAGTTAGCCGAGCTGGGAGGGGCAGCCCCCAGGGGCAGGGGGCCCCGGACGTCACAGCCTGAGAGCTCAAGAGGTCAAACACTGGCCGATGGAACAGGGCTGCCCCGTGGGCCTCTTCCCTACGACCCACGCATGGGCTGGACCAGGCTCCGTGAAACACCATGGGCATCCTTTTTCTTTTCTTGTTTTTTTTAACTGAAGGATAGTTGACTTACAATGTTGTGCTAGTTTCAGCTGTACAGCAAAGTGATTCAGTTATACATGTGTATTTGCTTTTTTAGATTCTTTTTCATTATCGGCCATTACAAGATACTGAATATATTTCCCTGTGCTCTACACTAGGACCTGGTTGTGTATCTGTTTTACATACAGTTGTGTGTATCTGCAAATCCCAAACTCCTAATTTATCCCTCTCCCTCCTCTTCCCCCTGGTAACCATAAGTTTCTTTTCCATGCCTGTGAGTCTGTTTCTGTTTTCCAAATAAGTTCATTTGAATCCTTTTTTTTTTTTTAGATTCCACATATGAGCAATCTCATATGGTATTTTTTTTCTCTTTCTGGCTTACTTCACTTAGAATGACAATCTCCAGGGATATTCATGTTGCTGCAAATGGCGTTATGTTGTTGTTTTTCATGGCTGAGTAGTATTCCATTGTATAAATACACCACAGCTTCTTTATTCACTCATCTATCGATGGACATTTAGGCTGTTTCCATGTCTTGGCTGTTGTAAATAGTGCTGCTGTGAACATTGGGGTGCAGGTGTCATCCTTAAGTAGGGTTCCTTCTGGATATACGCCCAGGAGCAGGATTACTGGGTCATATGGTAAGTCTATTTCTAGTCTTTTGAGGAATTTCCATACTGTTTTCCACAGTGGCTGCACCAAACTGCACTCCCACCAGCAGTGTAGGAGGGTTCCCTTTTCTCTGCAGCCTCTCCAGCATTTGTCATTTGTGGACTTTTGAAGGATGGCCATTCTGGCTGGTGTGAGGTGATACCTCACTGTGCCTTTGATTTGCATTTCTCTGATCATTAGCGATGTTGAGTGTCTTTTCATGGGCCTGTCGGCCATCTGGACGTCTTCACTGGAAAAATGAAGGGTCTTTTCATTTCAGCACCTTCCTGTGAAGAGACTTGGACTTTCTTGGGTCCACGTCACTTAATGAGTCCACAGGGAAATGACATTGACCAAAACGGCACCAAAAGACATATTTAAAGACTGTTTACCCCCGAAGATCCCCGGGAAGGATGAGTTATGAGAAAACGGGAGAGGCTGTGTTTTCATTCACGGATTTTGTGTCAGTATTTGCTGCTCAGCACAGACAGGAGGGGACGGAGGGGACAGGAGGGGACAGCAGTGACAGAGATGCCTGGACTAGGAGGGGCGGGGCTGCACAGCTGACATAAACAACTCGTTTGTTACAAATGAATAAATGGATGGACGGATGACCCCAGAGACAAGGAAAGCCCGAGGAACTCACTCCTCCGAGCCCTGGCTCCCCACAGCTCGGGGCCGGAGACCCAGGGGCCGGTCCTCAGGTACACCTGTCAATCAGCTGTGAACCTCAGGCGGTGACGATGTCCCCAAGACCCATGTGCAGAGTCAGGAGGCCAGCAGACCTGCCCACGTGGATTCCGGGGCCCACTGCTTACAGCAGCACGGATTTTATGGTGGGAAAAGGACATTGACGGTGAGACAGACTCAGTTAATAACCCATTTTCCTGACAACACCTGTATTCTTGTGTTTTGAGGTGACATTAGTGGTTTGTCTAGAGCTTAGAGAACAGGTTTAATCAGGTGAGGACAAGCTCTCTGTTTTATTTTTTATTTTACTGAAAGGAAGTTGACTTACAGTGTTTCGTTAGTTTCCGGTGCACAGCACAGCGATCCAGCCACACATACATTCCTTTCCGTATTCTTTCCCATTATGATTTATTACAAGACATTGAATATAATCCCCTGCACTGGCACTCTTCTTGTTTCAAAGCAGGCGCCAGGTGTGGCCCTCTTTTTCCAAATTTACTTCTGTGCACATTTCGAAATAGCCATCGCTGGTTTATTTCCTTGGTCACAGAGCAGCGGAGGACGGCACTTACTTAGTGCTTGGGCGATGAGGCGCGCCCGGTTCAGGGCCGCTGTGTCTCCCTGGGGAGTGCGTGCCTGTCTCGTAAGGGCGGCAGAATCGTCCAGAAGCAGAGAGAGGACGACAAGGGTCCCACGGACGCACCACTCAGCACCGACGGCAGACTCTCCTGAGTGTTCACGTGCATTCAGCCGGTCTCGTGGAGGGAGGTAGTGAAAGATGGTTATAAGGAGAGATGTTTTCTTGTCTCAAATTTATGTCGGGTTTTCTAGAATATAATTTCCAGATAAACTACAACTTAGGAAAATATCAGCCGTTTCTCTTTCTGAATTATGAGTTTTTCAAAACCCTGCAAGTGAGGGATCATTTACTCTGTCGTTCACTTTTTTCTTCCCCATAAATATTCACAGACCGCTATGTGCTTAAATCCTGCAGCAATTCGTTGGCATAATTATGAGTAACGTGTGTCATGACAACGTTTAGGGGAAGAGACAGACATTGGCCGTGAGTCCATGTGATGACTGCTGTAAATGAAACATTCACGAAATACACAGTAAGGGGAGGGCTCTCTCCACCCAGGGGCCCAGGGAGGGATGGGAGGGGGTCTGAAGGGTGTGTTCACCAGTCCAGGTGGAGAAGGGGATGGGGGAGTATTCCAGAGAGAGGAAAGATTTTAAAAATGAAGGCCTACGCTAGGTAAGAAAAATTACAGATAGGACAAAACCATGACTCACGTGCTATAAAGTTAGGTACTAGATACGGGGACCCCAGTGTTCATGGCAGCACTGTTTACAGTAACCAAGACATGGAAGCAACCTAAATGTCCATCGACAGATGACTGGGTAAAGAAGCTGTGGTAGATTTACACAATGGAATACTACTCAGCCATGAAAAGGGATGAAATAATGCCTTTTGCAGCAACATGGATTGACCTGGAAATGGTTATGCTAAGTGAAGTAAGTCAGAAAGGGAAAGAAAAATACCATACGACATCACTTATATGTGGAATCTAAAAAAAAAAGGACACAAATGAACTTATTTACAAAACAGAAACAGGCTCGCAGACATAGAAAACAAACTATGGTTACCAAAGGGGAAAAGGGGTGGGGAGGGATAAATTAGGAGTTTGTGATTAACATATACACACTACTACATATAAAACAGATAAACAACAAGGCCCTACTGTACAGTACAGGGAATTATACTCAGTATCTTGAGAATATGAAAAGGAATACATGTATGTATGCGTAGGACTGAAACACAGTGCTGTGCACCAGAAATTGACACAACATTGTAAACTGACTATACTTCAATTTTAAAAAATTAGATGCTACAACCCTTGTGTCATGGTTACTCCTAAGTTTTCAAAATAACTTAGTTTTTTTTTTTTCTGGATCCTTTTGCAAAATTTTAAATCCCAATTTTGCTATCTTTTGGTCCAAGAAATTATAATAAAAGAAAGTCTTGAAAAACGATCCGTTCCTCCCACAAAGGTTGAAGTGGGAAAGCCGGCCAAGAGAAAGCAATGGGGAGGAGGAAGGTGGGCTGGACGTCTCTTGACTTGCCTGGGAAACTGAGACCCACGGCCCCGCGTGGCCCAGTTCTTCTCCTAGACGCGCCCCCAAGATGTGCAGCGCGCTGTCCACAGAGAGACGTTTACAGAAATGAACGTGTCTGCCTTAGTCAGGACAGTCCCAAACTGGAAACAGCCTCAGTGCCCGTCACGGGGAGACTGGATTAACCAGCGATGGCAAGTTCCTGGAGCAGAGAACCTCTCAGGTGTCAACAGGAATGAACTGATTCTGATATGCAAGGCACGGCCGAACCTCAGAAACATGCCGCTGAATGAAGAGTTACGTAATCTACGATTCTGTTTATTTGAAGTTCAAGGACAGGAAAAACAATCACTGGTAGGAGAAGAGAGGATAGTGACTTAAGTAGTGAGGGGCCTGAAGAAGCTTCCTGGGGTGGTGGCTTCACAAGTATGTACGTGTGCAAATAGTCATCAAGCCGTAAGATTTGTATCTTCTGCTGTATAGAAAAGTGAAGAGTTAGGAAGATGATAAATGACGGTGGTGACAGTCACCTGGGTAATAAAGGATGGGGCACGTCACAAGGGTTGAGGTTTTCACACATTCACAGGTGAGCTGGGGCCGCAGACCCCATGTGCGTCCAGAACGCCGACCGACATGGGCTCCTGGTTTCAATAAGAGGTAGGCAACCCTGACGGGACTGTGAGCAGATGACAGAGAACTTCCCTGTCAATCGAGACACCTGATAGATCAGGAAATTAGCCCCACTGTCTCTTTTCATTCTGATCTTCCTGGGGTTTCCTTAATTCAAGAAACTATCAAAGCACGGATTAATTAACGTAAACCCAGGCAAGAGGCCGTGAAACTGCTCCAGGGAACACGCTGGGCTCTCTTAGAAGAAAACGCCTTCAGAATATGAGTTTTCATCAAAAATGATCAAACATACCGAAAAATGCAAAGCCATGAACTAGACCCCATAGAACCAACAAGTTGGAAATTTGTCCCCGTGTGCACTGTGACAGTGACGTCACAGGGTAATTCTGGAACACCCCCCCCCCCGACAGTGCAGATTAAGTGCTCAAAATGCTCAGAGCGTGGGACCCGGGGATTCTGCTCCTGGAAGGTTATTTGCAGGAAATAACCCACTGCGAGGGCTGTGACTTACATGGGAGGCTGTCGCAGGCTTGTAAACATTTGATTTTGATAAGGACCCTAAGAGACAGAGGCGGAGTGAGTTGAGTCCATATGGAAGGAGACTAAAATGTATCGTCCAAGAACACTGGAAAATGCAGGGGAGTGTCCCACATGGGGGAGCAGTTCTGGTTGGTTCTGTGGGAAACACATATGCCTCTCAGGGAGGAGGCCAGGTTTTGATTTTCCTGCTGGCCGCTTTGTGGTTGCCAGGTCTTGCCAAGTCCCTGAGTCTCCGTGAGCCTCAGTTTCCAGATCTATAAACTGGGGACACAGCGCCTGCCTCATGGACTCCTAGAAATGACTAAATGTATAGACAAGCTCTTTTAAGACCACCAGCTCATACCTCAGTAGAAGGCCATTCTCCAGGTGTGTTCAGGGATGTGCTTTTTGCATAATTCAGATTTAATTTAGTGCTTCAGTTAAATTCCTATTTGGGGAAAGTTGTATGAGGCAGCTCCAGGGCGGGGTCGGGGGGAGAATTTCCTTTTCAGAAGCCTTGACACTCCATCCTATTTCCAGACCCCCCTTCCTCCTCCCTGTCTCCTGACAGTGTGTATCTGTCTTCAGTCATTAGCTGTCAACGCGGCTTTATTTGCTGTGCATAAATATGGCTTAATTAGCGTGACGACGATTCCTTAATTACAGTTCTAGAGCTCCTCTCTGTGCGCAGCCTTCCTGTCTAAGGGACGGGACGCCACCTGCCAAGTCAGCTTAAAACCCGACGTCTGAATGCATCAGCACGGTGCTGGGGACGTGGTCCTCCGACGGCGGGTTTGCCCAATCCTTCTGACAGCTTTGGGGGGTTCGCACGCACCTTTGTCAACACTTGTTAACTTTTTTTTTTTTTCAAGAATAGCTTAATCCCGCCTGACATCGCCTTGTGGGTTTTACGTGCATTTATTTCTCTGGTGATGAGCGATGCTGAGCGTCTTGTTGGGTCCTTCTTGGCCACTTGTAGCCCTTTTTTAGAAAAATGTCTACCCAGGTTCTCTGCCATTTTTTTTCCCCACTGGGTTATCTCTTTGTTTTTGCCACTGAGCTGTATACGTTTCTTGTGCGTTTTGGATATTAACACGGTTTGCCGTGTTCTCGCCCCTTCTGTGTGTTGCCTTTTCATTTTGCTGGTTGAACCCTTTATAGTCTCATTTGTTTCTTCTTCTTTTCTTTTTTTTTCCTGTGCTTTCCAAGAAATCATTGTCAAGACCACCGTCAAGGAGCTTTCCTCCCCCCACCCCAAGTTTTCTTCTAAGAGTTTCATGGTTTCAGGTCTTCCGTTTTAAGTCTTTACTCCACTTTGTGTTGGTTTCTGCGTATGGCCCATTTGCGTGCATAACACCAGTTTTCCCAACACCATTTTTTTTCCTCACTGTGTTCTCGTGCCTCTGTGGGAGATCCGTTGATCTACACGTGTGTTTTATTTCCACAGCCCTTCAGTTCATTCTGCTGGTCTCTGTGTCATTGTTACGTTTTGATGACTATTAACTTTGTAATATAATCTGTTTCTTGGTAAATTTATTTTTTTTAATTTTAAAATCTTTTAATTTAAAAAAAATTTTTAATTTTTAAAATTTGGGGGGTAGGTTAGGTTTATGTATTTATTTCTTCATGGAGGGACTGGGGATGGAACCCAGGACCTCACGCCTGCTAAGCACGTGCTCTACCACTGAGCTGCGCCCTCCTCCTGCAATACACTGACGGAAAAAAATCAAGGAAAAGAAATAAATGGGGGTGCAAATACCACATTCATGGGTTGGATGAATTAATACAGCAAATATATCAGTTTTTCTATGTTGATATACAGGTTTAATGAAATTCTTATCAAAATACCAGCAGTATTTCTGGAGATACTGGAATGTACCTGGAAAGGCAAAGCGACTGCAATGCTAAAGTAATTTTTGAAAAGAATAAAGACCATTCTACCCCCAATCGAGATTATAGTATTGACAAGAGTATAGTATTCACAGAGAAACAGAGCAGAACCCAGAAATAGAGCCATGACTTATTTTTGACAAAGGTGACAAAGCCACCCCATGATAGGATGGTCTTTTCAACAAATGCCTCCGGAAGAATTGGACAGCCAAGGGCAAAAAAAAAAAAAAAAAAAGAAAGGAAAAAAATCTTTTTTTCCTGACCTAAACTTCACGCTTTATGCAAGACGTATCTCAAAATGGGTCACAGATTTAAATGTAAACCGTAAAACTATTAAATGTTTAGAAAATAACGTAAGAGAAAATCTTCAGGTCATGGGGCTTACAGAAGAGTTCTCAGGACACCGAAAGCATGGGAGAAAATTGACACCGTTGACCTCGTTAAAATTAAAACCTTTTGATCTGTGACAGATCCTGTTAAGATGGTGAAAAGGCAGACTGCAAACTAGTGACACGTATTTGCAAACCACACACCCGAGAAAGGACTGGTATTGAGAAGCCTATAAAAAGCGCCTGCAGAATTCAACAGTAAAAACCAAACAATTGCATTCAGAAATACAGGAAGCGTCATTCCACCAACGCGGGCGCGTCAGTGTCACCAGCCACGAGGGGAACACGCGTTAAAACCACACTGCGATCTCGTCGCACACCTGTCAGAGCGGCTAAGATGGAAAACCTCAGAACACCAGATGCTGGCGAGGATGCGGATAAACCGGACTGCGGGTCAGGGTGTAACGCTTACCGTGACTTTGGAAAACAGCCTGGCGGTTTCTTACGAGACCGCCAGAATTACACTCCTCGGTCTTCATCTCAGAGGAATGAAGGCTACGTTCACAGGAAACATGCATGTGAGTGTTTCTAGCAGCCTTATTCTCGACGGCCAAGAAACTGCGGGAAATGCAAAGTATCCATCAGCAGGTGAACGTTTAAAGTGAAGCCCGTCCAGTCCACGGGAACAGACGCCGTCTCTGTAAAGAGACACGAGCTGATGCTTGGCTGGGTCTCCAGTGCGTTGTGCTGGGTTTAAAAAGCCCACCTCGAAAGCTGACTTACTGTGTGACGCCATTTACGTGACATTGTTGAACGACAAAACTACAGATGGGAAAAGCACGGTGATTCCAGGGTGCGGGTGCCGCGGTGGGGCGGGCATGAGACGTGGCTGCAGAAGGGTGGTCTCCGTGGTGGTGGACGGTCTGTATCATGGTCCCAGTGGCGTTGACACAAAACCACGCAGACGGAAAAATGACGCGATTGTGTGCACACCAATTACACTGGTCAGTTCCGGGCCTGGATGCGGGCTAGAAGTACATCCCTCGGGGAAAGCTTTGTGAAGGGCACGTGGGTTCTCCCTGCACTCCCTTTGCAATTGCTGGTTTGACTGATGTTTTAAGATTTTCTGGATGAACATTTTTCATCTCTATCATGGCTGGGGTGGTCTGATCAGACGTGTTTTGGGGGTGAGCACATTATCAGAGGCACTGGCGCCGAGGAAGGGGGAGGGAGGAGGTGAGCACTCGGCTCAAGTTCAAAGCTGGGGGCGCTGCTATAGGCTGCGGTCACTACCGAGGTCTCCATTTTCGGGGAGGGCGTGGCTCGGGGGCAGCCATTCACCTCCACGTCAGGTGCACGAAACAGAACGTGAAAACCATGTCTCAACGCACACTGGAAATCTTCCTGACAGCCGTCCCTTTGGGTCCTTGACTGTACGTAAAATGCAGATGTGGCACCTCTGTGGGTTGATGAGCTCACGGGTGACCTTGACTGAGAACTGCGGGGGCCCCTCAGTTCTCGCAGGGGACTTGCCAAAGACACAGCCCCAGGGCGGGCTGAGACGCTGCTTCTGGAAATGTGGCCCCAGATGGGCGGCGTCAGTGCCACCTGCGAGCCTGTTAGCAAAGCCGATTCCCTGCCCCCATCCCGTCCCCCCAAGCCTGTGAGTCCCAAGTGCTGGCGTGGGACCTGCAACCAGGCTTTCCTGGGAGGTCCCGGTGATCATTCTGTGTGCTGACCTTGGAAACGTGCTCTAAGAGGTGTGGGTTGCACTGGACTCATAGCGGTTCAAGCAATTTACTTGTTTAAAAGCCCCTCCTCTGAAACTGCCATGAAGAAGACTGGCTCTTTGAAAGTCACATCTAAGTTTTTCTCTGATTGCTTGGAACTAACTGAATCAGATGACTGTCCCCAAACTGAATAGTCTGTTAGTGAAAATCCAGAGTGTTGTCATTTATAAAAATTGTGTGTCGCTTGTAACCTCCTCACTGTCCTTCGTACAAGAGAGTGAACGCGACATAACGTAGAGCTGACGACGTCGCGTGTTCACGCCCGCCCTGACCGCGTGTCCCTCTTCTCCCCAGGTCCCAACTGCTTCGCAGAGACGGCCGTCATCCCAGCCGGCAGGGAGGTGAAGACGGACGAGTGCACCGTCTGCCACTGCACCTACGAGGAGGGGACGTGGAGGATCGAGCGGCAGGCCATGTGCACCAGGCACGAATGCAGGCAGATGTAGACCCGGGGCCGCGCGGGCGGCTCCCGGGGGACCGTGCTGCTGTCTGCATCCCGGGCGGCTCTGGGAAGCACCGGCCGGGGAGGGGGAGACCCTGGCCGAGGCGTGATGGACACCGGCCGGCACTTGTGCTCTTCTCGGTAACAGTGACTGCAAGAGAAGGACATGGATCTATTTCAAGACATCCACAAGAACTCGGGGCCATCGGAGCCCTCTCTCAATAAAATGTGCTATTTTCACAGCGAGGACACCGCAGTCCACTATTCTATGTGAAGTGTATTTCTATAACCCTCGATGAGAGAGCTTATATAAATGTTTTCTATAGATACAGATTAAAAAGCCTGGGCTGCCCTCCCGGTGTCCCCGTGTGTCTCTTCCAGCTCCGATCCCCGAGTCCGGCCCGTGCGGTGATCTGCGGTTGCTGGGTCTCCTCCGGGTCTCGGGAGGGCGTGCCCAGTGACAGATCGTCAGATAACGGAACCGATTTTTGCTGAAAGCCGGTCCAGGTTCTGCTCCATCACAGAGAGACCAGTGGTGTCTTTTCCTTCGAAGACCCAGGCAAACTCACACCGATACAATACGTCCTTCTTATAACCTGTGCCGTTATCAGCTCCATCCTCGGTCATTTGGGAGACGCAGGTGCAGAGGTAACGGACACACACAGGCTTCCTGCTCGTTCAGAGCTCCCACACCGCGGGCCGTGGATGGAGGCGTCTGTGTGTTTCCGGCCGCTGGTCCAACACAAGTAGGAAGTTACGGTCACCGGGATGGGAGCTGAGCCAGAAGGCAGCAGGGGCGGTGGGAAGGGCTTCCTAAGATGAGCAGAGACTACAGGCAAAATAATTGCCTGTTTTAAGAAGTCATTTCATCATCCAAGGGGGAATAATTGTATGTAGAGAACAAAAATAAGAGATACAAGCCTGGCTGGGTTGTCACTCTATGCCCCGCCATGGTCTTCATTCAGGATCTAATTTTAGCATCATTTAGAAATCATACCATGCTTTGCATTATAGTTCATTTTACTTTTGCTCTATTTTTATTCCAAATTTAATATTAACAATTTACTCTTTTAACAGGCAAGAGAGCAAGCCTGCTTTCCAATAACTTTTAAAGTCAGAAGGGCTGTCCAGTGCCATGCCATCAGGAAAGGTGACCAGCGGCCCCGTTGCACGTATGGCTTGTTTGGCCAAAACTATTTGCAACGTTAACATTCTTGCTAGACCCGCCCGCCTGCTTTTTTCTCCACTACTGGCATCCCTGGGCGACGGGCGCAGTCATCCTGGGGCAGAATCGGGTTGTGAGAGCGGTCGCTTATTCTGGAACGCATGTGTGCTGACGGGGCACAGATTTGACATTCCAGCCGCCCTTCCTCGATGTTCCACGGGAGACCTGCTTCCTCCTGCTCCCTCCACGCCGGCCTCCCCAGGTGACTGCTTTAGTGCTAAATGCAGACTCAGTTCGTGGGTGGAGCCCTGGGACGCGGTCCCCGCCCTGGCCCGGGCGTGCTGGCTGGCATCGCAGGACCTCAGGCCTGGGTGCCCCGGACCCTGCTCTGCGCACGGCGTCTGCTGCCAGAGCCCCCGGCCCCTTCCCCACACGGAGAGATGCGCCGTCTCTCGGCCTCACACTCACGTGCCGTTACTTGTGGCCCTGGCTGGGTTGTCACTTTGTGTCCCGCCATGGTCTTCACTCGGGATCTTATTTTAGCATTATTCAGAAATCATACCATGCTTTGCATTACAGTTCATTTTATTTTTGCTCTATTTTTACTCCGAACTGTCAGTAATTCAGGCTACAGGGCACTCGGTCCCCAGAATGTCACCCAGCCCCTTCATGTGGCCGGCCCGCTGAGGCGAGCTCAGTGTATGGATTCAGTCCCTCGCCGCCCTCGTGCGGGCCAGCAGAGCAGCTCACACTCCCAGACTGCACCTCCCTGTCGTCCCCTGGCTGCTCAGCCGGCTGGCAGACCTCAGATGCCCAGGTTTAAGTCCCCAGGTGAATGGTCACTGGCCACTTTCGATGCAAGTCAGGAAGGAAATGGCTTTTGGCGTAAACTTTCTGAGGCTGAACGTGACGTCTTATGCTGAGGACACACTGGGCCTTCCTAGTGGGAAGTCAAGTTCACGGTCTCGCTGTTAACTGCCTGTTTGCAACTTTGGGGCTATAAATCTCTCATCTTAAGACTTTCCTTCACGGTTTTGAGTGCTCCTACATAGTTTAATATTTTTGCATGACATAAGCAAGCACCTCAGTGATGAGACATCTGTGCAAAAACAAACAAACAAAAACCACAAGTTTCCACAGCCTGTAGGAAAAGCGTTAAAAAGTGATGGTTGTCTGTTACTTCACCACGGTGTCAAATTTCGGTCTCAGTTTGGCAAAGCACCTACTGTTTTAACCTAACACATAAAAAAGGGGCAGAAATTAAGTCCCAAAGCCTAATTTTAAAAGGAATAAACCCCACTGAACATTAGGTGACCCCGGACACTCATGACGGCTGGGAATGCTCGCCCCAAGTTCCAATAACACTTAGAAAACTTAAATGGAAATGTGCTCTAAATGCCTGGCACGTGGGCGTCTCGTGGCCTAAGAGATGCGTACAGCTTACCTCCCCCCCGGTACGTTCAGGGAAGTACACAGAGCCTGTGGCTCCCACATTACACAGACACAGAATTACCCAAAATTATTTAAAAATATCAAATCATATACCTGAGCCATCGTAGCAGACTGTTGACACAGCCTGATGAATGAAAATGACTGTCAATATTGACATCTTAAGTCTTAAATTCCATTTTCATTCCATTCATTCCTCAGTTTTACTTGATATTTAATAATATTCAATGATTAATAATATTCAATGATTAATATTCAATATTTAATATTCAATGATTAATTTAATAATATTCAATTATTAATATTCAATATTTAATAATACTCAATGATTAATAATTAAATAATATTCAATTAATTAATTTTAAACAGTTCCTGGAATTAGAGGCAGAACTGTTTTTAAATATACTTTGTGGCAATACTTACTTCCCACTTTCTTTCTTTAATGTATTTTTATATTATCACATGGATGCAATTCTATTTTTATTTCTATTTGATTTAAGGGATTATTCCCTTCGTAAGCATGGATTTCTTACAAAATGATAAACAGTGAAAAGTGTGCACTAAGTAAGGTCTTTCTAAGAAATTATTAATGTCCCGGTATAACAAAGGAATTTATTCTTAGCTTCAAGCAATCCACTATCAGCATATCCATAAAGGTATGTTGCAAGCCAAGAATTACGCAGTTTCCCCAGGCAGCGGTTAACATTACCCCCACCCCCCTTTTTTTTTTTTTTTGCAGAAAACTCAATGTACGAGCAGGGAGTTCAGAAAGTGGCTCAAATTTCAGTCTAGTGAGCAGTGGGCTTGACTTAGGAACCAGGCTGTGCTTCACAACAGAGCCCGGAACTCGGTGTCTTAACCACTCGCTGTTAGGGCAGAAATTAGCCAGGAAATTTCAAAATGCTCCTCTAGGCTAAGAGAGGGAATGGACGGCCACAAACTCCCCCCCGACTCAACTGTGGTCATCTTGACAGTTCTGAGAGTGAGGGGCACTGCTTGCAAAAACGTCGTGACCCCCGTCGTCGTCATGTTTGCCGTGTGCTTTTACTCCTAAGCAAGCTGTAGCCGGCTCTCGCGGGAAACCAACGTTCAAGCATCAATAGTGTTTTGTGGGTCTTTGTTCAGGCGTGGTCCTTGCCCTGAAATTTACAGGACACGACCACATGCTATGACCCATCTCCCTGCAACTAAACGAAGGAAACTGCCGTTCGCTGTGAGCCAGTTATGTGACAAGCACGACGCTGGACATCGCGGATTCTCTCATCTGGTCTCCCTTGTCACCTGTGCTGCGTCACCGAGGAGGGGGCACACGGCACACACGCGCCCAGGTCTCAGCGACGGAACGGAGGCCAGGTCTGTGCGCTCCCAGCCCTGCGATGGGCCCTCGCCAGGGCTGGGGCGGGCAGAACTACCTGATCGGACCTTCCTCCAGAGGACCACGTGCTGACCTGTCAGTCACCGAGACCCCCGGACGGACATTTACTGCGTGCCTCCTGTATGTCCAGAGTAAGGTTAGGCCCACGGGGCTCTCGGGCCAGGATCCCCACAGAGGCCCCGGGGTCAGTAAAGACAGGCCACCCTGTCACCTGCATTCAAGCCATCCACTTGCATAGGTGTTGTCATTTATAATTTAACATGAAAAGCCCGCTACCTCCTGATAGACAGCAGCAACTGAATTACGAAGTCACTACGGTATGGAACCGGAGCAGCCTGGGGCTCAGGCATGAGGGCAAACGCAGCGGCGTTACCAAGGCCCCAGGCCCCAGGCCCCCGTGCCTCCACGCTGCGCGGTCGTCCCGGGGCGCAGCCACGTGCTGCTGGCTGGGGAGGACCGGCCCCCGAGGGAACACCCCTGGGGCTGCGCCGGGAGGGCGGGGAGAAGTGCACTGACACTGGACGCGCAGTGTTGAAAAACTGATTTCAAAGCAGGAGGTGGCTGCCGAAGTGGAAAGGTCCCCCCTCTACCCTGGGCTATTACTTTAACTTTTCAAAGTATGTTTACTGCCTCTGGGGTTTTGAAGAGTAATTCATCTCACTGCAGAAAATCTGTAAGACAGAGGGTTATCAGAAGCCTCACACGTGGCCCTGTTACATCAGACAACCATCGCTGGCATCTTGGTTCGGCTGTTTTAGAAGTCTAAACAGCACTCCACTAACATTCGACCTTGTAGAAATTGCCTAATTTATTCAACCCCTCCACTGTTGTAGATAATTAACATTAATTCCATTTTCATTATTGTCTATAATGTAGCTAGGACCAACGGACACAGTATTTCACATCACTTCCAGTTTACTTATTTTAGGACCGTTTCCTTCAAGTGAAATTAGTGGACCAAACGTACGACTCTTTTTACATACTGCCAGGTGACAACACATTACACGTCTATAATGAGAAAAATAATCTAATGAAATACACAATGGGAATCATATGTGCCCTAACGTCACAGGTCAATGTAAACATCAGATGGTATAATTTTTTAAAAAAAATGCTTTGTTAAAATTAAGGCATTGTATAAATGTAAGATAGTATTTTTGACGTAAAGAAAAATAATAAAAGACTTGAAACAATCATCCCAGTTAGGGGTTGGTTTATATCCTATTGTCATTGCTTAAAACAACTTTCAGCATTGCACAACCCGTCTGTTAATATAATAGAAGCAATTTTTATCTCAGTTGTTAAAGCATTTATACATACAGGACCTTAACAGTCTAGTAATTAATTTTTAAAATTATTAAGCACGTTAAGTATGTGCTATGAGGAGGGCCAGGAAAGGAGGAAGACCTTGGTATAGCTGAGTGTGGAAGACAGATACACAACCAACTAAATTAAATGAGATGTAAGTGACAAAGAGCAAAGCGCATTTCACTATGGGAACCAAGAAAAAAAGTAAACAATCCTTCTCTTTCTTCTCCTGGTTCATTCTCTGCTTAAATTTCCATAAGCTGTTCTCTGTGGCTGGACTTTCAAATCTTACCTTGTTCTGAAACGTGTGGGGTCTTGTGCCCGGTCTGTCTTCAGAAGCTAAAAACCTTTAACTTCCTCGGACCACTCTCCTGTTATCGGTACACTCTCCTCCCAGGTCACTCTCCGGCCTCGATGGGACTCCGGCCTCCGGTAACGGTCACCACCACCACCGTGACGGCCGCTGCTGTCCCGGGCTCGTGAGCCAGACGGCCGATCCTGTTCACGCCTCAGAAAAATGCACCGGAGGTTAAATTCCCCTGCGCTTTTGAACAACGGGAAAAAAGTGATCCCAGCTTCCGGAGTACAGAGGGAAGTAAGTATTGCATTTCATCCTTCCACAATCGAGACATTTGGAAAATCTGAGGAGGCTGCACCTTTTACAGATGGAGACGTAACAGGTTTTTCCTAGTTCCGGACAACATACGCTAGAGGAAGCATAACTCACCCCAACAGTCAAGTGGCAAATGTGTGACTTAATAGTGGAAAGCAGGTTCTTGGAAAACCTCTCAAAAATATATGGAAACAATTAAGTCACGATCGGACACTGCGAACGTCCGAAAGGGACTGTTGAACAGACATCAGCAGGGCTGACACAGAGGTGTCACCTCTGTTCCCTCTGGAGCTGTGAGAATCCCAGGGTGACGCTGTCCACAGGCTGAGCAAACTATTAATTGGCCATTTTTAAACGCCCCGTGGAGTCTAGAAACAAGCAAGCATTTTTCCTGCCCAGTGTGTCGCACCCTTGTGGCTCGATCCGACCTTTGTGTATGTGCCATTTACAAGTGTGCGTGTCTTAAGAAAGGAAACAGGGAAGAGAAAAACGGGGAACGTTCCGATGGAGTGTGAGGTGGAAACAAACACAATTAAAGCAGTAATTAGAAAAGCGAGAAGCTACTGATTTTGCAATTTTCTCATGTTATTTCCCAGGTATTTAAGTATTTAAACGCCTGGTAAGTTTTCACCTTCAGACACAACATCGCAGGGTAAGCGAGGTTAAGACCGGGTGGTGGCCGCAGTGGTTTCTGCAGCATGACGCTGACGGGGAAGGAGGTGACCGTGCTGTGTGTGACAGATGTGATGACCGTCTGGCTCTCGTTCCCAGACGTGCTGTCCGGGAGAGGAACTGCTCAGTTTCTCTTCCTCTCCACCTGGTGGAGGTTGACATACATGCGACTTGATGCCCATACAATGATTACTCCATTCTAAAATGTCAAAAACATAAGTTAAGGGACTTTAACCCGGAAAGTTTAAGACAGTCACGCTGAACTGTGTTAAAAGCCCATGGTGTGGCTGGGATGAGCCACTTAAAAGTGGCCAAAAAGTGCAGTAACAATTAGACCTGCAGGCTTTTAAAAAAGTGACTTTGAACCAAGAAAGGTCAACTGGAAGGTACAAAGTCCCCCAAAATTAAAGCAAAGGAATGAAACGGACACATTAAAATGACTGTGGAAGAAAACAGTGGCCTGAGATTAGTCAAAATGTAGTAGTGATGGAACGGGCTAGTTTTGAAAAATCATGAAAAATCTTTTGAGCTAACTAAATACATTATATTTTAAAACCATTCTTAAATCCGTTATCCAGGAAATACGTTGGGAGTCATATGCAGGTCTGGCAGCAGTGAACAAAGACTATTGGATTTTCAATTCATAAAGCATTTGGACGTACAGTGTTTCAATTAAAACGAGGACACCATTTTTTGGTAAAATCTGATACATTTAATTTTGGCATAATAGTAATTTATGACATTTTAATATTTCAGAAATACACTTTTGTGTTTAACAAATCACGGAAGAGCTCAAAATAGTGGCCTACAAGCACGCTTTCGCTCCGAACACCAGGCTGCCGTTGCACTGCAGGCAGTGCGTGCCGTCCCGGGGGTTGTAAGATCCAGGGCTGCAGATCACTGCGGAGGAAAGAGGAGTCAGTAAGGAGCGGGGTCCCAGGGCCACGCAGATCAGCTCTGCACGGAGGACACGCTTTCAGAGAAGATTTTTTTTTTTCAATTGTGGTAAAATACACAAAGTTCACCATCTTCAGTGGTGTTAAATACAGTCAAATCGCTGTACAACGGATCTCCACAACTTTCTCACCCGGGAAAAACTGCAAATCTGTCCCCGCTAAACTTCCCGCAGGTCCCCATCTCCTCACTCGCGGCAGCCGCCAGTCCACAGCTTGTTTCTACAAGTTTGACTCCTCTGAACACCTCGTGTAAGTCAAAAGTCGTGACTTTTCAGCTTAAACCAAGACCATGACCTCAAACAGGTTTCCTAATCATGTGATGTGATGCTGGAAGGCTGACGGGGCCGTCCCGTAAGGCGCAGAAGCAATTAAAGGTCAGGAACCAAGTGTGACGGTCAGCCGGTCCAATCTCACCGTGTTCAGAGGTGCCGAGACCGCTCGCCACGTGGGGAGGCCTGCGGGTTACTTCTGACGGTCCTGATTCCAGTTCCTACTTCTGCCCCGGGCTGAAATGTGTGGCTTGGGAAAACTTCCTTAGCCTAACTTCCCTCAGGGCGACATGCCAACAAAAGGACAACGTGCATCGTGAGAAAGCAGCCAAGGTCACACACATCCCCGCCCCCGAGTAACTGCGGGATGCTGGGCCAGGAGGTCAGTTCTCTTAGTTCCAGTCTTCCCCGCGGCGTGGGGCCAGGGAGCCCATGCGATGCCACCGGTCCTCCACCCCGGTTACCCTGTTCCTCCTTGTCCTGCTGCAAACGCTGCAGGCCGCCCAGGACGCATGCGGATGCTAACGGCACCCCTGAGCCCGGGGACTACAGGCCGTCTTCCTCTAGCGCCACGATTTAATAAACAGTACATGCCACCGACCGGATCTGGGTCATAGCATATTGTGTAATTTCACATCGTTCCCTCTAAAATATTTTTTTTTCAAGTTGGGAAATATTTTAACTGTCACTCAGAGGAAGTATTTTCCATTCTAGGTTCTAAGGAGTTCCTGAAGTTTTAATAAGCATTTTATTTGGGAAATAATGTTCCAGATGCAAAAAAAAATTACTGGGTAAACAAAACTAGATAGACTTGTTTGCTGCTGTAATGGCGACGTGTGTGAAGTGAGACCGTGTGTGGTTAAACTCTCCTGGTACGATGTTTCTCGCAGGCGTGTGACGACGGCACACTTTCTCTCAAAACACGTACTAGTATCTCTAAATTTCTATAATTAAAGTTAAAACTTAACCAAAAAAAAAAAACAAATAAAAGTAACAACAGTCAAGCAACAAAAGGGGAACCAGTTTGCAGCTAGAAAATCAGCGATGTCTGCTAAACAGAAAACATAAACAGTTCAGATGAAGCCATGATGAAAGGACAGAAAACTAATTTAAAAATAGGCATGAAGGAACAGAAAATCTGGAGGAACCTGTAGCGAGCAACGGGATTGAGTCAATAATTCAAAACCCCCCAATAAGGAAACTCTCAGGGCAGGCTGGCTGCGCTGGTGCTACTACCAGAAAGTCAAAGGAGGGTTGAACCAATGCTGCTAAAACGCTTACAAACACAGAAGAGAAGGAACACTTCTTACTGAACCTATGAGGTCGGCACTGCCTCAAGTGGATACTCAAGCAGGTGTTCTTCCGTAAATGTTCCCAGAAGCAGCGTTTACAGCAGCCAAGATGTATAAAGAACCCAAACGTCCACCAGTGGATGCGGGTAAACAAGTTAGGTATGAACCAACAACGCAGTACTGTTCAACCATAAAAGGAACGGCATATGGACACATGCTCCGACGGGGCTGAATCGCAAAAACATTACGCTGGGTGAAAATGAGCCACACCCGAAGCGACACGTATGGTGTCTTTTCATTTATGTGAAATGGCCAGAATAGGGACAGAAAGCAGCCTGGCAGTGGAGAGGGGCAGAGGGTAGCGAGAGCAGGGAGCAACCACTGAACAGGCACCGAGCTTCTACTGGAGACGATTCAGGTACCTGGGAACTCGGCAGCGCGGTGTTTGCACAGCACTGGGTACTCAACGCCACTGAGCTGCTCGCATTACAATGTTCGCGTGGAGCTGCATTTGACCCATGGGCCAATATAAACTGGTGCAGCGCGTGTAAGTGATAACCAGAAAGGGAAGAGAGAATAGCGCAGAAAGCAATAAATGACACAGATGACCCAAATTCGGTGCTAAAAGGCAGACTACAAAGCCACGGTGAACTCTTAAACGCATATTACTAAGGGAAGGAAGTGGATCTGAAAACGCTACACACCGTGTAATTCCAAATCTGTGACACTCACACTACATACAAATATTAACTATGACCTTAACGTAAGAGCAAAAAATTCCTAAAAGAAAACATAGGGCTAACTGTTCATGACTTTGGGTATGGCAGTAAATGTTTAGATACGGCAACAAAAAAATAAATAGGACTTCATTAAAATTTAAAAAAATGTGTGCATTAAAAGACATTGTCAAGAACTCTGTCAAATGGCTGAGAAGCAACGTTAACAGGGTGTATCTCCAACTGACACGAGATCTAAGAAACCGGGAGTGATTACATTAATGTCTAACAACGTAGACTTCCACGCAAGGACTATGACTAGGAACAAACAGGTGTGTCACATAATAATGGAGAGTCCAGTCATCAAGAAAAACAGCAATCCTAAATGCTTAATTAATCACTTAATTACTGAGTTTCAAAAGCCTTGGAAGGAAGTAAAGGCGGAGCAGTCTGACCCACAGCCACAGCCGGGAGCGTCGGCGCCTCACTCCCACAGACCGACGCAGCACGTGGGAGCCGGAGCCACGGGTCTTCTGCAGGAGGCGACCGCCACCGCCACAGGCACGAGACCGAGCTTGCTACTCAAGTGCGCACGGAGCGTTCGCTCATCAGGACGAGCCTCTTCCTGAGCCTCAGAGCCTTTCTCAGAACAACTCAAAGTTAATACATGGTGTGTTTTCTAAACAGACAAAGTTAGTTGGAAATCAACAGAATAAAGACATACTGGGAATGACCGGTTATATGGGAATTAAAAAGAATGCCACTAAGTGGGCCCTGGGCCAAAAAAAAAGAAATCACAAAAACCAAAAACTAGAAAGTATTTTGTGCTGATTGAAAACTTAAAAATAAATCAAATTAGTGGGATGAAGGTAAACCAATGTTAGGGAGAAACATACAGCTTCACATGCTCACGTAAGAAAAGAGAAAGATGTAAAACCAACGCAGTGTGATGCTCCCTTAAGAACCTAAAGACAGAAGAGCACATTAAGTTCCAATGAGAAAGAAAGCAAAAAAAAAAAAAAAAAGAAGAAAATGTTAAAGAGAAGATATTAATGAAAGAGAAATCAATCAATGGAAAAAATTAATGAAGTGAAAGCTGACTCCTTGAAGCCACTAATAAACTTGATAAACCTCCAGCTAAAGCTTGTAAAACCGAAAAGAATTAGTCAAGATAAATGAGCAGTATCAATAATTAATGAAGAGACATTACTACACATTCTACAAAATTAGTGGTAAAATAAGACAACATGGGGATAAACGTGTGGAATAAATCTGACCGTTTAAAGAAAACGGACAAACACCTTGCACATACAAATTCTAAAAATGGGCTCAGAAAACCTGAAAAGCACTTTGTCCCTTCACCACTGTAATTACAATTCCTCCCACAGGGAGCTGCAGTCCTGCTGGAGGGGCAAACCCTCCTCTCATGCCCACTCAGCCCACTGATGGCGGCTGAAAACTAGAACCAAGACTGTCCTGACTGCCTGGGGGGGGGGGGGGGTCGCTAAAAAGCAAAAGACATTGGGTGACTCTAGAAAGGAAGTTAACAGAAGCGACTCACACAGAGACAAGCGTCACATTTTTTTTTTTAAGTTTTCTCTCCAAACTGAGATTTGCAATCATACAGGTTACAGCCTAACTACCATGTTCACTGTTTGGAAGATTAAGTATGTTCTGGATGACAAGTTTTCATCGATTCTGCCTCTAGAGGGGATGCAATCTATTCACATCACAGTAGGCTTCTTTGAAGAGACTGACATGCTAATTCTAAATTATATATATAGTACTTAAAAAGCCACAGAATAAGCAAAGTAATTTTTAACATAACAGGATAGTCATTATTATAAACCTACAGTAATGAAGCTTTGGTGAAACAATAAACATAAAGGTGAACAGAGCAGAATTAACCCCACATGAATATAGTCAGTTACATTTTTGACAGAGGTACCAGAAAAATTTAATGGGAAAGGAAAAGTCTTCAACAAATGGTGCTGGATCTCCAGGACAGGCTATCTGCATTTGTGAAAAATGATTATGGACTCTTATCTCATATCAAATAGAAAAATCAACTCAACACCCAGCGTAGACTTACATGCCCAACCCCAAAATACCAAACAAAAAGCCCAGCTGAAAATCTTTGTGACCTTAGGGTAGGAAAAGGTTTATTAGAACACAAAAACACACGAATCACAGAGAAAAAAATTAATAAACTGGATTTCTTCAACTTTTTGCTTTGAAAACAAAAATTCAAGCCACAGCCCAGGAGAATGTATTCATGGCACATATATCAGGAAAAAACTTTTGTCCATACTATACTGAGAACTCTTACAACTCAGTAAGACGAACAACCCACTTAAAAACGGGGAAGATATTCAAACAGACACTGTGCAAAAGAATATCAACATCCAATAAGAACTTGAAAATACCTTTTAAAAGGAAAATTAAAACCAGAATGAGATACCACTACATATACACACATTTGAGTGGCTACAATTAAAAACAGTGACCATATTATGTTTTAGAAAGTATTTACAATAGCTGGAACTCCACAGTTTTGCTGGTGGAATATAAAATTGTACAGCCACTTCAGAAGTAATTTGGCATTTTTTTTATAAAGTTAAACATACACTTACCGTATGACCCAGCAATCACAATCATAGGTATTTTTCCAGAAGAACTGAAAACATATGTCCACACAAAGACGTGTACAGGAATGTTCATAAGCAGCTTTATTTGTAATGGCCTAAAACTGGAAACAACCCAAATGCCCATCATCAGGTGAATGGATAAACAGACTGTGGTATGTCCATTCAATGGACTACTTACTACTCAGCAACAGAAAGGAGCAGACTATCAATACATGCAGTAATACTGACGCCGCCCAAAATCATTGTGCTGAGGGAAAGAATTCAGACAGAGGTTACGTACTGCATGATCCCATTTACACAAAATGATAAAAATGCATGCAAATGTATAACGACACAAACACACCAGTATTTGCTTGAGAATGAGTGCTGAGGTAGGACTGATTCCAAAAAGGCACGAGCAAAATTCAGAGCCATGGCCAAGGTCCTTCTCTTGACTGCAGTGATAGATTCATGGCCACATACGCGTCCAAGCCATTAAACTGTGTGATTTCAGCATGTGTAGTTAGTTAATTGTATGTTAATGCTGAGCCCAAATTAATGTTTAGCTGAGACATCATTTATTGATTATTGTGTTGACTGACTCAATAAAGGCTAAACGTATAAAATCCTGAATTGGGATGAAAATACCAATTTCTGATAATGGATCTATTATCCATTTGTATGTGCAGAAAGGGGAGAAATGGATTGCTCAGGCCTTCACTGGAGGCTTCAGCTGTGTCCTACTTAAATCACTTTAAATCTTAGGACACGAAGCAAGTGACAGAACACGGAACTTGTTTGCAATGAGTGATGTATGTGTGTTTACAACATCATATTCTATATTTCTAGATGTTTGAAATATAACATTATAAAGAAAGATTTTGCTTCCAAAGAATCATAATGTATCACACACACACACACACACACCTTCCCCTAAAAACCAAAACCAAACAAACCTCAAGGTATAGACAGCTTCAATGAGAATGAAACATTTGAGGAAAAAACTATTAAAAATTTTACACAAACCATTTAGAAAAAAAGCAAGAAGAGGGAACATTTGCAATTCATTTTATGAACAGCAATGCCCTAATAAAAAAAAGTTTACAAGTATTTACAAGAAAACTACAGATCCAAGTTCCACATGAATACAGACACAAAAATCCTTAATTAAGTATTAGCATTTACACCCCAACAATACATAGAAATTAGGAACAATGATTGCATGTAGTTTACGAGGTCAGTTCAAACAAAGTTGGCTTAACTCCTATGTATCAATCAGTGCATCATAAAATGTGATAAAAGACACTAAACATATAATCAACTCAATGGTCTATAAAAATATGACAAAACTCAACCTCATTTATGACGGAAAATCAGAATAAATAAGGAATGGAAGGGAATTTCCTTTGTCAACTGGATTAACGGCATCTCTGAAAACCCTCCCACTAGAACCACGTCTAACTGGAACAGGAGGAGGCGGCCAGCTCTCACCACTTGTGCTGAGCACTTTGCTGAGCGTTCTAGCCAGACGAATGGAAATCACAGATGAAGCAGTAAAATTGTCTTTACTCCTAACTGGGATGATTAGGTATGAAGAAAATCAAAAAAATAAAGAATAATTCTTAGAACTAAAACTGAGTTTTAGCAAGGCCACGCAATACAAGGTCAGTATTTCTGGAAGAAAACAGGAAAAAGTCGTCAGGAATCTGAGGTAAGCAGAAATCTCTTGAATGGACACAGTATCTTTGAAGCAAAAATTGAAAAACTCAGTTTTGTCAGAGTTAAAACTTCTGTATTTGAAAGATATCATTAATAAAGTAAAAAGAATACATATGGACTTGTTGCTAGAATATGTAAATAAACCTTCTAAGTCACTATCTAGAAGAAATATAACCCAATAAAAGGGTAGAAGAAAAGGTTTCAACAGTTCACAGAAGAATACAAGTGAGCGCTCAATGAGAACGTGGGAAGATGTTTGACATCGTTAGTTACAAAGTAAATACAAAGTGCACCACAGACAAAACAGTACCACACCCTCATCGGGACGGTGAAAATCTAAAAGATGGCCAGTACCAAGACCGCAGGAAAAACGAAACAGCTAGAAAGCTCACACACTGCCCGGTGGAGGTATAAAACCAAACAGCTGCTCTGTAGAAGTCTGGGAATTTCTCAGTAGTTTTAAAATACGTTTTACCATTTTTAACCTACAACTTAATTCTTACGTGTTTACCCCAGAGAAATGAAGACGCAGTTCCACAACAACGCTTACAGAGAAGCTTTATTCACAATAGCCAAAAGCTAGGAACAACCCAAATGCTGATCAAAAACGGAATGGATAAGTAAGTAGTGCTGAGGTTAACAGGCAGTTGTAAGTGGTTACAGGGTGGCGTAAGGGAACAATCTGGGGCAATGGAAATTCCTGTATCTTCACTGTGGTATTGGTTAAATGGATGAATACACCTGCCCCAACTCACTGAACTGTGCAGTTAAAACGTGCACGTTCAAAGGTAAAATGAGTGCATTTATTACATCTTAATAAAGTTGCTCAAAACATAATTCCCCACAAATACTGCGTGGTCTCATCGAATTGGGTTTAAAGATCCCAAGTAAGAGGCAGATGCCATCTGATTGGATTTAACGAGCCAGATCAAATTATCTGCTGCCTAAACAAGTGTGAAGACATAAATTTAAAGTAAGGGGCTAGTAAGAGTTACAGCGTTTGTAGCAGTCAGTATCATATGTCCGTCTGGCTAAGGGATACAGGCATGGCTGTGAAGGCTTTGTAGATGAGATAAAAGTTTACAATCAGCTGACTTTCAGGAGGCAGGCTGGTGGGAATGACTTAATCAGCCAAGAGCCTACGAACGGAGCCGAGGCTCCCCTGAGAAGGAGGAAATTCTGCCGGTGGACTTCCGCTTCAGACTGTGCCCAAGAGTCCTGCGCCTGCCCTTCCTGAGGGCTTGCTCTGTAAATCTGACAACAACGTAGCTAGCTGTCACAAGCACATAAGCCAACTTCTTGCAGTAAATCCCTCAATATGCATATATCCTACCGATTCTCTGGTGTAACTCTGACTGATAAACCGTGGTAACACTGCGATTAGAAGAAGAAGAAGAATCTGAAGTTGGCAGTATTAATGTCAGACAAAGTCAAGGCAGAGGAAAGGCTGTTACAAGGAATGAAAAAATATTTCATAATGATCACGGTGTGACTATAACCAGAAGGATACAGCATGAAACATGTTTCAGTAAATTAAAAAGTGTTCTAACCACACAAAGCATGTTCTCTGATAGCTGAATTGTATTAGGTTTCAATAAAAGAAGGATCTCTGGAAATCCCCGTAACATTTGGAAACTGAACATCACAATTCTAAAAAACAACTACCTGAAGAAGAAATCAAGAGAGAAACGAGCATTTTGAAGTGAATGGAAATGAAAGCACAACAGGGCAGGTCCTGTGAGGTGCCCCTGAAGCTGTGGAGAAATCAATAGCTGGAATGCCGCAAGTTATTAAAATGTTGCCCTCCCCCGAATAACCTGAACAGCCACATGTACTAAAGAAACTGAATTTTTAGCAAAAAAAAAGACCAAACAAACAAACAGAAAACCAAAAAAATAAACTTCTCAACAAAGAAAACAAAGGTTTTACTCCGCTGTTTCAGCTGGTCTCACCCTGCTGCTTCCAGGAAAATGCAGGAGGCAAGGCGGAAACTGATGAGGGCACTGTTAACGGATTCTTTCAAGCAGATTTACAGATGCAACACGCTGACAACCAAAATGCAGCAGCCGTTTTTACAGAACGTGGCAAGCGGATTCAAGAATCGGAGCGGAGGGGCAGCGGACCTCCTGGTACAGACGGACGGACGGAGACTAGGACTCACTGAAAGTTACAGCGACCTGCTGCAGGGACCGAGTAGGAATCAGGGGAGCAAGAGAGGATTCAGAAACACGCCCACCCATGTGGACAGCTGAGCGCAGCACCGGGTAAGGATGAGCTCTGCAATAAACGTCTCTGAGAAACATGAAGTAGAAAAGACTCAGCTGGGTCTCAGTGCCGACCGCCTCCTCACACTCAGCCAGCGGCTCTTAGGCATTTCTGAATTCTAACACCTCCTGGATGAACCAATAAAGGCATTTTTGAGTTTCTAAAGACAAGGAAGATTTGGTTTATAAAGGGCATGTGGTGAGTTAGGCAATGAAGCCGGGGTTTTAGTACTGAAGGTTTAAGCTAAGGAGATGATTACATTTGGAACTGAGACGTGTAACTGGAAGCCATGTGGGGTAGGGGCTAAAACGGGGAAAAAGTAGAGGGATCCCACTCAGGGAAGGACCGGGACCAGCCCAGGCACAAGGAAAAAGGATCCAAATTAAAATCGTTACAGCGGGAATGAAGACAAGGGGATAAATCCGGGAGGAGGGCAGTGAGGGAGAAAGAAGGGAAGGAGGACTTCCGCTGCCCAGTTAGCAAGCCCTGACTGGCAAAACCGCGATTCCTGTGGGTGAGGCTTCCACCCTGAGCAGACAGCGGCCGGGGGGGAGATACAGTCCTCACTCCACGTGGCTGTAAAAGTTTGCCTTCATTTTCTGAAAAGTCACGTGCAGAATCCATTAAAGGAAATTCCAAAATGTCTAGTTTCCCATACACTGAGAGAGAGCTTAATTTAAGATGCTGTGAACATTCTGAACTGTTAAAGCAACATACCAAAAAAATGTGAAAAATCAAAGTGTTCATTTTTTTGAGATCAGTACTCACATTTCTGTAAATCCACACAAGGAAACGACTCAAAAAATTAAAGCTAGTTAAGTACAACTGTAAATAACATTTAACGCAACAGTAAAAACAGGAAACACTCTAAAGGCCAACATAGACGAAATGTTTGAATGTAACTCCTGTAATTAGCCGTTTTCAGTAAACAGAAGCCATGTGCAGACAACAGAAGGGCATGGAAGCGTGTCGACAACTTAACGGTTAACAGAGCAAAAGGCATACTGATTTCATCGTTCCTGCGAGCCATTTATTGATGGCTCTGTTAGAGTGGTAAATTCATGAAGGCAAAGATCAGGTGATAGCCACACACAAAGGAAATGTCTGAATGTCGGAGAAATAAACACTTGTGAACGTTTATTTTTCTTGAGTATGCCTTCAGTGTTACAGTGTTCAAGCTTTAAGGGAAGATTTAAATTTTTTACCTTTTTACTATGAAATGTTACACACAGGAAAAAAAAAAAGAGACATGAATGTACCGTGTGATGAATGTCAGCACAGAACACCTGTCTGGGGACGATTCAGGCCACACGCGGAACGCTGCCACCGCCTCAGAATCCCTCTGTGTTCCTCTCTGTTCGTACTTCCACCCCGCCCTCCAGAAGTCAACACTATTCTTCTGTGTTACGGTAATGATTTCCTTGGACTGCGTGGCAGTTTTAGCTGTTAGTGTTCGTGAACAAATCTCTATAACACAGACCTTACTTACGCCTAAGCGGCATGCATTGACTCTACTGCATTTGGCTTCTTTTCCACACGTTGATAAAATGCACCCAGACGCTTGTGCCCCCCAACCCATGGATCGCGGTCACGCCCCTGCAGTGTTCCAGTGGATAAACGTCTTACTGTTACTCACACATTCTACCACGAATGGACATTTGGGTTGTCTCTAGTTTGGGACTATTAGCAAATACGCTGCAAGGAAAGTTCCCTGAGAGTCAGACGCTAGATCACAGAGCACGCGCACCGTCACGTTTACAGTAACGCCAAACGGCCCCCCAAGGGGCATCACTTACACACTCGGGCAGCGTGACCACATCTGGGACGGCACGACACACCCTTCTCCGCACCTAGCATGCGAGGGCTGGGTAGCTTCTCCAGCCTGACAGCTGTGTAGCCGGATCTCATTGTGTTTTTAATGTATATTTCCCTAGTTACAAAAAGGTTGGACCCATTTTCACGTGTCCATTGACCATCTGGAATTACGTGTTTGTGAACTACTTGTTCAAATCCTCTCCCATTTTTCAAAACTGTTTTGTCCTTTCCAGAAACGTTTTCTAGGGGCCCTGGATATGTTCTGGGTGCCAGAAGTCTGAGGCTCAGTCACGCCCTAGCTTGGGTGGTGCTTGCTAAGACTGTCTTCAAACTCCTGCCACGGGTCTCCAGTCACCCACAAAGCCCTCTTCAGGGACACAAGTTCATCTTTCAGGCCCCGCCGACCTCTGACCTAGGCTGCTGTATATAATCTCCCCTTGGGTCCCCTCCCTGTGGTTTAGCGGTTTCAGGTTCTCTAATTAATTCATGGATGCACCTCCTGTGTCTCCAGACTTTGCCAGCTGAGAGCACATATTTGGGGGGAGCAAAACAGTTATTTTTAGAGGCAGAAAACATTATAGAGATTTTTACATACGTTCACTTATATAGTTTCCATGGTGTCTGTTGTCAGGAATAAAAAAGTTGCTTAATGAACTTGATCACGCAGGACAGCACGTAGTAACATTAATGTGAAAACCACACAGTAAAATTAGGGTACCTGAGAACAGTGTTCTCTGAACTTTCATAAAGGCAAAAAATATTGAAAGGTAAAATTATTTGTACCTCTGCTCAGAGGTTCAAAACCTATTATTTCACTTAAAAGAGCTATGTTTAACTATTGCAGAATGCTTAGAATAAATAAGATGCAAGTATGTAAAAATTCTAGTTCGCCTTAAGACGTCACTGAGTGACGGTATAAACGCACTTAACAGGCAGCCACAGCACTCAGTTTCGTTTTCACTGCTTGAGTGATAAACATCACCACAGGTTATCAAAACAGTGGCAAGGCTGGCACTTCTAAGTGCTTCATTAAATCGGTACTGTATTTCCTAAGATAAACATCTCAGTACATTTTATCCAATTTCATACCTTTAAGCAAAAAACAAAATCATGAAAAAGTTAAAGCAAAACACAACCAAATTAAACAAAGCGAAGCAAAAATAGCATTCAGCGCTCTGTCATTCAGAAAGGTCTGTAATCTGACGTAAGACGGGAGGAAGAGGAAAGGACAGAAAAGACTGAATGACCACGGTGCCAACTCAGTGATACTGTATCAGGAAGGCTTCCGAGACTGACGGCCAACTGGCTCACTCGGCAGCTCGAAGCGGAAATTCAAAGACTCTGAGGCCCCGGGCTCGCGGTAAACAGCCTCCCCGGGCCTCTTCCCCCAAAAGCCCGCAGATGGGGGGAGCCTGACAGCTGCTCACACCCTGCAGGGCTAGGGTCAAAGGTCGGAAGCAGCTCCCGGGGAGAAACAACTCACAGACTTATTTTCTGCAAAGGTAAACAGGTACCGAATGTACACTATACAAATGCAAATTCACCCCAAAGAATGATTCTAAAAGAAACATATTTTAGCTCTTAAGGCAAGTGACTCTAAGTGACTTGGAACCATCATCTGCATTTCCTGCTCCGAAGCCCTCTTTCCTGCCACGTGAAAACAAGGCAAAAATCAGGTTAGATTTTTTTTATCCTGTTCTGTCTTCAGATTGACATGGCCTTTTCAGATACATGACTTCAAATAAATTAGAGAAATATCTTAGTGATAATAAAAATAAGCGACAGACATTGTTAGGTAGCATGAAAATAAGTGAATTTTCACAAACGTAAGCCGTGAGAATCAGAGCTCGTCACATACCACAGCACTCAGGACACTTTGGGTGTTTCAGGACGTTTATCCCGAACCCGGGGAAGCAGCGGTTTATCCACACCATCTGGAGAGTGCCTTCGATGTGGTAAATCTCAGGCAGGGATTCTGCGCGTCTGCCCACCACTTCCACTTGCTGATTGAAAAATCTCTCTATGAGATTTTTAGCCTAAAATAGAAATAGAACTTTTTTCATATTATATTATCATAAATATATCATTATATTATATTATCATAAAGAGATGTATTTTAGGACAAATAAAGTTGCTTGTGTATTCAGAAGCAGGAGAAACAAACTCTCAGTCTTTATTTTTTCTTGAGTTCACAGAATATAAATCATACACGTAAAACTGAAAAGATGTCACCCAGAGGCCTTAAATATTTGCAAATGTACTTCCTGAGACAACACAAAGGAAAATTTCAATACATAACCAAACTTTTCTGGTCCCCCTGCGTTTGAAGAATACATGGATGGACACTGGAGCAATACGAAGACAGCTCTTTGAAGTTAAATTTACTTTTAAGCAATGCTCTCTAGCAATGAACTGTTCTTAGAGAAATGTACTTTAAGAATCTTCGTAAGAAGTACCCTGAGGCGGCCAGCCGCTCCACTCTTCCCACAAAGAAAAATTAGGTTTAGAGACAAGAGGGAACAGAGCACATGTTAAAACTCGTAGCTCTGTTTCAGAAGTCAAATGTACAAAGTAATCGAGGCTTCACTCCAATCTCTGATAATTAATTACCTCTTGCCTGGTAATAATTACCGTGGTGCGAGTCCTAAGGTCCACAAGAGGCTTGTAACATCTCAGTGACTGGTGCGCTTCCCCGTCGGAGCAGGAGCTGCGGGCAGGAGCTCACACCCTCCGGCAGCCAGCCGCCCTCCAGCCCCCCTGCGCTGCCCTGCCCTCTGGTCCCGCCAGGAGCACGGGCTCCTGGCACCACGCTCATCTACGACCACTAACGGTGTACCCCGATCTACTCATTTCTTCAATATCTTGCAAACTGCGTCCCTCCCACGAAAATGTCTATAAATAACTGTGAAAAACATTTTTCAATATACTGTATTCAAGTCTTATTCTATTCCTGAATTGCTGCATTTTTTACAGATTAAATAGTTTTCTTGGGCGTCTAATAAATTCTGTCAAGTTTGCCGCTATTTACAATTTTGGTTAAGGAAGTGCTTTTATGAAGTAATCAGCTACAAATGTGGTATTTAATTAAGTATATTTAAATGCAGGACTGCCAATGGAAGTTTTAGGAGACACAAACATAATCACTTGGCTTCCTGACATCTTATCCAGAAAAAAACAAAACAAAAAACAAAAAGCAATGAAACTGGGCCTGAGAAAACCTGATAGGAACAAAAATCATGTTGTAAACCAGATGCCTGTTTTCCTTGTGAAAAGGAGAATGAGGCTAAATCTCTTATTTGACAAAAATGGAAAGAAGGTAAGGAATTACCTGAATCATTAACAGATTTTTTTTATATTAAGTACGTTGATGGTCGACAAAGGGTTAAATTGTACCAAACAAAGGGTGAAATGGAGGAACTCTCTCAGTTGGGCAAGGATTAAAGATGAGAAAGTAAAACTTCCTGGACCAATCTGGACGACGCAAGAACCAACCGTAATTACAGAGACACAGATAAATTAATCAGCTGATTTAACTGAACAGACATCAGATTGCCTGGCCCAGGCTACTTCTCCCTTCACTCCCCTAAAGAAAACTTTACAGAAGGATCAAGTGTACATACAAGGGGTAAGTTCTGTAATTACCAGGTATTGATTGCTGGACGATAGTAAGAAACCATTACCACCTCAACAAGAAGCAGTTTGTAAAATAAACTTCTGGGGGGGCGGGGGTTATAGCTCAAGTGGTAGAGGGCCTGCCAAGCATGCGTGAGGTCCTGGGTTCAATCCGCAGGACCTCCACTAAAGAAAAAAAAATTAAATGAATAAACGTGATTACCTCCCCCACCCTCTCCAAAATAAAATAAACTTCTGCGTGGAGAGGCTGAACAGCTTGCTTTAAATGCCATAATCTGTTCCCCTGTTCATCAAATTAGGGACCGAGAAAAGTGCCGAGAGAGGCTTTCGTATTTGTTCGACTGAGTCCAGCCAGCCCAGAAAGCAACTACTTAAAACTACGGCGTCCCAGGACGGGTAAGAAACGTCACACCGCGCACACGCCCGGAGTCCGCCTGGCGCCCCGCCACGCCCGCGGGGAGAGCGAGCACGTGCCAGGTGCTGCAGACACGGCGCTTTCAGGACCGAGTCCGACGGAGACCTCTGGTTAACACCTGTATGGGGTATCTCTCTGGACAAGAGCTACAGTTATCAGATGGGGCTGGAACAACAACAACAACAAATGGAAACAGAGGTAAGGTGTCTTAGAGGAAAGGGAAAAGAACTGCGAATCCGCACGGGATTGCTCAGCAAGAAGAAGATCGGGAGGGTGTCCGGACCCTGCAGGACATGTCCCAGTGAAGAACTCCTGAAAACGATTAAGTGAAAACACAGAGGCGTCCCTGTCACGCAGGAACACAGCACGGACAACGCACACGCATGCGTACAGTGAGCGGGCGGAGACTCTGTGGCAAAGCCTGGCTGCGAAGCAGAGCCGACGGGCAGAGGGTGGAGGGGAAGGGTCACGTCACCCCGTGAGTGCTGTGAAAGCTGGGATCCATGCTAAGAAGTGCACTGAGTCCCAGAACTTGGCAACACAAAAGTGTAGCCTCACTCTGTAGAGACGGCTTCAATCCTGAAGCCAAAGACAAGAGTCCCCTCTCCACCCCGGACGTCCCTGAGGACGCGGCTGTTCCCCAAGGCCTGAAACCTGCTCTAGAAAACAGGGTTCTCTCCGAGAAAAAGTAAAGGCAAATTACAATTCAGGTTTTGAAATTATTAGAGATCTAAACTGTGACATTAAGGTGTTTAAAGCAGCATATTTCAAATCGGAGAAAGCAGAAAGGGAGTGGGAGGACAGAAGCGACACTTAAAAATGCAGAAGGCGCCACATCTGCAACCACACGGTGGGCCAGACACTCTGAGGGATCCTCCTGCTACAAAGCACCCAACTGGACAGAACAGAACAAAGGTCTTGTGTAGCTGCGTTTCAACAGCAAGAGAGGGAGAAAAGCAGCAGAAGGGAAAAAAGGACAAGGGCAGAGAGAGAGAGAGAGAGAGCGCAAAGGGCATTAAAAATGAAGAGGAAATTACAAACCGAGCACTAGCCAAGTGCCCATGTCATTTCACGTCAGTCTGAGTACTCCAGTGCTGTAATTTACCAGCCGAAAGAGACAAGGAAGAAAAGCCTTGAACCTGTTGAAAAACAGGCAAAGCAAAGCACTGAGCAAGACGCTAAGTACAACAGCAGAGCGAGGGCGATGAACTTCAGTCACAAAAGGGAAATAACAAGAAACCTGCCTGCCGGCCCTGGGGTAGGGAGGGGCGGGGGTGGTGGAGAGCAGACTCCTCCGTGAACTCCTGCACAAGGGCTGCCTCGCAGAGCGGGTGTGGGCATCGTTACTGGGTTTGCTGTGTGGCACAAGACGCCCTCGTCAGAAACTACCGTAACGTCTGGCTTTGCTGGAGAACGGCCGTGGACCGCCAGGCAAGAGCCAACACCGAGACGCTGCGGACAAGCACAGACAACCTAAGCCAATGGGGCGCATCTGCCGACAAAGCGCTGCTGGTGAGAGAGGCCGCATCGGCCAGAATTAAGAGGAAGGGGATGGAGTGAGAAGCGACAGGAGCGACAGCAAGCTGCCAAGTCAGACCGTCAGCGGCACCTCAGTTACCCACACTGGAAAACAACGATACGAAGCACATCCAGACCTAAAAGCGCTTAAGGAAGCGCAGGAGAAGAAATTTACACACCACAATCAAAGAGACGGAGTATCTGAAAAGTAAGCCACTTAACCACAACCAACGGAGGGAGTGGAAAATGGAGTGAAATTTAAAACGCACCGGACAGACTGAACGTCAGATGAGACCCAGCTGGGCCAGAAATGCTGAACACTATGAATGACTCGAGAAATTACTCAGAATAAAGAACACATAAAAGAAGGGGGGAGAAGAAGCAGGAGACACGGAGAAATCGAGATAATCTAAAAACGTACGAAATGGAAGTTCCAGAGAAGCAAATGGAGCCAAAGGCAATTTTCAGGAGTGTTCTGGCAGAAAATCTCCAGAACTGATGAAAGCAATGAATCCTCAGGCTGCAGTGGAACGGTATGTACTGGAAGAGGAAGAATGACCTGACCAGGAAGGCTGGGGTGCAAGGAGGAGCGGAGAGCAGAAGGAAAGAAAAAACGGGCAAAACTCTGAGGAAACCTAGATGGACACTGACACTCTGAAACAATCCTAAGAGTAAGTAAAAAAATTTTTAAAAAGAACTACAACACTAGAAAACCAAACCTTGAAAGATTAAAGCAGGTCCTAAGAGTAAAATGTCTTTAAGGTCCTTGTTCGTTTCTGGGAGGCGCCATGAACTATGGAACTTTTGGTTCTGTTATCAAGAATGGATGTTACAATTTGAAGCAAATCCACAAAAAGAGTAAAAAATATATATATAAAACAAGAAAATACATATAAAACAACAAAAAGTCAATTTAAACACCTTTAATCAATCCCAAAAAATAGGGAAGGAACAAAACCTGAACAGAAAACCTGGGTAAATGATATGATGCATTACGCTAATTGCAGTAAGTCTAAGAAAGACATATACTGCATAATCTCACCTACAAACAGAATCATAAAAGTATCAAACTCACAGGTACAGAGAACAGACTGGTAGTTGCCAGAAGCACGGGTTAAAGGGTGGATGAAGTTAATCAAAATGTAGTCAAAAGGTACAAACTTCCCGTTGTGAGGTAAGTCAGTCCGGGGAACGTGATGCACCGCACGGCGACTCTCGTTAATACTGCTCTGTATATCTGAAAGTTGCTCAGACAGCAAATCTTAAAATTGTCATCACAAGGGAAAAGATGGCTAACTACACGTGGTAACAGATATTAAGTGACTGTGGTAACTGTATCAGAATATATACATATATCAGATCACTACGTTGTACACCTGAAACTAATACAGTGTTACTGCTTACATCTTAGTATAAATAAATAAATACATAAATGAAACTCTAAAAATACTTTAACAACTGAGTAAGAGTGGCATAGGAAACAGAGGAGGAACAAAAATAACAAAAGACGACGGAAAATGAGGAAAAATGAGGAAAATAGTAGGTATTTACAGCCAATCATATCAAGAGTTACATTAAATGTTACTGAAGTAAGTATTTCAACTAAAGAGTTTTTTACTGGGGGAAACGGGGGTCAATCGCATGCTTTCTACAAAAGACATGCATTTAAAATATAAAGACAGACACACTGAAACTAAATGGATAGAAACACACAGCTCTTGCGAATAGTAACCATCAGAAGACAGGTAACAATATTAATTTTAGACGCAATTTGAGAATAAGAGATAAAGGGGGCGTTTATGAGGATAAAAGCATAAAAGGATAAGGGAGGCACAAGGCTTTTAAGTGTACATGTGCGCAATACACAGAGCTTCACAATGAATGAGATGAAAACTGACAGAAGTGAAGGAAGAAATAAATAATTCCACAATCATAAATACAGATTTTAACACCACCTTTTTTTTAGCAAATGATAGAACTACACTTTTCAACAAAAATCAGCAAAGACACGGGAACAGGGCTGACAAACTATACACTGCCCACCAGCGAGCCACCCGTTTCTGTAAATGAAGCTGCACTGAAGCACAGCGACAGGATGATGGCAGATTTCTTGGTTGTGAAAAAACTAGTGGGTTTGTGAAGTCTGAAATATTTACTGTTTGGCCCTTTACAAGGAAAATTTTATCAACCCCTTAAAAAAAACCTAACAACTGGATTACTCACCTTTATCTGATGACAAAACATTACGCCCAGCATCTACATAACACTCATCCTTTCAGATGTACATAGTACATTTCACAAAACTCGGCCATGTGATGAATAAACTTAGAAAGACTTAACATACACAGTGTTTTGACCACAACGGAATTAAACTAGAAATCAGGAACAATACAATATAAAAAATGCAAAATACTTAGAACTTAAGCAACCTTTTACTAAATAATTTATGGGTCAAAAAAAAAAAAGGGAAGCTAGAAAACATTTTGAAACAGAGAACACATACAACTCAACAATGCAGAAATGAGAGATTACCAGTACAGATGCTACGTATGTTAAAAGCGAAATGAGGGGATGCTGGGCAAAGAGCACAAAGGTCCAGGGATGTGGGATGAGTAATTTCTGGAGATCTAACGTACAGCCTGGTGACGCCAGTCACCCAGACTGCACTGTACACTTGAGATCAGCCAAGAGATGATCTCAAGTGTGCTCACCACTCCCACCAAAAAGCAAGCACCTGAGGTGACAGACACTTTAATTAGCTGAACTGTGCTATTATCTGTATATATCAAACCATTCTGCTGTACACCTTAAATATATACAATTTTTATCAAGTATATTTCAGTAAAGCAATCAAAAATATAATTTCTAAAAATGATGCTAGAAACAATTTTATGCCCATACAGTTTGACAGTCTGGATGCAATGTATGATTACCTTGTCAAGTATAATTTACCAAAACTGAACAAAATGAAAACAAAAATCCAGATAGTCCTACATCTAATTAACAAATGTCATTGCTAACGAAAATGTGCCTCAAAAGGACACTGCAAGCCGAGGTGCTGTCACCAGTGAATTTCACCAAACATTTAAAGAAAAAGAGTAATCCGATCGTTAAAACCTCTTTCCGAAAATGCTGAGCAAAGAGAATGTTTATTAACTCACTGTGTAAGGCCAGTGTTCCCCAATATCAAAACCTGACCAAGTCATTACAGAAATAATAATGTAACTATTCACACAGACACAAAATACTTAACAAAATTTTAATATAATGAACATACGTCTTTCTTCAATAGAAGCGGAAAAAGTATTGGACACAACTGAACAAACATTCATAACATAATCTCTCAGGAAACTAGGAATAACAGGGAACTTCCTGGATTGCATAAAAGTCATCAGTGAAAAATTCAAGTTAATATCTCACTTAATGGTGAAAGACTAAAAGCCTTCCCCTCAGATCAGGAACAAGAAAAAGGCGTCCACTCTCACTGCATCTGTGCAGCATGACACTGTAGACTCTAGCCATTCCAACAAGATCAGGCAAGAAACATCAGAAAGAAGAAATGCTGTCTGTCTGTCCGTGACAGGATGGTCCCACAGAAAATCCTAAGTATTTCATAAAGCAACTCTGATGAACTAACAAATGAACTGAACAAAACAGCAGGATACAGCCTGCAGATACGCAATATGCAGACATTCGCTGGGAATCGAAACAATCTGACAGACCAAATGATTTCTTTAAATATTCCATTTATGACAGCACCAAGAAACCGCACAGAACACTGAGGAATGAATTCAGCAGAAAACATGTAAGACCTTTAAGCCGAAAAATGCAAACAAACAAACAAACATGGTGAGTGTTTTTTAAACCTAAATAAATGGAGAAAGACACCATTTTCAGGTATTAGAAGACGTGATGCTTAATGTCCCTTCTCACCAGCTGACCTGCAGATACACTGCCACTCCAATCAGAGGCCAGGGTTATTTTTAGAAAAATGACATGCTGATGTGGATTTTCAAAAAATTTTGGAAGTGAAAAGGACCCAGAACACCCAGAACAATCTCGACAGAGAATTAAGATAAAGCATTTCTACTACTTGAGATTATTACTAAACTTGCTGCAGAGGTGCAGAAGTGAAAAAGCGGGGCCCTGGCATGAGCACGAACAGATCAATGGAAGAAGACAGCGCAGCTAAGAGGAAATATAAACTATCTGGATCAAATCCCCAAAGAGCCAGACAGATCTTCACTGGGGCAAATATGCCCAAATAAATTTGGACTTAGTTTGGGGACAATTTCAAATTACTTAAGTCTTGCTAAAACCAAAGAAACAAATTTAGTAACACATAGGAGCTAATGCCAGATGAAGAAGCCCTAAGGCAGAAAACTGAATGAAACCAACAACAAGGCAGATAGATATAGTCAATCGTCTTTTAAGTCCCCAGAATGTTTCCGTAAAAACACTCCTGCCTGTAACTTCTAAATTGTTTTTATTATGATGCTAGACATTTATAATGTTATCATATTAGCAACAAGCCAGAAAGCATCAATCTTTGTTTTGCCCTATGAAACCAAAAAGAGACTATTTTATGCCAAGAAAAGAAGGAAAGAAAAGAGGAGGAGGGGAATGGGAAAGAAGGGAAGGGGGAAAAAAAAGAAAGGAAGAAAGACAGGTATATAGCAAAACAAAACAAAACAAAAACCCAAGTGACAGAAAGTCACAGGGAAGAATGTTCCCAGAGCAACGTAATATAAGCACATTAAGTTCTAAAGGAGCCAACAGAGCTAACACAATTGCAGACCTTTCTCACTGAAAGCTTCACGATTGGACAGTTTCATTTTCAATTCTGCGTTTCTATTTAACAAGCAGATGGGAAGCTGGCCCTCAGCGTTACAAGCGACGTAAGAAAACCGCGGAACGCCTCTACGAGACCATCCTGGAGGACGACCGCGCGTGGCACGTCCTCTCCCTGCTCCCGGCTTCTAGGCTTCAACGCACGTTCCCGCTCCTCCCGCACAGAAATGACATCAGCTGAGGGTCTGTGACTATTTACAAGTTTAAATATTGGTAGGAGGCTAAAAGGTACAGCAGGCAGTAGGTAAACTGTGATTAGTAAAGATTAATAAAAAGTCTTAGAAAAATAATGTGACCTTCTATTCTTGGTGCCCCCCTAATTTAAGTCTCATTTCCAAAGTAAAGAAAAAAACCTGTCCTAGGAATGGGATGTTTTTCAAATGAAAACACCTTGCCATATATAAACAGACAATTTAAACCGTATTTCAGGACGCTGAGCGAGTACAAATTAAGAAACCACCCCTCCATCAGTTTCACCGGGCAGAACGTGATGGACGCTGACCTGAAGGCATTACCTGTAGTTTTAGTAGGAGATTTTCACACTCATCATGATGTAAATTATTTCATATTCCAAATATGTTAAAGTGCTGTTTTTAACAAAGTGTTCGGAGTCCCTGAACAGTAATCTGAGATGGGAAAGTTTGCCACAGATTTACTGAACATGAAAACGATGTTAAACATAAGGTAAAAGAGAGACTAAATTAAAGTGTGGCTGGGAATTACAGGGTAATCTCCAACCTGAGCACAGATACGACGTGCTGGGCATCAAGCAAGATGAAAAGAGCGAACACACGGCACGGATCAAGTTTAACATCCAGGACGAGTCACAGTAACGTGGAGAGAACTTTGCCCAATTGTGATTAAATTACTTCGCAACAGCCAACAAGGCCGGATAAATGGGAAAACTGTCTTTCTTAATACGGTTACAGAATGCTCGATTTCAAAGCGTTTCATAAAAACAGGAACTCTACTAAATCCTTACCATTTACTGTTTGATGTCATTTGATACAGTTTCAGTTCTATTGTCGAGTTCCCTACATGTGTCGGGGGGGCGGTGGGGGTAACGCATTTCACAAATATCTAAGGTGCTTACCTACACACTGAGCATGTTCTTTTTTTTTTTCTCTTTTTTCTCACCTCACATAACATACCTTAGCTAGTCTTTTGGAAGATTCACAATTATGGCCTGTACATGGCTTGGGTCCTTTGTCAGTGTCTACAGAGGAAACTGAGAAAATATGATATATTTTATCATGGGTCTAGGTACCACACCACAATATTTAAATCGGCTTTTGAAATATAAAACAGATCGTATGTCTAATATTTCTATTCCACTAAAAATAAAGCTATTTTTCTAATGTTACATCACTCTTTTCAGCTAAAACCTAAGTCAAAAATTATTTATACAAATCAGGAAAACCTCACCATCACAGTGAAGTTAAGAATTAAGCAACCACGTTGACAGTATTTGGCAACTGTAACAATGGAATTATTTTGACTTCTATACCATATTTATGTATATGTATGTATAAATGTGTGTATTCACTCAATATTCGACTTAACTCTACCCATATTAATACAGTGTCTATCATTTGACCAACTCACTCAATTCTTAATCTCTGCAAAGAGATAAACCATTATAACACCGGGGGGAGGAGGAGGTCGGACTTCAGTCGCGGCCATGGCAACCACAATCGTGAACACATTCGTATGTGCACGCGTGTATATACCTATTCACTCCACAGGTAATTACTGAGCACCTACTGCATACTAGGAGCCAAGCTAAGAGCCCGAGATACACAAGCGGTCAAAGTCTGCAAACTCCCGGACTTTCTGAAAACTGTGTTCTAATGCAGAAAATCAGAATGAACAGTAACACACAGAAACAATAACCCATGATCACCGCAGAGACACACTGTAGGGTGAGGTGATACGTCCTAGAAAAGAGAGAGAAGGGAAGACAGCTGTCACCTGCAAACTGTCCTTGGAGAGCGAGAGGGCAATGAAGACTTCCCAACACGCACACAAGCTGAGGGGTCCACCACCTCTGCACCTGCCTGCGGGAGCTGCTCGGGGGGGCCCTGCGGGGCAGGGAAAGGCCACGAGACGGCCGTGCGGGGCGGAGGAAGAACACGGGCCTCGACAGAGGGAGGCGCGCGGACAACACGGAAGAGCTGCCAGCACTGTGAGACTGGGTCCTAACGGCACCTGCCCTACACGTGATTTAAGAGCCTCATGTGCTTGAGGAAAAACAATTCGTCCGAGAGCCAGTGTTACCGCAACTCTGGCTTGTCACTCTACGCTCTGCTCGCTACATGATTTGAGAAACCGGTTATCTGGGGGCACACAATGTATAGAGTGGCAGTTTACGCCACCAAACAACAGAAAGGTGGGAACAGAGCTGTGAAAGGAGAGCGTGCTACTGGATAGAGGTTAGGCGGGGAGAGGTTCAGACTAGAGTGCTCTAAAATGAGGGTGCTCAGTGTAATTCCCTCGCCAGCAACAGGGAAAATCACTACAGAGTACACACAAGAGGAAATGAGAGAGACCGAAACATTTAACTACAAAAAAGACCGTAATGAAGCAATGAGGAACAAAGCTGCTGTAAAGCACAAAGAAAACAAACAGCAAGACGGCACAGGTGAGCCCATGATCCTTTTAACATAAATGGATGAAATTCCAAATGAAAAGACCGAGATTTCAGAATGAGTCAAAAACAGAATCCAACTGTATGCTGTCTACAGGACTCACTTTAAATACAAAACCAAAAATATATTGCAAATAAAAGGACGGGAAAAGATACTGCATGCAAACAGTAACTAAAGCAGAGCAACAGACAAAGGAGGACACTGTAAATTGATAAAAGGTTCAACACAGCAAGAATCTGCAACCATTATCAACACTTGCAGACCGAATACAAGACAATAAAAAGGCTTGAAACAAAAAGCCAACAGAACTCAGAAGAGAAATACGCAGCTCGACAGTAACACCTGGACACTCCGATACCTCACGATGATGGACAGAACAGTCAAACTGAAGACAAGGAAATAGAGGACTTCGCAAACAGCTGGTTTCAAGCGTGAGGTCTAGCCACAATCAAGAATCAACACCAATCCTCTCAAACGCTTCCAGAAAGCTGAAGAGGAGGAAACACTTTTAAACTCATCTGTTGAAGCCAGCATCATCCGGACACAAAAGCCAGACCAAGACACGATGAGGAGACTACAGATTAATATCCCAGATGAACACTGATGCAAAAGCCCTCAACGAGACACCAACAAACCACACCCAGGGGCTAATTAGCAGGATTGCGCACCATGACCAAGCAGGACTCACTGCCAGAACAGTGATGGGGCAGCAACAGAACAAAACCCATTACTGTGACTTAGAGCATACACATGAAAAAGAATGAAAGGGAAAAAGCCCACAGGAACATCTCGTCCGATGCAGAAAAAGCATTTTACAAAATTTAACATCCTTTCATGAAACAAAGCTAGGAAACACAGAAATCGGAGGGAAATAACACAACCTTAAAAAAAGCCATCTATTAAAATTCCACAGTGAACACGACAGTCAGTGGTGAAAACCTGAAAGCTTCTCCTCTAAAATGAACCAGCAAGAACGTGCACTGTGCCATTTCTTCCCAACACAGGAATGGGCGGCCCAGCCGGGGTCTCACGGCCAGGAAAGGATGTCGGGAGTACCCAAGTCGGAAAGGAAGGCGTGAGCTCATTTCTGCTCCCAGGTAACGTGACCGCACGCGTAGGCACTAGGATTCCACCAGAAACGTGTAGACTGACACTCTATGAGAGCTCCCAGGACTTGACAACGTGTCTTTAGAAGCAGCCTTGCATTCTCAGTGTGCCCCCTTTAAGGAGGTGCATTCACTTACCTGAAAACGTGAAGAACAGCTCATTTTGCAGACCGGCTCTCTGCATCTTAACGCGATGGCACTCAGACTTCAGCAGGGAAACTTCACAGGAAAGGTCAAGAACCAGTTTGCTTAAAATCTGAAGCAGTTTCTTCTCAAAAGAAATGTTATAAATACTATTGCAGGGGGCCGCGTGGTACCGGGCCGTGAACTGGTAGTAGCTATGGGGCTCCCGGTAAGCTGAAAGACAGGGGCCACAGGACGACAGTCAGGGTTATTCTGGCAACGCAAACATACCGATATACCGCAGCCATTCGAGAGAAGTCACTATTTGGAATAAATTCACCGTGCAGCTGGCCCCTGAACAACCCACGGTCAGGAACGCCCACCCCCAGCTCGGCTGAAAGCGTGCACCTGACTCCTACAGGGCCCCCCTTGCCCGGGTTCCTCTGCGCCCAGGGTTCCGCATCCGGCAAGGCACGTCACGTGACCCTGAAGAACGGCCACGTCCAACCGGAGCCACAGTTCAAGTTCACGTTGTCCAAGGGCCAGCTGTGTACGGCTGTGTGTACAACTGCATATATTCTCTTTTGTTTGGTCGGCTTTGTTTTGTTTTTTTTTAATATGTTTTTACTGAAGCATAGTCAGTTTACAACGTGTTGATTTCTGGTGCTCAGCACAGTGCTCCAGTCATACATGAACAGACATATATTTGTTTTCACATTCTTTTTAACCGTAAGTTACTACAAGATATTGAGTACAGTTCCCTGTGCTGTACAATGTAAACTTATTTATCTAACATTCTTTTTAATTTAACACTTACTTAGCAATTACTAAGTGACAAACACTTTAGGCACTTCACAAATGGTAACTCATTTAAATCTCCTAAAATTATTACAGATCGGACCTTCACATCTATCGCGAGGAAACTGAGAGACACAGGGGTGAGGTCACACGCCCCACGCCTATGCTCTGAAAAGGAATATACGTATGTGCATGTGTGACTGAAGCACTGTGCTGGGCACCAGAAACTGACACAGCATTGTCAACTGACTACACTTCAATAAAAATATATATAAACAAACAAACAAAAAAACCCAAAACAAAAACAAAAACAGCGAACAAGGTTAAAAATGTAATGATACGTTTGGAGACCAGGTGATGCATTCTCACTCGGCACAGAGCGAAATCAGAAACAGAACGGTACGAGGGGCAGGGGGCGAGCCCGGACACGCAGCGTGAAATGGAAGGAGCGCCAGAAGGAGAGCAGAGAGGGCAGGGCCGGAGGCAACTGAGGGGCAAATGGAAAGCACTCTGCAAGCTGGACAAAGAACCCTATCACCGCACCACAAAGGTCCACGGGCCTGTCAATACGCACGCTGAGAAGAAGTGTCACACTGAGACACAGACGGTAAAACCCAGCACGCGTTTCCCGAGACACCCCGCGGCACCTGCGCGTGCACGCCGATCCGCACGTCGATCGTGTCGTGACTGATCACACCGAAGCCCGTGACGGATCCACATGCGGCACACAGAGGAGGAGCCCTGGCAGATGGGGCTGGAAGCTGGGGCAAGGCTCACGGCAAAGCCGGAGCACAGAGCACGTGCTCCTCTGCTCAGGGGATTGGAAAAACCCCTTTTCTCTCCGGAAATCTGGCACGTTATCAAGCTATCAGCTTTGACAGAAAGGAGTCTGAATATAAGGCAAAATATTGGCAAAATGCCCTCAAACCTGTCTCGGATGCATCCGCCTCTGAGAGAGCCCCAATCTCCGGGGGACGCTCCCCACACACAGCAGCCCAGGGCCAGCCACAGCGGGACGAGGGTCACAGAACAGCGGCATGGGAGGGAACGCGGCAGGCTGGAGGCCGCCGAGGGGACGGGCCCGTGGCCGGCAGGCGTTTCCGCACACTGCCTGGCACGGCTCCCCGCGGGACAAAACTGCTCCCCAGTCGAGGGGCCGCCCCTCACCGCGGGGCGTCTGCGGCCTCTGCCAGGCAGAGGGAACCTGCGTGAGCTGGAACCTCGGTGCCGAGTCTCTCCGGCTCCCCGGACAGACACAGAAGCCTACAGGGGCTGTTCTCAAGGTCTGGCTCTAGGGTCCCTTTACATCCTTGAAAATGACCGACGGCCGCCAAAGACCTTCCACGCAGGCTGCATCTAACAATACCTGCAGTGTTCGAAACTCAACCTGGGAAACTTTTTAAATGTTTATTAGTTCATTTTAAAATGAGAAAAGCCCATGAGACATAAAGAACCATGAAGGAACAGACCTTCAGGCACTGGAACACGCTTTCCGGTCAGGGGCAAGAGCGACACCGCTTTATGCTTTGGGAAGCTCTGTCCCGTGCGGCTCGGGAGGAGGCAGCCGGCCGCCCGCTCCTGGGCGCCCAGTGACAGGCGAGGCGTGGCCCCTCAGACACGTGCAGCTGGCTGGAGGGACAGCGTTCTTAACAGTCCTTTCAAGTGACTGTGGAGGACTGTTCCACAGCGGTTCACCCACCAAAACTGAAAATCTCAACACAGTGGAAACAGTGAATTATATCACAGTATAGTTACAGAAATAGCGTTCACCTTACTGACCCCTCGGGAAGGACTCAGGGTCCCCCAGGAGCCCAGGGACTACACCTTGAAAACTACTCATCTATATTCGGTTAGAGTATTTGATCTTACTAGAAACTGACAAGAACACAACTTAGAAAAATAGGGTAAAAAAAAAGCATAGAAAACCTCAACAGGAGTAATAAACACAGGAAAAGCTGCTCTAAGGGAAACGCAATCCTAACAGTGGTACAGAATTTTACACCTGTTTTCATGTGTACTGCTGGATGAACAGATAGAGAATTTATGTAAAGTTTACACACTCACACAAAACACCCACTCCATGCCTGTTTCCTCATCTCTACAGGGAGGAGAACTACCCTGCCTATTAAATAAGGTAAATAATAAACAGAGCACTTCAAAAAAAAAAAGCCTTGCAAAAATAAGCAGTGCATGTGTTTCGCTGTTGCTACTGTAATTACACGTGAAACAGCCAGCACCGCCTGGTGAGCCTGGCCCCTGGTAAATGCTCAGTAAATATCAGCAATCATTTTCATTACTATAAACCAGCATTCACGTCATGCAATTACATTTGTGAACACACGAGTGTCCCCTTATGAGAGATTCCAAGGCGTATTCGTTATGAACTACATGAAATAACATACATCCACGTCTGTATCATGCATTACAGAAAAAACCACGTGACAAAAATGAAGTGTGACTGATGACAAAGTTTAAACAGATTATTTGCCTCCCAAAGTTAACACAACTTGTCTTTCTTCGGATGTCTGGGGTGGTGTGTGTCAGTGACCTGGGACGCTCGGGAAACCACTCATAGTTCCGCCACCCGCTCTGCATCCAGCTGCGACAACAACGCCTGTCAGCTTCCTACTGCTACTGTAAGAAACTGCCACAGACTCAGTGGCTTAAAAGAGCACAGACTGACTGTCTTCCAGTTCTGGGGATCAGAGGTCCGAAACGAGTCTTACAAGGCTGGTGTCAAGGTGCATCCTTCTGGAAGCCCCAGGGGTGAACCCACTTCTTTGCCACCTCCAGGCTCCAAGACGTCCTGCGTCCCTTGGCTTGGGGCCCCCTCCTCCGTCTTCAGAGGAAGCCACTCCAGCCTCCCCTTGCACGGCCACGCTTCCCTTCCTGCCTCGGGCCCTCCCGCCTCTTACACTGGGCCCGCCCGGGTGACTCAGCGTAGGCTCCCCTCCTCAGGATCCTTGACCTCACTGTCTCTGCAAGCCCCTTCTGCCCTGGCAGGGCCACGCATTCAGGGCTGCTGGCGGGTAGACACGGCCATCCCTGAGGACCCTTCCTCGTCTACCACACGCGGGTCCCACCAGGGGCACGGAACTCTGCTTCGGGCTGTCCTGGCCGCTCCACTAGCAACTCAGCTCTCCAGTCTCAAACCTCAACTTGTCAAACTGCTTGTAGAAAAGGGTTCTGCAGACAGTGGCCATTCCTGCCCCTGCATGGGGGGGGATGGCAGTGCACCATCAAAGACATGCAGACTTTAAAAGCAGTGCAGACTACGGTATCAGCACCTCAATCTGAAAACAGGACTCCACACCGCTCTGTTTTTATGCATTGTCTTAAACTGACCCTTGCAAGCCAGTCCTCCCCTGAAGAGAAAAACGGGCTTCCCTAACCACGAACCCCTTACAGAGCACTCTGCAAGATGCAGGCAGCCAGTGACTTTTCTTTAATTAAAAGAGACTAAAAACAACAGACCCCCTTTAATACAAGCCTGTTAAAATGTGCAAATATTTGAAAACATTAAGAAATGTTAAAAAAGCAAGCGGCAGCACTTCTCACCGTAGATGACGTACTTCAGCGGCAGGTTTCTGACCACCGCCTCCACAGTCGGCTTGTACTGCAGGAAACACGTGTACACGCCGCTCATGCTCTCCTCGAAGTTCTGGAACACCAGGCTCCCTGTGGATGTGATCTGCGTGGTGCTGTTCTCTAGTACAGGGACAAGGAACGGCCATCAGCTGCTTAGGTTAAGTAAGAATGGAGACAAAAACCCAAAATATTCTCTAAACAGAGAAAGTCCTTCCAAATTGACTTGCAAAATCATTAAAGGAGTTGGGGACGGAGTCGTGACGTGTGGCATTTGTTGACGGTGGGTCCCAGGACGAACTTCTTAGGGTCAGGATTTCACTAACCGGAGATCATCAAGTGTGTGGCTGTCCAGGCGCTGGGACTAACAAGTCCACGTGCACAACGTGCTCCTGACCGGCTCACGGGGCCGGAATGGGCACCACCAGATACTCGTGCATGTATGAAATAACACTGATTCTAACATAGATCTACAAAGTAATCGGATACACACATGTATATATACTTATTGGGGAGTTACGTTTTCAACTATCTGTGAAAGGGAGGGAACAAGGTACCCACAACAAAGGCTACCTCAACACAGTCACCGGCAACCGGGGATTTCTCGTCATTACACACGGCACTAAGGAATACCCGGGCTACAGCCCTCGGGGCTGCAGAAGGCAGACGAGAGGTGGTAGGGGCACGGGGACTGCCCAAAGCCACACAGTCAGACCCGCGGCGCTGGGCGTCAGCGCTGGACGGAAGAGCCCTTTCCACGTCAACGTGCTCCGTGACTTAGGCATCACGCTAGGAGAAGGCGACGACGTGGGACGCAAAAGCGGCCTGATTTAGAAGCATGAAGACCTGGATCTGAGGTACACGTTTCTTTCTCACAAACTGTGTAACCCTGGGGTAATCACTAAATCTTTCTGAAGTCTAGCTCCTTCGTCTGTAAAACAAAGAATCCTAATAGACGATAACGTGTCTCATAGACTTGTCTCCATGTAACAAACGCAATGAATGTTAAAATACTTGAAAAAGCTATAAATCATTAAGCTTAAATTCAAGTTGTTAATTCTGAAAGTGCCATGGTTTTCCATCAGAAAAAATTGTTAGTTATTAAAAGTCACTCAGTAAACCACTCTTTATAATTGAAAGTATTAGTAAATAATTGCTTTTCTTTTTCAATTTTAAGAAAATGATTTATTGCTTATAAATCTCAGGTTGAAATTCACTTTGAAGTTTATTTCTTCAAGACAAAACAGAAGATGAATGTTCTTAGTGATGAAATGTTCGTTATTAATTTTTTCACGAACGATTTGTTGGGTTTCTAGCACATGGAAGCCCCTGTTTCAGACGCTGAAGGAGAAATGAACAGATGGCACACCCACCCTCAGGGAACTTACACAGAGCCTGGTGCCTTGATGACTCCCTTTTCTACGCCCCGGACGAAGCCGAGAAATGCGATACATGTTTAGAACGCATTTCTATTGCGTTGCCCATTTCTTCATGAGTATCTTTTGGTGAAAGATTACATATTTATCAATAACATGCCTCTTTTTTAGAACAGAGTAGGAGGTTTTCAAGTGTTTGCAGACACAGAAAGAAACATTGCAGTAACGCGATAAAAGGTGCCACAAACTGTAAAGAAGGTTGAGAATATCACATAAGCATCGAGGCTACGCATTCCTTGGCGATAATCTGCAACAGAAATTTCCCAAACCGGAAGCACCACCCAGGAAGCGTATTAATATACATCTCAGTGCCTACCTCAGTGTTAAATATTACCACAGCCAGAACCTCTAGCAGCATGTACTTCTTAAGAACATACCCTCTGGCCACTTCTTATTTTAAAAAGCTTAAACGTGGCACACTTTGAAGAGATGCCCAGAGGGCTTCACAGCCAAGAGAGGAACCCACTTAACAAATCAGATCTTTAAATAACTCAGTTTAACTGGGAATTTCAGGATGCCAAGGTTTAACAGTATTAAAAAAAGGTGTTCATCTCAAAGCATAAAAACACTTATCTCAATTCTACGGTCTCATTCAAGAAGTCCAACACTAACAGCAAATTAAGAAGCATACAGGAAGGCTAGGAATGGCACATTTCCCAAATACCAAGCAATGCTCGAGGTCAGACTTAAATGAGACGGATGTCAGAAGTCTGAGTTAGTTTAAAATAACTGTGAATAATGTATTAAAGAATGCAGTGGAAAATGTAGAAAGCACGCAAGATGAGACAGGAGATTTCAGCACAGACTGAAACTATAAGAAAGAATTAAATGGAAACGTTAGAACTAAAAACAAAACAAAATGAACAGAAACTATAAAAAATACAGTAACACAGATGGAGCCTTGCTTCAATGGGCTCATAAATTAAGAAAAGAATCAACGAACTTGAAGACAGGTCAAAAGAAATTCACCCAACCAGAATCAGAAAGAGGAAAAACAAAATAACAACAGAAAAGAAGAAAGAATCCAAGATCCGTGGAACAATATCTAACAGTGTCACCCACGTGTGACAGGGATCTCAGAAGGAGCAGATGGACAGGACGGAGCAGAACTGTCTCAACATACAACGGCAGAGAATTTTCCCAAAAGCAATGACAAACCCAAACTACAGACCCAAGACGCTTATAGAACATAAGCAGAATAATACAAATAACAAAAAAACAAAAAAAAATCATTTAATATCCAAATCACTGAAAACGGAAGGCCAAGAGAAAATCCTGACATTAATCAGAAAAAAAAAAAGCACACTGCCCCGAGAGAGCCAGGGATGAGGTTACAGCAGCCTTCTCATGAGAAACTCTCCAAGCCAAAAGAACACATGGGGTCACCTTTAGCATGTTGAAAGAAAAAAACCTGCCAACCCAGAATTCTACAACCAGCAAAAGAAAAAGATGAGCAAATTTGACCCAAAGCAGACAGAAGAAAGGAAATAATAAAGGTAAATGCAGAAATCAACGAAACTGAAAACAGAAAAATACCAGAGGAAAATAAATCAAACCAAAAGCTGGTCCCTTGAAAAACGGATAAAACTGTTAGCCAGAGACCAAAGTGAAAGAGAAGAGACACGACCAACAGCAGGAGTGAATGAGGGCACATCAGAGAGGTCCTGAACATACCGAAAAGACAGCAAGAAGGTAGCACAAACCGCGTTACACGTTAATTCACCAAGTCCAAGAAAATCAAAGCTGGACAGATTCCTTAAAGGACACAAAGCACGAAAACTCACAAAACGGCGTGAAGGAAAACCCGATGTATTCCTCATTTAGGTTATTACCTGTGAAGTCTGAGGCCAGACTCCAAAGGCACATGACCTCATTCTCTCCAGGCCTCTACTTTTCATGGAGGACATGGCTGTACTTACTGCAAAGAATTGCTATGAAATTTAAATGATGAGTATGTGCAAATTGCTCAGAACAGTGGCTGCCGTATGATTCAATTTAGATGTGTTTACTGTTTTTATAAAATTCAAAATAAAAATGAAAATACGTTCTTGTGGAATACATAATACATACAGATCTATATTTATATCCATAAATATGTGCATTTACTCTATGCGTGAACACACACACAGATACAGATATGCATTTATACACACACAAACACATCTATGACACAGGTCACAGAAACGTGCTTGTGTACTCATGAACATAGTAAATGCACGTATGTGTATATAACGTGTTTATATGTGTAGCATTATATATAAACACGTTAATTATATATAACATATATAATGTGTATCATGTGTTTAACGCACGTAGTAAACGCACTGAAAAAAAGCCACGGAATAGCATTGTGAAAGGGCGGCACAGGGCTTCCCTGGCAGGCGCCTGGGCTCAGGAGAACGGGGGCTTTGGACACGAGAAGGTTCAACAGGCTTGATGATGGTGTCCCTTGTCTTCTTACTCTTAGGCGGTTTTATGATGCCTCAGACCCTACCTCTACCTCATGTAGGGCTGTGCATATCGGACGCTTCACAGTAAAAGCACTGCGGGAGAGTAAGACATAACCTATGACCTTTCTTCACAAAACACAGCGAGGATGCAGGCCCGGGGTACAGGTCAGCGTGTGTGCGGGCCCGAGTCTGCGAGGACACTTAGAAAAGTGGTCCCGCTACGCACCAGGAAGAGTTCACCCACCAGGACGGCATCAGGGCTGGAGCAGGAGGCACAGGCCCCGTGGCCATAAATGCTCCGCCCCGTAACTAAAAGCCGCCGAGGGGGAGGCACGCGGCGGGGGGCGGGGGGGAGGCAGACGCCGCGTCTCAGGCTTGGAGCCCACACTCTGCAACCGCGCGAACCCCCCGGCCGTTTCTCGCCAAAGCAGCGTGCAAGTACGGACTGCGCGCTCCTTCGGTTCAACTTCAGGGGAACCACCTTTGGCACATCCACAGAAAGATACCTAAAGGACAGCGTAGTTAAACCTAGGGTCCAAAAGGGTTCTCTGTTTCCCAGGCTGTAAGAAAATCAGACACTTCCTCAGGTCTTCCTGAAAGAACTGAGAAGACTAACGAGCTTCAAACGGCTGACAGTGAACTAGGATGCGATACCGCATGAAATACCAAAATAGAATCATGATGTCAGAATCCCAGGGTTTTCTGGGAACAGCTTTTACAAATATTTATAAATTACAGATACAAAAACAATTGCATTAATACAATTTTATCCTTACCTGGAAACAGCTACATTTCTGAAAATCTATTTTTCCGTTACAAAAGTAAGTAAAAAAAAAAAAAAATGTCACTTCCAGTTAAAGCATTCAAAATTCACTTACACACTATATTTCGCAACACTGGCATGGCATCTTGGAGGAGAAAATGCTTCAAGTTCCAATTTCCAAATCAAAGGAGCAGCAAATTACAGCAGAGCAACGTAATACTTAAACGCTTCTATTTTTGAACTCAGGGTTTCAGTATCAAATGCAAAACAGATTTAATATTTCTGTTTGTATTACGTTCTGTGTTTTCAGGGAGCAATGAAAATAAAATTTGGTTCTATCCTCAGCACCGGATGCCTTTACACCTGGCCCATTGCACTGACTTGTGCTAACGGCCCAGCCTGTCAGGGTTCCCGTTCCTGGCCTCTGCCGGCTTCTCCCCGCCGCTCTCCGGCTGCAGTCGGCTCCCCGGGCCTCCCACGATGCGCAGCACCACGCAGTCACCCCTTGAGAGCTGAAGAACTCACGCTGAAGAAACGCCACCTCGCGTACAGCGTCGAGTCACTCTCTAAGCCTTGAGTTATTTTAGAATCAACGTAAATATTAGAATAACGTACAAGGGATCGTTCAACTACATACAATGTGAATTAAAACGTAAAATATTTCTTCAGCAAGTCTTCGTGTGAATATACTGTTTTTCTCTGTTCCAGTTTACAGAAGGAGCCGGTGGGAAGAAATATTTTGGACGAAAATTCACTAATATGAAGGCTGGAAACAAAACCAGCTAAGCTGATTTATATTTTTGAAACAACACCGCAAAAGCAAACCAGCTCTTAGCAAACAAAAAAATTTAGAATGAAGTAAGATAGGTGTTTCAAAACAGCAAAATAAGACGGTGAATGGAGAAAATGTTGACCAAATCAATCAGACCAATAGTAGTCCCCCTGTGGAAAAAGCACCTTCAGGGGAAGGAGAGCTTGCTTTCTCAAAAATCTGAAAACTTAAAGGCTGCCGTTAGGGTGCGCCTCAAGTCCCCCCTCTCTGGCTGAACACCCGAGCACTCAATTTCCGCTTTTGTAAGCACAGCATTGATACCGTGTCAGTACATGGCCACTGCCAAACCATGCAGGATATTTAATTAAAAGTATGTTCTTAACACTAAAATATGTTACATTTAGTCATTTTTTTCAAAATGGATAGTAACACTTAAGTTAAATTCACCTATAATCCATACTGTGCGGTCAGGACTTTGGTCGGAATGAAACAGAAGTTCAAATACACACAAGAGCGTAACTACTAATAAAAGCCTCGAGCTGCCTACGTGGGGCTGTGTAAAACACACACCTCCACGGTTACAGATCCAGAGCTCAAAGTGCTCATTGGTCTTCTGACCAAAAGCCAAAGTCACATTTGTGTCTTCATACATTCTGTGCGAACAGAAGTCTGACTCAAGTAACCAAAATGATTTTATGAACTTTACAAAGAAAAGGCAGCACTGTCTTGAAATAAGGATGCTCAGAGAATTTTCCACTTTAATCATCCTGCATGTATCTATCTCAGACTCAGCTCTGCGAAGCGTGGCCGCACCACGTACACTTTGAGACCCTGACTCCAGAAAGAAGTCACAAGTAAGGCACTGAGTTAAGAGATGAATGTGGACGAGATACAAGGATTCCTTCTGCTCTGAGCACAGCTCACACATGTCATTTTTAATCACGACAACTGACACCGAGTCCTACCTGAAACAATTTTCCCTTTCGGCCCGTGCCACTGGAACGACGGGTCCACCAGCTCGGAATTCCGGAGTTGCTGCGTGACACACAACACGTGCGGGCTCTTCCGATGGAGCAGGACGTACACTTTCACTGCAAATACAACATTAACATGTTCTCATAGCATTTCAGGCTCATTCACGTTCCACAGCGGCTTGCATCTGGCACTCTGGGCTGCACGTTTTCGTGCGTTTTCTTTGGACTGTTGCTATTACCTGATGAGAACTCAGTGCCACTGCGCTCCACAAACTAACACTCAAGACGCACTTACTTGGGTGTGAGAACGTATCTCAGTCTCAGCACAATGCACTGGTCTTTTTATTCAGAGCTCACAAACACTAACTTATTTTATTCTCAGAAATGTATTTTAATTACAGAGTACTAATTAATTCTATAACTAGACTTTATCCGTTTTGCGAAGACCAAACCTGAAAGAAAGTGACAAGATAAATTTGTTGATTACAGGAGTAACAGACTGAAGATAAGAAGGCAATCGTTATTTAAATAAAATATAAAGTAATACTTTGTATCTTTGGGATATGGAATGATTCTTAACGTAAGAAGCATAAACATAAAAAGAAAAACACCGAACTCAACTCCTTAAATAATAATAATTTCTGTTCAGTCCTACAACACAGACAAAGTTGACATCTGGGACCAAAAGCACAACCAACTTGGCATCTGGGAGAAGCTGTCTGCAAAAAACACAGTCAATAATGAATTTATAACTGGAGTATAAATAATATGAAACTGACTCCTTCGAGGACAGCAAGAGAATGATGGGCAGAGGTAATTTAACTTTCAGTTTAGCCAAAATGGAAAACCTGGACGGCACGTCACGCCGTGAGGGTGTGGGGACAACACCAGTGCGTGAAGCGGAAACTGCAGAGCAGCTCAGCGGAGCGGCTCTCCTGACGCTGAGAACGCCCCGTCCTGCGATGAGGACCTTCTAATCCTGCGTATGGCAAACTCAGAAACCTTCTCAACAGGCACAGGGTGAAACCGAGAAAAAGGTCTTCACACACAACAACAACAAAAAAAAGAAATGAATTCCAAGTGCAACAAAGATGTAAAGAAATAATTACTGAATGAATGGAAACATGAGGGATGAAACTAGAAAGAAGAAGTAAAAAGGGAACAAGATAAAGAGGTCACAGAATGGAAAGCCAGCTGACCTCACGTGACAGAAGAAACTGAAGAGGTTCTAGGTGAGAAAAATCAGGCAGCCAGCATTTTACACAGGGACAACTGGCAAAATATATAAGAACCTACTCTGGGATATGAAAAATACGTATCAAACAAAACTAATGCGTTTTAAGGATAAATGTAAGCATATCCGGTAGAAGAAAGCAACAAAAAGGGAAATTAGTTACATGTAACTTTTATAATTTATGTTTAAAAGCTATATAGTTTTTTTTTTTAAAGTTGTGATGATCAGTGAAAATGGCAGAGTAAAGAATTCCAAAAATCACCCCTTCATAAAGGTAATGAGAAAAATGGCATAAACTGTCAGAATCAACATTTTCAGAACTCTGGAAATTAATCAAGACTTGCAGCAACCCAGCAAAAGCAACCGGATCTGGGCATGACGGGTTAACTGATCTTCGTTCAGTTACCAACGATAATTCAGCTGCCCCACTCCCATCACCCCTCCCCAGCTCTGCGTAACCTGGAAAACCACCTGCCGCAATGGCTCCAAGAACCAGCAGCCTGGCAGCCGCCGGGGGGCAGACGGGCTCAGACGGCCTTCAGCGCCTCCCTCCTGGGGCAGCGTCATCACCCGACCTTTCTGGCAGGGTCCTGGACGGCAGCACTCACAAGGCGGGCTTCACCGGATCCAGCTCGGAGCACGCCCACCGCAAAAAGCCTTTTCCACGAAGGGCATTTGTCAGAAACCACAGCGGTAGACAGAGGCGGCCACTGAGCGCTGCAAATGCCTGGCCCCGTGGGCACGGCCGGGGGAGCATCGGGCTACCGAAAAGCTTCCGAGGAAAAGTGGGGCGTGACACGCCAAGGGCGCTCTGCAAGGCCTGGCACATCCCTAGGGAGACAGGCGGCCAAGTGCCCGCGGCGTGCGGCACTCGGCCAAGGCCGGGCGAGCTCGGGGAACAACGAGAGGCCTTGCCGTTCCCTCCTTGGGCTGAACCCGAGGCCCTGCACACAGCAGAGCCATCAAGTGCCGGCTGGCAGTGGAGGGCGTGCCACGGCGGGCACGCCTCCCAAGAACCAGCATACTAACCGTTCTGGGCGTTAAATGAAATGCCTGCCGAGCCATCAGCCCAGCTAAGCCACCTGAGCGGCCTCGCCAGTGGCTACACAAGACAGAGAACACATAACGTAAGAGCTAGCTCAGAGAAGTCACTCAACAAACACCAGAGGAACACCTCGGCTCACCGCGCCTCACTTTACTGTGCTTCACAGATACTGAATTTTTTTACCTTCAGTGGCTTGTAGCAAGCCTGCGTTTCAGATGACGGTAAGCATTTTTTAGCAGCAAAGTATTTTTAAAATAAGGTACGTACATTGCTTTTTAAGCTGCAATGCTATTATTGCACACTTAATAGAACACAGCACAGCGTAAGCATAACTTTCACAGGCCTGGGGAAAGCGAAAAGCTTCATGCGACTCGCTCTACCGCGACACTAGCTCCGCTGCAGTGGTCTGGACCTGGCCCCGCAGCGGACTCCGAGCTGTGCCTGTACAGCCAGCCGCGACGACGTGAATCCCGGTGAGGGGGAGGAACGCGGCCTCCCGGGCACTGCACAGTATCACCTACAACGTCCAGTTTTCAGCCAAAAATAGGAGTCGTGCAAAAACCAAGGAAGTGTAACCACAGTCAAGGGGAAAAAAACAAACAACAGAAGTGTCTCTGAGGAAGGCCGAACTTCCGAGTCATTGGACGGTGACTTTAAATCGGTTATTTTAAATATGGTCAAAGCACGTCATGAAGTACCAGAGAAAGGTATGCAAATCACGTCTCTCCAAAGAGAAAACACCAATAAAGCATCAGAAACTATAAAACAGAGCCAAAGAAAAATTCTGCATTGAAAAGTACAACAACTGAAGCGAACATTCGCCGTAAGGAATGAAGGGCAGAACTGGGCAGAGGGAACAAAGGATCAGCAAGCTTTAAGGCAGAGCGACCTTGCATTATTCCACCCGAGAAGCAGAAAACCAGACACATAAAGATGAACGGAGCGCGGTAAGAGGCCGGTGGGAAGCCATCAAGCTGGACGGCAGATACTCAACAGCCATGGGAGAGTGCAGAGAGAGGGGCAGGAAGAGTACTTGAAGGGAAAAGGCAACGCTTCCCCAAACTGATGAAAAGCCTGAGCCCACACATCAAAGCAGCTCAGTGAACCCGACCTGTAGTAAGTAGAAAGAGCCCCCACCTCAGGCCCATCGTAAACAGCTGGGAGAGCCCCAAAGCAAAGGCAGAATCCTGGGGGCAGCAAGAAGAGAAGCAACTCATCGCACGCGCGTGACCCTCGACGCAATTAGCTTATTTCTCAACAGGAACCACAGTGAAGTGGACGGTCTGAAGGGGCCGAAAATAAGTAAACTGACCGACTTAACAACAAAATGTTCTCCCCAAGGAAAAGCCCAGCAGCAGCCGAACTCGCTGCTGGCTGCCAACAGGCGCGGGAAGGAGAGCTGACAACAGCGCGCCCCAAACTCCCAGAAAGCAGAGCAGGCGGGAACACGCCCCACCTCAGTCTGCGAAGCCACTACGGCCCTGAAAGCAAAACCAGACACAGACAACGAGAGAGAACGTCAGACCACTTTTCCTTATGACTCAGGACCTAAAAATCCTCAAAGTACCAGCAACCAAGCACGGCAGAATGAAAAAGGATTATGCACCATCATCAACTTAGATTTATTCCAGAAATACGAGGCTGGTTCAAAATACAAAAATCAATCGATGTATTCCTATATCATATCAACAGGAAAAAGGACAAAAACCACATGATCATCTCAATATGCACAGAAAACAGTTTGACAAAATCCAATACCCTTTAACAATAAAAGCACTCAACAAACCAGGTACAGAAGGGAACTTTCTTAACCTGATAAAGGCCATCTGCAAAAAACAGCTCACATCACGCTTAATGGTGAGAGACTGAAACCCGTCCCACCTGCCACCCTCAGGTACAAAACAAGGCCTGCCTGATGACATCAATACTGAACGGGAGGTTCTATCTGGAGCAACTAGCAAGGAGAGAAAGGCATTCATATTGGAAAGGAAGAAATAAAACTATTTCTATTTGCAAGTGACACGATCTTTAATTTAGAAAATCCTAAAAAAAGAAAAGGTTGGAGAGCTAATAAATGATTCAATGAGGAGACAGGATACAAGGATACAACAACAATTTACAAAACTCAATTGCATTTCCATACAACTGCAATGAGCAATCCAAACACTAAACTGAGAAAAACGTTCTATTCACAATAGCATCAGAAAGAGTAAAATATTTACGGATAAATTTAACAAAAAAAAAGTACGAGACTCATACACTGAGAACTTTAAAACATCACTGAGAGAAATCAAAGAACACCTAAATGAATGAAAAGGCACTCCACGTTTATGAACTGGAAGACGTTACAGTGTTAACGTGGTAATACTCCCGAACAGACTGCATGCAGTCCCTATGACCATCCCAGAGGGTTTTTTTCCAAAAATTGACAAGCATGGAATCTCAGAGGACCCAGAGTAGCCAAAACAATCTTGAAAAAGAGCAAATTTGAAGAACTCACACTTAATACTTTCAAAACTGGCTATAAAGCAACATTAATCATGGCAGCATGGTACTGGCATAGGGGCAGACATACGTATCAGTGGAATTTAGAGTCCATTGAAAAAATACATCTATGGCAAAATGCTCTTCAACAAGGGCGCCAAGACAATTCAACAGAGGGGGAAACGTCTCTGAGACACACAGTGCTGGAACAAGCGGATATCCGCACGCAAAAGAATGAAGGCTGGCATCTACATCACACCACATGCAAAAAAATTAAATATGGATCAAACACCTAAATGTAGGAGCCAAAGCTATAAAGTTCTTACAAGAAAACAGAGGATAACACTATGTGACGTTGACTGAACAATCATTTCTGAGATATGGCTCCTAAAGCAACAGTACCAAAGGAAAAATAGAAATGAGACTTTATCATAGTTTAAAATGTGCTCTTAAAGAACACCATTAAAAAGTGAAAACACAATCCACAGAACAGAAGACAATATTTGCAAATCCAATATCTGACAAGGGTCTAGCATCCAGAACGTATTTTAAAAAACTCTTCCAACTCAACAATATAAAAGACAACCAAATTAAAAATGGGCAAAAGACCTGAACAGGCATTTCTGCAAAGAAATTTGTTTATTCAAATAGTCAATAAACATATGAAATGAAGTTCCACGTATCAGTCACTGGGGAAATGCAAATCAAAACCACAATGAGAATCCACTTCACACACACTAGGATGACTATGATTTAAAAAGATGGACAATAATAAATGTTAATATGGATGTTGGGAAATTTGAATCCTCATACATTTCTGATGTGAAAGTACAACAGCTCAGGCTCTCTGAAAAACAGTTTGTCAGTTCCTGAAAATGTGAAACACAGAGCTAACATATGTCCCAGCAATTTCACTCATAGGTATATACCCAAGAGAACAGAAAACATAGGCTCACACAGAAACCTGTACAGGAATGTTCACAACAGCACTCTTCAAAATAGTCAAAAAGTGGAAACTTTCTAAATAGCCATCAACTTGATGGACACACAAGTATAGTATATCTATACGGCGGAATATTATTCAGCCATAAAAAATGAAATATTGATATATTCTCTATAACACAAATGAACCCTGAAAACATCATATTAAGTGAAAGAAGCCAGACACTAAACAGCACATAGTGTTTGATTCCACTTATATGAACTGTCTCAAATGGGAGAATGCAGATAGAACAGAGAGTGGATCAGTGGTTTCCAGGGGCTGGAATGTGATTGCTTAATGGGTATAGTGTTTCTTTTTGGAGCAATGAAAATGCTGTGAAATTACATATTGCTGATGGTTTCACAAGCTGGTCAATATACCCAAAACTAATCAGGTGTATACATTAAAGGAAGAATTTTAAGGTATGTAAATTTACCTCAATAAAAATAATATATATACATAATATATACAAAAAGTTGTAGACGCTCATGTAACTACTGCAAAATCTCATTAATCCAAAATCTTTATGATTTATAGCTCTCATCTGAAAAAAGTTTTAGCATACTGAGCTGCATACATTTAATGCTTATTATATAACAAGCAAAAACACTATCGACAAGTTTAATTAGATAATCTTTAGAAATAATTATTTCTTGCACACTTAAGCAGTTACAGCAAACAGAATTAGTATGAATCTAACTGTATGGAAATAGCTTTAATCGGCTTCCGTAGTAGGAAAGGGGCCATAGGAGAGGAGGGTAAATGGGGAACAGCAGCCTTTTGAAAAGGGCTGACAAAATTAAGCCAGATGCCAGTTGCTTTCTTACCGTCGCTGCAAATCTACTTATTAATACCTGGAAAACCTGGTGATCCCACTATTTTCGCTGAATCCTGGGTATAGCGGAAACCTCTTGGTAATCGAAGCAAATCTCCAACTATCAAACATAAGAAGAACAGAAATGGTCAACAATCTGCCTCATTAGTAATTTTGAACTATTCAAAGAGCGCAGTGTCACGGTATATTGGTGTCCGTTGAGGGGGAGAGCCATGAATCAACATCCTCTGATGTCTGGTAGCTCTGTCCCGCCTCTACCCCCCACAGGCTCCAATGAAATTAACGCACCCACTGCTCCTCCCGTCATGCCTCACCTCTGGCTTTTTCTACACCCACTTAGAATACTCTCTTCGCTTTTAAAAGTCTAAATCTCCACCCTCCAAAACTCAAATCACAAATCCCTCCTCCCCCAAGCTTTGTCCTTATTTCTTACTTTCCACAGAGCATTACCCTCTCATCACACTCACTCTATATTGTATTACAGTTCTTTATACACATATATAGTTCTCCTTATTTGATTACAAGCTCAATTGATAGCAGAATCCATGTTTATGTCAACTTATCAAAATGAGTACCTTTTGATTGCCTTCTTCCAACTCCCTTACCCCCCACCCCCACTCCCACCTCTGGCAACCACAAGTCCAATCTCTTTTCCTGAGTTTGTTTGCTTTTGAAATAGAATTGACCTACAACGCTGTGTTAGCTCCTGTTACACAACACGATGATTCGCCATTTCCATACACATCAAGATGATCACCGTGGTAGGTCTACTTACGAAAGCTCACCATACAAAGACATTGTAGTTACTGACTACATTCCCCACACTGTGCATTTCCTACCTGTGGCTCATTTATCTTGCAACTGGAACTGTGTATCTCAATCTCCCTGGTCTAGCTCTTTCCTCTGTATGTTCTGTTTCTATAAATCTGTTTATGTTTTGGTATGTTTCTTCGGTTTTTTTTTTAATTCCATACGGAAGTGAAAACATGTAGTGTTTGTCTTTCTCTGATGTATTTCACTCAGCATAATACCTCTATCCCCATCAATGTTGTTGCAAAAGGCAAGATCTCATTATTTCTTATGGCTGAGTCCACTAAATGTATGTGTAATCTGTATATACACACACACGTTTTTTATCCAGTCATCTACTGGTACACACTTAGGGTGCTTCCGTATGTTGGCTATTGTAAGTAATGCTGCTATGGACATTGGGGTGCATGTACCTTCTCTAATTAGCATTTTTGTTTTCTTCAGGTAAATACCCAGGAGCGATGTTGTTGGATCATAGGGTAGTTCTATTTTTAATTCTTTGAGGAGTCTCCATGCTGTTTTCCATAGTGGCTGCACCAATTTACATCCCCACCAACAGAGCACAAGGGTTCCCTTTTCTTCACATCCTCAACAACACTTGTTCTTTGTCGTCTTTTTGATGATAGCCATTCTGACAGGTGGAGGGCGGTATCTCATTATGGTTTTGATACGCATTTCCCTGATGATTAATGTGCTGAGAACATTTTCATCTGCCTGTTGGCCATCTGCATGTCTTCTTTGGAAAAATGTCTATCCGATCCTTCACTCATTTTTTAAATGTTAATAGTTGGTTTTTTGATGTTGAGTTGTATGAGTTCTTTGCATATTTTGGATATTAGCCCCTTATCAGATATATTGTTGGCCACTATCTTCTCCCACTCAGTAGGAGGTGGCAGTCAAAGGCACAAACTTCCAGTTATAAGGTAAATAAGTGGTGGGGATGTAATGTGCAACATGATAAATATAATTAACACTGCCATATGTTATGTAGGAAAGTTGTTGAGAGTAAACCCTAGAAGTTCTCAAGACAAGGAAACTTTTTCCTATTTCTTTAACTTTGTACCTATGAGACGTGGATGTTCACTAGACTTGCTGTGATAACCACTTCACGATGTATGTAAATCAAACCGTTATGCTGTGTACTTTAAACTTACACAGTGCGCTGTGTCAATTACAACTCAACACAACTGTAAGGAAAAAAGAATGTTCCTTAAACCTGGAGGAGAGAGGGAAGGGAGGCAGAAAAGGAAGGTAGGGTGAGACTGGGGCGGTCTTTGTAAGCCATGCTTTTAACTCTGCAAAAACCAGAGTAAATAAAAGAGTTAATCAAAAGAAAAAAAATCCGTACCAAGCACTACACCTTGCACACAGCATCTGCTACAGACAACATACGCTGGTACTGCTCGGTCATCGGTGAATGAGCCCATGTGACCGACGTGGCAGTGTACACAAAACACGTGGGAGAAGCAGCATGAGAAACGCAATGACGCTTACACCCAAGTAATCTCCGTTAACAGGGAGGGAGCACTGCACAAAGAAAGGCGTACGTATTCAAAGCCCGGTGACCTGGGTTTAAACCCCAGCGGCCGCTCTCTGCTCTTAGGACAGTCTTGTCAGTTTTCTCATCTGCAAAACGAGACTAAATTCCAGACACAGGGCCACTGGAGGAACTGAACGGACTATTGTATGAACAACACTGCAAACCATACCAGTAAACAAAGAATGCTGAAGCCATCAAGGCACCAGTGGCTGCCACCACCCCACAGTGAAGACCAGCCTGCAGCCCGGCTCCTGCAGCCACTCACAATGGTGCCCTCTGAGCAGACTCAGAATAAGAAAGGACAGGACACTGGCCCGACAGCTAGGTGCTTCTCAAAGGAATGAATTCAGTGAGCCCAAATGTTTGCTCCCTCCCATACTAGAAAAGCACTAAATTCTTTAACTTGAAATGTCTATTTTTCTTTAGATAAGTAATCTTTCATTGTTCCGACTCCCTGGTCTTTGCTGTAAAGCTGCTGTATGTCCTAGCTCCTCCCCTGCCTCTTCGGAGGGGTCCCTCAGAGCCATCTAAGAGGCTGTCATCCCGGCTCGAGTCCTCCCACCAAATAAAACATAACTCTCAACTTTCAGGCCGTGCATTTATTCCAGTCGACAAACTATAAAACGCTACAGGAACGCCCCCTCGCTACTCATAAGGTATCGCCTGCTTATTCTGCACCTTATACCTCACGTCTGATCTTACTCTTAGACCAGACAGTGCGTGCGTGTGCATGCACGTGCGTGCGCGCACACACCCCGCTGCAAGTCTAGTCTAAGGTCGCGGGCATGGTCAAGACGCACCCTCCTCCCACAGGGCAACCCACGGCTGTTCTGGAACGATCCTTGGGCTCCCGGTGCCTGGACTTGGCGCGTTTCGCACCATTTCCTTTTGTTCCCCCGCACATCCCATGCCTGCCTCCACGGCCCTTCCCCACTCACATTCCGGGGTGGGGGGACTTCTCTTCCCCATGCGCCCCCTTCCCTGAACAACTTTCACTTTAAACGAACCTCTCCTGTGCCTCTTGACTATTCAATTCCGGGAGACTCTTTCTTTTTAAAAAAGGTCTAAAATGGGGCACACAAAATAATGCAGCCGAAGCCTTTCTAGTCAAGTGACAACCATTTAAACTCTCACTTCTGAATTATCACTTATATTTCAGACACATAAAACAGCCTTTCAGATCTCTGGATACAAAGGAGGAAACATAATTATACGTAGAATCTAAAAAAAAAAAAAAAAGACAAAGGAACTTATTTACAAAACAGAAACACTCACAGACAGAGAACACTCGGTTACCAGGGGAGAAAGGAGGTGGGAAGGGATAAATTGGGAGTTTCAGATTCGCAGATATTAATAAATATGAAACAGATAAACAAGTTTATATTGTAAAGCACAGGGAACTATATTCAATATTTTGAAACCTATGGTGAAGAATATGAGAATGGATGCATGTATGTCTCTATGTGACTGAAACATGGCGCTGGGCACCAGAAACTGACACAACATTGTAAACTGACTATACTTCAATAAAGATATTAAAAAAATTATTAACATAATAATAATGACACAAGTGGACTAATTATCATTTGCTTTCTTGAATATGGGAAAGTACATCTGACTGTCCTTTATAATTGGATTACCGCGTTGTTCTTATTTTGTGATTGGCTTTGTTCCTTTGGTAACTAGGTAAGTTTAAAAAGCTATAGATGTATTCTGTTCTTAGAAACAATAATTAATACATATATGAAAACTAAAGAAAGCGCAGTATACTCTCTCTCTGTATTTACATGCAGTATAATGTGTATGTGCAGTAGAACTATAATAATTACAGCTAATAAAACTGAAAAGGAGGAGAATAAAGTAGTGAAAAGGAAAAAATAAAGTGAAAAAGAAAAAAATAGTGAAAAAGAAAAAATAAAGTAGTGAAAAAGAAAAAAGTAGTGAAAAATATAGCGAAAAAAGTGAAAAAGAAAGTCATAAAAAATTTAGTGAAAAAGAAAAAATATAGTGAAAAATAAAGTAGTGAAAAAGAAAAAAAAGTAGTGAAAAAGAAAAAGAACAAAGTAGTGAAAAAGAAAAAAAAGTGAAAAAAAGCAGTGAAAAACAACCAGCAGCAAAGAAACGAGCAGCCTCTGGAAGCCCCGCCCCCCTGCACTTCCCGGCCAGCCCGGCAGGGGGAGCCCCCGGCCGCGGGAACCTAGGCATCCGCGGGAAGTCCGCCCGTTTTGAAGCGCAGGGGCCGTCGTGCGGGGCGGGCCCGGCAGGGCGGTCACCTCACGGCTCGGGCGGCGCGGCCGCGGGGCGCCGCTCCCTCCCTCCCTCCCGCCCCGCCCGCCCCGCCCCGCCCCGCCCCGGGAGGCCCGGGGGACACAGGGGACCCGCCGCGCCCGCGCCGCGCCGACGCCGCCTCACCTGACGGAGGCGCCAGCACCGCCGAGGCGGAGAGCAGGAGGACGACCGCCGCCGGCGAAAGCGGAGAGCCCGCGGCCCGGGCCCGCCGCCAGCCCCGCCGCGCCCGGCCGGGGGCCGAGGCCGCCATCCACACGCCGCCGCCGCCGCCGCCTGCCCACCGTCAGCGCAGAAGGTCGTTAGGCGGCGCGCGCCCACCGCCCGCCGGAAGTCGGCGCGGAGGACCGGAAGTCGGCGGGCTAGGGCGGAAGGCCAGAAGGACCGCCCAGTTCCGCCCGGCCGGGGGCGGGGCAGTGCGGCCGGAGGAGAGGCGCGCGTGCCGGGCAGCCGCCGCCGCTCGGGGACGCCTGGGGCGCACGGGCGCCGGGGAGCAGGTTCTGCAGCCGGAGAAGAGGGCTTGGCCCTCGGGGGGCCCGCGTCGCGGGGCGGGGCGGGCGTGTGGAGCCCGCGCGCGGGCCGAGCGCCCGGGCCGAGCGCCCGGCGCGGCCTGGGGCCGGGCTGGGGAGGCCCGGCGCCCGGAGACGCGGACCGCCCCGACCTCCCCGCCGCGCTCCGCCCGGAGGGTCGCCCGGCCCCGCGCGCGCGGGTAGCCGGAGCGGCTCGGGGAGGAGCAGCCCGCCTGTGTGCGGCTGGGAGAGTTCACCGCGTGTGGACACTGCACACCCGGTGCTCGGGGCCCGGCCGAGGACGGTGCGCCCTGCCGCCTTCGGGAGGAAGGAGCGGGCGGCCTCCAGCCGGCGGGCCCCCGCCTGCGTGGGCCCGGGTCTCAGGGAGTTGGCGCCGTTAGGAGCGGGCGGGCCCCGCCCCGGAGGGCGTCGCCCGTGCTGCCCTGGTGGACGCGCTGGGCGCCCGGTCGGCCAAGCTGGGGCCCGGTCGGCTTTGCAACCGTTTTAACCTCAGCCTCGTAGGGTGGCTTCTGGTATACTGCAGGCATTCGGATAGTCCACAATTTAAAAAAAGGAAGGGAAAGGGGAGGAAAAAGGAAAGAAGGAAAGGGAAAAGGGGGGGGAAGGGAGGAGACAAAAGGAAAAAAGGGAAAGAAAGAGAAAGGAAGGAAAAAAGGGAAGGGAAGAGAGAAAGAAAAGGAAAAAAGGGAAAGGAAGAGAGGAAGGAAAAGACGGAAGGGAAGAGAGAAAAGGAAAAAGGGAAGAAAGAAAAGGAAAAAAGAGAAGGGGAAGGGAAGAGACGGAAAAGGAAAAAAGGGAAGGGAAGAGAGAAAGAAAGAAGGAAAAAGGCAAGAAAGAAAAGGAAGAAAGAGAAGGGGAAGGGAAGAGAAAAGGAAAGAAAAGGAAAAAAGAGAAAGAAGGGGAAGGGAAGAGACACAAAGAAAGAGGGAAAAAAGGAAAAAAGGGAAGGGAAGAGAGAAGGAAAGGGCCCACCTGGTGGGACCAGGATGAAGGCCTTTCTTAAGGGTTATGTAAATACCCTAGGAAATCCTTAGTTCTTATTAACAAAGTAAATTGAAATTTCTGCATTTCCCTTGTGGTTTTTTTTGGCTACAATTATACATGTGTTAATTAGTAAGATGTATACAGTACAGTTTATTGCACTGAGTAGATTTACTCCTTCAGGACTTCTAATCTACATAAAGTTCTGCATTAATTTAGCTTGTTCCCGCGTGTTTAATAAAGAGAGACCTGGAGGGCTTCGATCCAGCTGGCACTTTGGCCAAGGTCTTGCTGTTCCTCTACACCTGGTAAACATATCTATTTACTGAATAGTGCCCAGTCACTACATTTGTCTAGGCACATATTCTACTACAACTTTTAATTTTTATAAGCAAGTAAACCTGCATGATACGATTTTTACCAAATCAGTGTTGAACTGTGGGCTTCTAGTGAATAAAGGGTACAGGGGACAATTCAGGCCGTGCTAAATCCTGAGGCCTTTGTTTTCTGTCACCAAGAATTGGCTTCAGTTCATCAGTCCATCCATCCCCCCCCCCAGCCTGGGTCTGCTGTGCAAATTCCAAATAGTCAACCTGAGAATAGGAAGTAATATTGGCGACCTCAGTTAATGGGTGGTGTGAGTCCGAAGGGGGAAAACTTATGGCTGAAAATCAGAAAGTAGGTCTGCATTCATGTTTGCATTTTGCACTCCAGCAGGGATGCTGTGAGCCATTGCGCCCAAATGCTATGGCCTGGAGTTCCTTCGGTAGCAGTTTTCAAGCAAGACCAAGTTAATCTAGTTGAAATGAGCTTTTAAGTGGACAGTATATTGATCTCTCTCTCTTTTTTATTTTTTTTCCACATGTGAGCTAATGGCTGCTACGTGCTGCAGTTTCCTGAAATGACTTAGGGACCTCCTTGCTCTCACTCTGGACGTCAGTCAGGGTAGCAAAAAGATAAGTAAGGACAGTTTAGGGCACGTGAACAGTGAGTCTGTACTTTGACTATAAACTGCAAAGTACTTCCCTTAAAAATTAGATTCACTAGTTTAACCATTGTATAATACACCTTCATTTTTTTGCCTTGCATTTAAATGTACATTTATTTAGGTAGTGTGTTTTGTGATTTATTATAAGGTAAATAACTAATTACAGTCAGATACATTTTAAAAAATATATTGTCACGCGGTTAACTGCTTTAACTTAGACTCTTTGCCGACTCTCACTTGCCCATGAAATACCACCTTAGGGGAAAATTTAAAAAATTACACTTGCACGGTTTCCCTGAGCGTTGGTGAGGAGACCGTCATGGGGGTGGCACCCACAAAACTGCTTTGTTCTTCCTAAGAATTAAATTATGATGTACGTAATAAATGGTCCAGTGTGGTACAGTTCTAGCCGTTGCCAAGCAACAGGGACTCTTGTTTGTTTTGTTTCTGTTCTGGTCCCTATTAAGGACCTGTCCTTTCTTTGGTGCAGGAAAAATACCTTAAAAATTAAAAGAAAAAAAAAAGCAACCTACTCTATTGATATTTAGAAAGCCAGATCGAAAACTATATTAGATTAACCCATCCTCCTTGATGATTGGAAATCCAGGAGTTTTATAGTTAAAGGGAAAGGGGACACCAGAAGACTTAATACACAGTCACGCAGAGTTTTAAAGAGGAAAGCCATGGCCCTGGATTGGCAGCACGCGCCTGGAAAGATAAGCATCGCTGAACGGTCCTTCCTTTCCGGAGCGAAGGCTGTTGAGAACAGAGATTACCCACACTACTGTCAGCTCTTAAGGAAAATGAACATGCCTTTTGTGAGAGGGGTTGAGGACAGACACGACTGCGGCAGGATTGAGAAGAAGGGCAGCCCAGCTTTCCTCAAGTTCCAGCCCCACCCGCCTTCCGTGCTGCCGGACTACCATTTGCATTACCCTCACCCGCCGCCGCCCGGCCCGGGTTACCCGCTGTTTCCCCTGCGGGATGATGTCCCCCTGGGGGATCCCTGCTCGGGGTTTCTGAGTCCTGGTGGCGACGCCGAGTTAAGGCCTGGCGTTGGCAGGAGCAGTCCCAAGCCTGGCAGACGTCAGCGACGTGAAGCCCCAGCATCGCGTCCCCAGGCCGGACACGGGATTTCAGACGACGCTGAAAAGGGAAAAAGTTTTATTGGAAGAGCTGCAGCAGGACAGGAGGTGGAATTCCAGGGCAGTACCAGACGTCTCCATCAGAGCAAGCCTTGGAGGTAAAGAGACTGACCTGGGTTTTGCTACTTGTAAACACCCAGACCAGGGAGGAGGGTGTGGATCCAAGATTCAGGATGCGGCCGTTAACGTAAAACTGCCAAGAACCGGAGAAGGAATTCTTGTTTTTAAACCACAGATTGTAGGGGGAAAAGGAGGAGGAATGGTAAGCCTTTTATGAACCTATTTGTAGCAGAATATTGGTTTTCGTGAGTGTAAGTGATCAACACGAAGTGTGTATCGGATAACTTAGTCTAAACGTGGAAACAACCTAATTTCACCACAAGGGGATTTATGTTTGATTTTAATAATTGTGTATCATGCCTCCTTAGCTGTCCGTCTCCCTTGAAAGAATAAATCGGCTGGTGATTATGAACGAGTTAGGTTCCAGGGCCTGAGACGGAAGGGGGAGGTCGTCGGAAGTAAATTGCTGGGGTCTCGTAAAAACAGCAGCTGAAGGATGGGTGGGTAAGCGCAGCGCAGCCCTGGGCGCAGGGTTGATAACCTCTGCCTGAGAGCTGCCCCTTGCGGGGGTCTCTGTAAGGACCCCCGGGGGTGTCACAGGCCTGGCCCGGAGGCGGCGGGAAACGCTTCCAAAGCAAAGCCCCAGGCAGCGTGCCTGTTAGAAACGTGTCTGGCAGGCGGGGGGCGACAGGTGATGAACCTGTGCTGGCCAGGTGCTGGAGGAACAGACGCGGAGCTGGCCTCCTCCGCAGTGAGAGGCCGCGCCCGCCTCCACCCCCTTCAGCACCCCGCCAGGCCCGACGGGCCCACGAGGGGAGCAGCAGTTGGCATCCCCACTTTTTGGAGCAGTGGGGATCCGTGGTTCCTGCCACTCCTCCGAGAAGAGAGGCCATCGGCACTTGGGGCCAGGAAGGGGGTAGGAATAAAGGCAGGGGTCGTAGGAATGAAAAACCCCACCAGACAATGGTCCCCATCCCCACGCTCCAGATACCCAACCTTTGAACGAGAAGGAACAACTTGCTAAGAGATGAGCACAGAATAAGAGTTAACGCTTTTAATAGACCTCCAGCAGGTGGTCTCCGGGAAATTCCTTAGTTTGGAATTTTCAAATAAATAATATAGCTGAGGTTCAGCGACCTATTTTAAGAAATACTTTATAATCCAGCGGCAATGCCGTCGAGGGACATACGGTATCACTGAGAAGCAAGTGCAATTCATGCTGAGGGAGCCCTTGGTGAGTTCAGGTCCGTCTGGCAGATACAGGACGTTTTTCGTCGATGCTGAGCTACCGACCAACTTCCGAACCTGTCAGGAAGGGAGCTCGAGCTCAGCCTTTCGCTAAGGTTTCCATGGACTGTAATCGTCGTTTCAAGAACACATCTTTAAAGAATGCAACGCATTTTCCACTGGAGTCCATTTTAGACCAGGGTGTCACTTTGTAAGCAGCAAATCCCAGCCTCGTCCGATGTTCAAGGGCAAACTTGTTGGTTTGTTTTTGTGAGTTTTTCCAAGGGTGGACTGTGAAAAAAATGATTCCAGCAAGTTAGAGGTTGCAGAAATCATTTCTTGAAGCTGACTTATGGATAGAACTTATTACCTTAGTGTCAACTTTAAAGTATTAACTTAGGGTTAACAGGCATTACGCCTGCAGGTTAGAACCAAGTATAGAGTTCGTCCAGCCTCTGTTTCACTGCCTAGGTCAGGACAACAGAATCCACTCAAATCCTAGCAGAAAGCTTCCTGTCTAATGTAATTCGTGTAAAAATATTTACGACAAGGGAACGAGCCAGTAACGTTTGTTAGATGTGGGAGCGAACCAGTAACGTTTGTTACGAAGCCTGCAACTTTCACTTCCTTTGTGCATAAATTCTCTTATAAAATCGTAAGAATTCAATGAATCAAGATGGTTAAAATACGTGGCACAATTTGTGGAAGCTGGTAAAGCATTTAATCAGTCGTAGCTGTTAACTAGCCCTGCCTGCAGTGCAGGGATTGGGTTCAATGTCGTTTCCCCTGGGCCTCCAGGGGTGTTGTGGATTCTGGAAATAATCATTAAGTATAAGTGATAAGTGTGTACAGTTTTTAGCCAGACCTAAATACGCATAGTTTCTCGTACATTCTGATAAAAAAAAAAAAAAGACAGGCTGTTTTCTCAGAATGAAGTACGTCACACACCAGCGTGCTTGTCAGTGGGCTTATGTAAATGTCAAAACATGATCCTAAGAATAAAAAAAATAAATAAAAATAAAAAACCACGATCCTAAGAGATTGCATTGCTGACGTCCACGCAGCCACCAAGCCCAGCTCACCTCACCTCTGCTTAGACGTCTCTGTGCTGCCCCCCCCCCCGTCTCCCAAACTGTAACTTTTTAGTTCATCTTTTGCTGAGTTAGACTAATTCATGGGGCAGAGCTAAAAAGCAGGGGCCCGAGTCACAAGCCCCCGTGGAGTAGGGGAAGGATGTCTGTGGTCCAAGAGTCATCCTCACTGACACTCGTCCCCAGTCCAGACCAGAGGCATCGGCCAAAGTCGTCAGTCTCTCCGATTAAACCTTGCCCAGGGCGGTCTGTCTGGAGCTTAGGTCCGTGGCCGCTTGGCCCTGACTTTGGCCTGCCTCTTGTTCATCTTCCGCCATCGCCTGCAGTCTCACGATGCAGCCGTGCGCATCCTTGGGTCAGTCCTCATGAGGACTGTGATGTTGCTGTCACAGGGCAGGCCTACCGTCCGCACACCGTTGTGAGCATCTCAAAACCAGGAAACCTGTTTTCTGTCTTCGTGCGTCATCTGCTTCCCTTTGTCGTGCAGTAAATACTTGTTTAAGGCAACCTTCACATTTTGTAGTCTGTTGTATCAGCAGGTGAGTCGCTACATAGTAAACTCTGTGTCTCGCCAGCCCCAACACATCCACACACACACACACACACGCAGATTCACGGCACCCAACATGTCTCTTCCATTAACGCGTAATAAACAACAAATAATTCTGCACTATTGCAATTACCCCAACACGTAAATTCCAGAGCTATTCTGTTCTCTCTGCTGAGACAAGCTGTCAGATAGTCCCTTGAAAAATCAATTAGCACCACGCAGTTTAGCTTTCTGGTGGGAGAAGGAATTCCTGCTGCATTTTGTGTGTATGCATCCCAAACACGTGCACCTTTGTTTTCAGGTTGGACGAGCCCCGTGAAGGTCACTCCGCTGCAGCCTCGTCGTGAAGGATGCTCAGTAAATCACACATACACGTTTGATGAGGACGCAGCGCGTACAGTAAGGTTTTCTTTCCAGATGGTGTTGTGTTTGTAATCATTTTGTGTCATTGTCTGTGTATTTGGTATTTTATGCCCTGTGAAAAATAGCTGCCATTTATAAAGTACTTCTTACGTGCCCGGCACTGTGGGAAACCTCGCTGTCATTGTGTATCGTGTCCCAACAACGCTGTGAAACAGGAGTGAGTGGCAGGTGATGGTGGGACCCAACCCAGGCCCCCTTTGCTGACCAGTGCGCCTTCCCCGGTGGCCGTGAGCAATGGCCACCAAGTGTGTGACGGCCACCCGCAGGAGGACAGCTCCCTCCCACACCGTCCCCCTCAGAACCTGGCCAGTGACTGACACCCTCGAGGAAACAGATTCAGGCCAGTCTTTAGCTGAAACCACGTTCCCGTGTTATCTTTTCCCTGTCCTATCCTCCGCTTCACCTCGAGCACGCCCACCGGGCATTAAATGAACAAAAGCTGTGTTCCAAGCCCTGCTTCCAGGCAAGACAGTGGTGTTAGCCCCATAGTATTTGAGGAAGCTGAAGCCGAGGGATGTCAAGGAACTGGCTTTTGACCACCAAGATAGTAAATATCAAATCAGACATTAAACATAGATGTATTTCTGGATTGAAGGATTATGTTATTAACCATTATCCCACGTGGATTTTATAGACTAAACCCTTGGTGTTTGAATTACTTGAAGACTTCCCAGGGGTACGTGGGTATGACGAGTTTGGTTTTTTATTTTTAAAGAACATCTTTATTGAGATACATTTTGCATACCATAAAATTTACCCACTTGAAGTGTTCAGTTCAGTAGTTTTAGGCTATTTACAGAATTGTACAGCCATCACCACAGTCTGATTTTTGATCATTTTCATCACCCCAAAAAGAAACTCCGTGAAGATACGGATGCTTTCAAAATCAGTTTCCACTTCTGTTACTCTTACATGACCTCCTTCCTGAAGTTGATCTGCCTGATAATTCATCTGCAGTTAGACACTCAGATGTTTTGAAATGCTCAAAAAGTAAAAAAGATGAGCTCACAATTTTTGTAAATAAATTAGAAATTAGAAAATGGAAAATTAGGAAATTGGGAGGGGGGGGAGTAGTTCCAGAACTGAAAAATACAGTAAACAAGGAACAGGAAGTGGGGTGCAGCAGCAGACGAGGCAGTTAAAGCAAGAATTGGGGAAATGGTTGATGAAAGAGAAGAAGCTACACAAATTTACAGAAACATGGAAAGTGCCTCAGTGAGAGTAAGAAACATGGACAATACGGCAAAAAGAAGAACATATGTTTATTTGAAATCCCAGATGTGCAAAAGAACAGGACAGAAGCGATATGTGGAGACACACTTGGTACCCCCGCTGCTGTGTTTATTTCTGGGGGCTCCCCGAGGCGTCCCCACACGTTTTCTGCTGCACATTCAGGATTACTCATGGTTCCACGCCAAGTGAGCCAGACGTGACCCCCACAGCAGGAGTCTCGGGAGACAAAGCCCGGGCGACACAGAGATGCAAAGAAGCAGGATGTTTCTGAAAGTTACTTTTCACGTTGTTTACTGCAGTGTTTGGAACCCAGGCATCAGTTGTCCGCTATTGTTAGGTTTTGTGGAAATGAAGAAATTCTAGGGAACTGAGGAATTCATGACAATGATGCTGATGGAGGGTCTTCCTGTGAATAATGCCGAGGTGTCAGGATGTAAAGGAAGAACCCTTCAGTGTCGTTCTTAAGACTCGATATGGTGGAATAAAACAGTGCAATTAACAAGCTGACGTAACAGACATAGTTAAATAAATTCTTTTGCAAGGACCGTTAATAAAAATGACCACAGACTATGCCATAAAACAAGTGTAAATTTTTTTTTCCAAATGTTTCAATCATACGGAGCAGATTCTTTGTCCACGAGACAATTATGACAGATCACAACATCTGGGAAATTGTGTGCTTAGAAATGGGCACCTATACTTACGAATGAGCTTCGGGCCAAAGAAATCCTAAAGTAGAAACGAGAAAACATCTTGAACTAAATAATAATAAAATTATTAATAGCCATGTGTGTGAAAAATGCAACTATAATGACACCCTGGGGAAAACGCATAATCTTAATATTTTATAACAGAAGAAAACCTGAAAATTTTCAGAACTGAGCAAGTATCCATCTCAAAAAGTGAGAAAAACATGGCGAAATTTTTTTTTTTTAGGGAGGGAGGAAACGGTAAAGATAAAATAAGAAATGAAGGAAATGGAAAATAAACATATTTTAAAAGACTACCAGAGCCACAGGTTAGCTCACTGAGAAGAAAATTGACACATACCTGCCAATGCTGATAAGAAGAACAAAAAAAAGAAACAAAAAAAGAAAAAAAAATATGACTTTAGGGGAGCCAGATGCAATGGTGGCCGCATACAGCTATGCTTCCCCACATGCCTGAAAAAAAATGCCGAACAAGACAAGACGTAGCATATGAAAACTGTGCCACAAACATAGCTAGAAGACAGAGAAACCCTAAACTTCAAATTACTGCAAGTTTAAAAAAAAAGGAAATATAAAATCGTAACAAGTCAAGTCTCAAACTTTCAACAGAAATATTATTATTATTGTTGTTTTTTGGTAAATGAGAGCAGTATTGGAAAACTGGTAGACAGAAGCCAGCCTAAACTTGGTTAAAAAAAAAAAAAAAAACACTGATAGAGAGAGAAACAGACTCTAACTGTTCAGAGAAGGAGTGGAAACACGTGATTTGAATGTTTGAAAGGCGCTGATTGTGCAGGAGAAGAAGGTTAAACAGAAGGAGAGTCACGCTTTGGAGGCTGGGTGGTAGGTAAAGGGAAAAAAGAAAAAGGAACAGTTAAGATCCTGAAAGACTGAAAAATTAATTAATGGGGGTTACATGACTTCCCTGGTGGCAGTCATCTAAGATAAGGGAAAAATGTTATTAAAGAAACTGTACTTGGCGGCCCTGGCAGAAGAGGGCGCCACTGAGCTATGGACGTGTAAACCACAGCACGTTCACAGAACGAAGGCAGAACACAGAGTAGGTCTGCAAAGAAACTGAAAACAAGACTCGAAATACTTTAGTAAAGGCTCTCCACCCCCAACCAACTATAAAGCAGGAGAAAAGTGCAATATAACACTCCAGAGTGAATTAGTATATTTTCAAACAAGCATTTGGGGATATGGAAACCTGCCTTCAGACAGAATTTCAACAATTAACTACTAATACAGTTGTAGGTGAAAGAAAATTCATTTAGAAATTAAGACTTAATTACATGATGTCCCAAGGGAGGGAGACTGAAGTGAAAATTTAATGAGGGATCCTGAGGTTTAAAGACAAGACAATAAAAAGAAAAAAGCTACAAAATGAACAGTGTAATAAACTCCGAAAAAGCACAAAAAAGAGAAAAAAACGATAAGAGAAAAAATTAATCGGGGGGGGTGGAGGGTAGAGCTCAGTAGCAGAGCACGTGCTTAGCATGCACAAGTTCCTGGGTTCAGTCCCCAGCCCCTCCATCAAAATACATAAATTAATGCCTAATTATACCTCCCCCAAAAACAAAGCAAAAAAAAAAAAAAGATTTTAAGTTAAAAACAATCAATGAAGTAGAGGAGATGGAGTGTCGCACGCTCAACGTACCTTCTTGCTCTAAACAAACAGAAAGCTGAGCAAATTATTATCTGGACTGAAGGCTCAATGTTTTTCAGAAATTTAGACTTTTCTAAGTTGACTTCCAGTTTCAGGGCAATTCCAGCCAATATCCTAGCTGTGTTTTTGTGGAAATGGAAATTTTCTTTATAGAGTCAGAATAAACCAAGACTATTCTTAAGAAGAGGGAAAAATGAATATTTATTAGTAATAAGAACTCTCAACAGATTAGGGAACTTCCCCAACCTGATATAAGGTATCTATGAAGAACTAAGGCTAAATTAATGATGAAAGTTTCCATTTTTCTTCTGTAAAACCAGGAAAAAGACAAAAATACCTGCTTAACACTTTTATTTTCTACCTGATGGAGGTGATGGCTATTCCAGTGAGGTAAAGGAACGAAGTCATAAATAATTGAAAAGGAAGCAATGAATCCATCTCTACACAGAGATGACCTAATATTTGTAGAAAATCCTCAGGTACTTACAAAACAGCTACTAAATGTAATAGTTGAATTTATTTAAAGTCATAGGTTTATTGCTAATACGCAAAAACCAGTTGCATTTTCACATATCAGAAGCAAACAATTAAAAAATGAAATTGTGAAAGTCTGTTTACAAGCGTTAAAACCAGCATACAACGTAATGAAACACATGCGCATTTTCCTCACCGACAACCACAGTACGTTACTGGATGAAATAAGTTAAAGACCGTAAATAAATGGAAAACAAACCCGATTCATGGGCTGAAAGACTTATTCTGGCTAATATGTTAATGGTTGCCCAGTTGATCTACAGGTAGTTTCAACGCAAACTCCATCAAAAATCCAAAGAGGCGCTTTTGAAGAAACTGGCAAACTAATTATAAAATCTGTGTAAAATGGAAACCTGAAAAAGCTAAACCAAGTTTGAATAAAAAGAATAAAGTTGGAGCATTTTGCCGTCTGATTTCAAGCCTTCCTATAAAGTTACAATAATCAGTACCAGTTGGCAAAATGATGGACAGGGTAATGGGACATAAAATAGAGCCACTTACATACCCATTTGATTTTTCTAATATGCCAAGGCATTTTAGTAAAGAAGGGAAAGTCTTTTAACATATTACTGAACAGCCGGATATCCTATGGGGAAAAAAACCAAGCTTCACTGCAGAAACATCTACAAAAAATTAACCTCAGAATGGATAATGGGCCTCGGTATAACGTTAAGATGATAAAACTGCTGGAAATATTTAGATTTTCAAAACGCATCATTAAGAAAAAGAGGCAGCAAGCCACCCAAAGGGCAAATATTCTGTAAATTTTAACTTAATCACCAGGAGAATGTAAATTTGCCAGACAACAGAGGAAGGTAGGAAAGCGTTTAATCTGGTTGATCCAAGAGATGCTGTGAAAGAAGGACACTGGAGAGGAAGAAAAGAAAGCATGGTGAATAGAGAGCGTTAACAATTCCCTTTTATATCTAATCGCTTTTAACGTACTGTTCACCCCTTCTAGGATGATGGAGAGCTGCTTTTACAGCCAAACAAGAAATCTAATGCCAAAAGCTCATTTTACAAGTCCTCTACACAAAAGTAAGCATGGGTTTCCCCGTAGAATTTGATTTAAAGATGTGTTTAAGAACACCTCCCCTTTGTGTCCACAATATCCTGGGTCCTGTGAGGAATTCAAAGAACATCAGACACCGGTCTTTACTCACTTACACGATGGCTAGAAATAAGCAGCTCAGGGAGGAAGACCTACATTTACTAGCTGCAGGCCGGCTTCACATTTCCAATGGCAGCTCCAGCTACGTTTTTATGAAACACACACGTGCATAAATATTACCCCGAAAGGTGAGCAAAAACATAAAGACGTATATGATGCAGAGATGCAATTCAGAATCTTAGAACAATTTTAGAAAAGAGCATGTATTCATAAGTCTTGGGTTCTAGTTAAATTTTGCTAAGGAATTTTTTTTTTTTTGGTCTGTTCTGTGCATATTAGACTGTAATTTTTCTTGCAACTTTTTTCACAGTTTGGCAACAGGATTCTTTTGTCCTCAAATGTGTCATTTGGGTAACATGACATTATTTCTTCCTTAAATTTGACTTTGGCATCCTCCAATAATTTGGGCCCTCAGTTTTTCTCATCTTAAAAATGAAGGATTGTAACTGAAAGGCCTTGAAAGTCCTGTCTGGTTTTTCAGCTCATTCCCTGTTGTATTCTTATCTCGGTTTTTAGCAGGAAAACATTCCAGTGGTCATTTTAGAAACAGTTAATAATGAGTTGGTTAAATTTATTCTTTACTCAGAATACAGTAGTCGTTTTTACAGAACAAAGTGTGAAATTATGCCATTTACTCGTCTCTTTTTAAAGTAGTTTATAAAAGTTTTCTTGGTGAAAAAACTTGTGTAACTGCTATGGAAAGTCCATGAAATACTCATGAAATACACAAGGCTGAGAGGTAACTTGCCTTTCAAGCTCTGGTTCAACTCAGAGATTAACTTCTTAATACAAACTAGTTAAATGTGTCAAAAGAATAATGCAGCATTTAAGCCTTGAGCACAATTAATTACATTTTATTAGGTTTTGCTTTTCCTTAGGATACTGGTTTCAGAATGAGCGACATTCAAAATCTATACACAACAGTGAAAACAAGGTGGACCCATCACTGTGCTATTTACTGTTACTAATATTATTTTATTGAATCCTTACAACATTACTGTGGAAACTATAATTTTAATTTTAGTCTGTATTCATTCCTCTTATCCTAAGCACCTAGCACAGTGCTTGAAATATAGTAATCGCTCAGTAAATATTTTCTGAGAGACTGAAGGTCACAAACAGACTTTGACTAACCCTGAGATTGTTTGGAAGGTAGTGGCTTGATCAAAAGATCAGCAACAGCACCACCTTTGGGTGGGGCAGGAGGGGGATCCCCGTGTCCAGGCAGCAGGAAACAGGGCCCGTGTTCACTGGTCCCCTCAGAGGAGTCTCTGAAAGGCGGGGTTGTTGGTTTTTTAATTTGCGACCAAACCGGAGTGCGTTTCACTGCATCTGTCATGTACGTCCGTCAAAAAAGAACAGCCCTCAAAACTCTAAACACAAGAGGATCCCTTAAGATTCAAGTCCTTACGTATGTGATGATTGCATTTGCTAAGATGCTTGGGGTCCTTGCTCCACACTCATGACTTTATAACCTTGGCTACACGTGTGTGGAACAGTGGGCATCCTTCAGACTCTTCACAGGCAGATAATCAACATCTGAGACCTGGCCTCCACCATCAGTAGCCGAGTGACCATAAGCCAACGAGTTCAATTTTCTCAGCCTTAATTTATTTGTGAATCAGTGGTCTTCCTGCCCTACTGCAAAGGCCAAATTAATTTTGTTTTTGAAAAGTGTAAGATGTATGTAAGTCTACGCGTTGGGGTTCTAGTGCTGTAGCAGATTGCCACACACATGGCAGCTTTAAAGTGCACTCATTTATTGTCTCAGAGTCCCACAGGTCAGAGTGCAGGCACGTCCCAGCTGGGCTCCATGCAATGGGTCCCTCAGGCTGGAATCAGAGTGTCAGCTGTCGTCCTCATCTTCCAGGGTCATCCCGATTGTTGGCAGACTCCAGCTCAGTGAAGCTGAGGGACTCGCGGGCTCTGTTTAAGGATAACAGAAGAGTGTCTGCTGCTGGTTGCTTTTTTGCCTCATTTTAGGTCTCAGCTGCTTAGATCAGACCCACTTAGGATAGTCTGCCTTTCGAGCAACTCAAGTTCAGCTGATTAGGAACCACAATTACAAACACACAAAACCATTTACTATGTAAAATTGCCATGGACACTGTCATGAGAGTGACATCCTATCATAGTCATTTGCTCTGCACACACCTGAGGGGAGGTGATTACACACAGAACGCACACCAAGGGGCAGGAATCTTGGGGGTCATTGTCGAATTCTGCCTACCACAGAAAATGATCTTGTGAAGAACTGTACCAGTTGAATATGTGGTTTTTCTCACAATGTGTGTCATGATTTAATAATTTCCTAGAGCTTACGAAGTGGTCCCTTGGGACAAGATGATACCGCCAAAACTTGATCCAGAAGAAACAACAGTGGAAAAAGCTGCTGACCTCGTCTCACAGTGTTTTACACTGAAGAGATATGAACCATCTCCAGCAATAACTCAGGTCAGCAGTGAGTAACCTTAACTACACATGCAGAGTCCCTTCTACTGTATGACGTTACAGTTTTGCAACAACGCATTTGTTACTGCACCAACCTCCAAACTGTATGTCTCGGTAGTACTTCTTTTATTGTTAAGAATTATGGAAAGAACAAAGTGAATATATGCATTTATGGAAATTTTTATGAAAATGCCATAATCATAAAAGTCATCAATGTCCTTAAATACATTAATATCTATATTGAAATTTTAAAAGTTTCATTTAAAGATTACCTTTTCCTCAAGTCATTTGCAAAGACTTGATTTAAAAAATCTAAATGTCCATCGACAGATGACTGGATAAAGAAGCTGTTGTCTATTTATACAATGGAATACTACTCAGCCATGAAAAAGAATGAAGTAATGCCATTTGCAACAACATGGATGTCCCTGGAGAATGTCGTTATACGTCAAGAAAGCCAGAAAGAGAAAGAAAAATACCATATGATGTCATTCATATGTGGAATCTAAAAAAAAAAAAAAAGACAAATTAACTTATGTATAAAACAGAAACAGACTCACAGGCATAAAATACAGACTTATGGTTACTGGGGGGAAGGGAGTGGGAACAGGTAAACAGGAGTGCAAGATTTGCAGATACTGACTGGTGTATATAAAATAGATAAACAAGTTTATACTGTATAGCACAGGGAAATATATTCAATATATTGTAGTAGCTCTTGGTGAAAAAGAATATGAAAACAAATATATGTATATTCATTTATGACTAAAAAACTGTGCTGTACACCAGAAATTGACACAATATTGTAAACTGACTATACCTCAATAAAAAAAAAGAAATTACAGTATCTTGTTAGTTAAATATCTGAAATTCGTTTTGGTGATGATTGCAGATGGTCGGTGGACTCTGGGACAGGTTTCAAACGAGATCTTTCTTGGCCCCAGTGAAACCAGTTAACTTGTAAGTTGTATCTGCTAACCTTGTCATTATCACTAGACTTCTCACGTCTTTATCGTAAGACTCTGCTGCTCTGGCCCTGGGCTACAGAAAGGGTGGGGCTGTTCCAGGGTCCTCAGACTTCCATCCCCTGGACTGGAATGAGAACCCAAATCCAGGTCCACACTCAGCATTGCCAGCTTTCTCTTGTCTTCTCTCAGCCCTTCCTAGAATTTAGACCATTAAATACACCACAACCATTTAAAAATAGGGAGTGTTTTATAAATAATTTGAGATGAAGAATTATAATGTTGTAAAATTCATGGACTTCAATGGATTGTACATTATTTTCTGTCAACTTTTGTACCATGGAGTTTTTTTGTGTTCTATTCATGCTAGAAACAATGACTGTGTTACTAATCTTCCCACACAAGTAATTTTGTGCATTTAGTCTAAAAAACTTGGTGTTTCTGTCTTTGAAAATGTCACAATTTTGTCTCTTTTTTTGGTTCTCATTTTAACCGACCATCCAGCCATCACCTCTGTTTTTATTTTTTTAATTTATTTTTGAATATTTCCTGTATAACAGTGTGTCAGTAAAAATGTGATATAATCTGTGTATCTACTTCCCAACTTCAAAAATAAACCATTATTAACACCAGGGAAGCCCTGAAGTACATCCCTCCACACAGGTGCCTCCCTAAGGGGTCACTGTCATTCTAGACTTGATGTTTCACATTTCCATGCACCCCTTTGATCCTTAAAACATACGTGTTATTCTTAACCGAGACATGGAACTGTGTTCCGTGTTTATCAGCTCATTATAAGTGACATCAAACATATATTTATCATCCAACTTAACATTTCTATTCAGTACTGTGTGCATGAGATTCACACATGCTGGCACCTCTCAGTGTTCATTTTCCCGGATGCACCAGCTTCCGTGAATGGATATACTGCAATCGATTCATCCAGTCTCATAACTTAAATTTTTTTCTATTCCAGTTGGAAACAGTGTCCCCGTGTCTTTATGCACCCAAGTATAAAACTCTTCCTGGGTTCTATATGCACACCCTCACAGCTACAATTGCTATGTCATGAGGTGTGCACTCTATTTATGTCCTCAATGTGGTACGTCATTCTCCAGTTTTGCCAGTGGACTCAACCATCGGCAACGTGGGGTTCCCACTACCGCACATCGGGCCCAGCATGTGGAATCTTCGAATTAAAAAAAATTCCAATCTTAGACGTATGAAATTGTGCTTCATTATAATTTTAACTTACATTTACCTGGTGGCCAATAAGCATTTTTTTGGGTAAGTTATGACTTATTTGGGTGTTCATCTGTGTAACTTACCTGCTTTTATATTTTGCCCCTTTTGCAGTTAGTTTGGTGGTTTTTTATGTATTAATTGCAGAAATTCTTATGTCTGTTGTTCTGGATGGGAAGGGACAGACTGGGAGTTTGAGATTTGCAGATACTAACTGGTATACATAGAATAGATAAACAAGTTTACACTGTAGAGCACAGGGAAATACATTCAAGATGTTGTAGTAGCTCACGGTGAAAAAGAATATGAAAATGAATATATGTGTGCTCATGTATGACTGAAGCGTTGTGCTGCGCACCAGAAATTGACATGACATTGTAAACTGACTGTAACTCAATAAAAAAAATCACACAACACACACAAAAATCCTTTATTCATAATATGCATCAAAATATCTACTTCTAGTTGGTGACTTTCTCTTTTATGGTGCCCTTTGCTGAGCTGAAGTTTTGAATTTTAATATAACTGAATTCATCAACATCATCCTCTCTGTCTTGTTATTTTTGTGGAATTTTAAAAATAGATCTTCTCCCTCTCCAGAAGTAGTAAACATACTATTCCTCTTTACTTACTTTTTTCCTCTAAAAATTTCAAAACTTTGCTATGCACACTTACCTCTATAAACCACGTGAAATCCACTCTTGCTTTCGGTGTGACCTAGGGTTCCATTTCTCAGCACGGCAGGCAGTTATCCTGGTCCACTGTAATGAGCAGCCCCTTCTGAGTCATTGAATGAGTGCTTCATAGCCTATGGGTTGCAGCCCATTATTGGGGAGTCACAGTCAGCATTTTGTGAAAATTAAATAGAACAGAAAATCTAAGAATGCCTCACAGGGAACTTTAAACAGATACGTGTATTCTGCAGCAAATACTGTGGCCAGTTATGAAGAACAGCATGAGACAGACAGATAAAGCATAAGAAAAATGTAGGTGACCACAGTGAAGTTATGCCATCTTTTGTTCCCTGGAGTTTTCCCTGATTTTCTGGTTTGATGATGGTCAAATTGATCATTGCCTCAATAGGAGAGTTTTTAATCTTGCACATTTAATTTTATATTTACTTAATTCACAGTTAATTGCAGAGCAAATATGGGAGTTTTTTTAGTCTTAGCAAAATTAACATGTTTTTGACAAATTTCAATTATGGAAAAATAACATCAAAGATGACACTTTTAAAATCTTTCACACTTGTATGTATCACTTCAATAAAACCAGCATAAATTGCCCTTTAAACAAGGATTTTTTAAATTATTAGAAGGAAAAAGAACAACAAAGTGGAAACATGGAAAATTACAGTCAAGTTTAAATCCTGAATCTGAAACTGAGAATAGTGACAATGTTGAGAAAAAATACTAAGTTTCGTCAGCAAACAGATTCCATTGAGCCATATTCTAAAAGTAGCGTGTAAAATTCTTGATAAAGATTATTTAAAAAGATCATTTTGCCAAATATGTAGAATGATCTCAGTATAAATAGTAGATTCCAAAGTATAAATTGAATGGTAGTCATTTAATAAAAGATTAAAACATTCAAAAATATAAGATCCTTGTTAACCCAGCAAGCTGAAATTATTGGTAATCCTGTTCAAATGTCTGGTAAAAGAATAAAGATGTAAATTATTGACATTAACTCAATATTATGTGAGTGCTAATAAAAAAATGTCATCATCATCTTTTTATTTACGTATTGTGTGGTAGAATAGCACACAGCTCACCCGGTTTATACAGGTCCATGGCACTTACAGTTTCAGTGATTAATCATCCAATGAACTAAAGCTAAATGTCTGCGTTCTGCCCCATCTCCGAGCTCCTGAGGGTTCCACACACCCTGGTGCCTTCCTCTGTCAAATGTTGCTCCCATGAGCAACAAAACCTATGTGTGAATGCTTGTAACAGCTCCATTCACAGTCTTCAAGACCTAGAAACAACCAGGCCATCTTTTACCAGGGGCCGCTGGACAGAGGCACGAGGGCACACCCATGTGGTGGAATACTAGTCAGCCGTGAAAAAGGACAGAGGCGACACCAACAATGCAGGGGCATGTTAAATGCATTTTGCTCAGTGAAAGTGGTCAGACCCCAAAGGTCACATAGTGCACGATTGCATTTCCATGACATGCTGGAAAAGGCAAAACTCCAGAGATGGAGATAGATCGGTGGCTGCCAGGATTTGGGGGAAGGGGAAGATTTGACTACAGAGAGCCTGGAAAGGAAAATGTAGGGGATGGAACAGCTCTGTACAGATCTGTGGTGGTCTTTTTATTTGTCAAACCCTTAGAACTATACACTACAGGGAACAAACTTTACTAAATGCAAAGTAAAAAAATAAATGGATGGATGGATGGATAGACAAATTGATGGATGGATAGATAGATAAATGGATGGATGGATAGATAGATAAATAGATTGGATGGATGGATAGATAGGATGGCTGGATGGATGCATAGATAAGATGGATGGATGGATGGATGGATGGATGGATGGATGGATGGATAGACAGATAAATAGATAGACAGATAGATAATCTACCAGGATGTTGGGAAAACCCAGGATGGAATGCAGACACGACTGACAAGTGTTTCTGTGTTACAAATGACGTAACTGTATTTAAGTGGATGGGGAGACAGGAGCGGTCCTAAATTAATTTGGACTTTCATACATTTGGAAACAGTATTTTGACCAAAAACTGTACGGCTAAAGACAAAAGGAACTATCTGCGAGCACCGTGCGCTGCTCAGTACGTGCGTTTCTCGCCAGGAAATGGCCGCAGTTGTAAAACTTCTTGCATGCATTCCAGGTTTGAGCAGAAAAGTTGACGGTCGGTAGGAGGCGGGTTTCGCACTGTCCAAGAAGGAAAGCGCAAGTAAATGGGGCGGGGGGAGGCTAAGCGTGGACCCTGCGGTGCTGGATGGGTTAGGAGAGGCCCCGCCAGCTTATATTTGCAGGCAGACCTCGTTTCACTGCGCTTGGCAGATATGACGTTATTTACAGACTGAAAGTTTTCAGCCGCCCTGCCTCGAGCAAGTCTGTCGGTGCCATTTTCCCAGCAGCCCTGGCTCACTCATGTCTCTGTGTCACATCTGGGTAGTTCTCCCAGTATTCCGAACTTCCCCATTATCATCGCATTTGTACTGGTGACCCGTGATCAGCGATGCTTGATATCGCTGTTGTGACAAGTGCACAGCCCACTGAAGGCCTACACGATGGTCAGATTGCTTAGCATTGAAGTATTGTTTAATTGAGGAATGTGCTTTTCCTTAGACATGACGTTCTTGCATGCTTAATAGACCCCCCTGTTGTACACACATAACTTTTATATGCACTGGGGAACCCAAAAATTGTGACTCCCTTTACTGCGGTGTTGGCGTTATTGCCGTGGTCTGGAAGTGAACCCACAACATCTCCGAGGCACCCCTTTACGTACATATGCAGAAAGTGGATACAAATCTCTGCAGATATGTGGGTAGACACGGGTGCGTGTCTACCCACATATTCCTAGTGCTGGCCACGGAGAGCACCTGGCGTTTAAATGCCATTCCACTTAAAAAACCACGTTGAGACCCTTGGAGAAGTGGCTGGTTCCAGGGTCGGAACAGGGAGAACACAGTCCGAATGCCCTGAGTACCTGCAATCTTGTGAGTTTCTGCATTTCCTTGGGCCACGGTGGTGGCTTCAGCTCCGGGGCATCCCTTTGTGTGGACATACTGGCTCTCCACCCTGGAGGACCACACCGGCTGGTCAGGGAGATCCAGTCAGACGTGAGCATCCTGTGTGTCTGAGAAAGGGGGAGGTCAGCTCTGCCAAGCATCGCCTGTTTGCTCACTGGGGACCCGGCACAGAAACGCCCGGGAGGAAGCGGCTTTGAAACGGAAGCGTCAGCAAAGACGTATGTGCCTTTGGTCGCTTGCCGTCAATTTGTTCTGCGCTTGACTTTCGTTTACAGCGGTATCTTTCTCATTTCACTTTAGCTTTAGTTTTTTTTAATGCCTTTGCCAAATACGTACAAAAGTTTCAAAATTATTTGGGATCAGACTGTTGGCAAGATTTTAAAATTGCTACGAATCAGCGAGAGAAATAACGGAAATAATGTGACCCCCACGGGTCTTAAACCAAGGGGATGGATGCTAAAGGGAAACTCAAGTTTTCACCAGGGATAAACTGCGTCATTTCTGTTTTAAAATCACCGCCTTCGGGAAGCCAATTCCTGTGCGGTATCCCGGAATATTTGTTTTAATTTTAATAAGAGAAATACTGAAATAGTCTGGTGTGTAGGAACCTAATGCCAGTGACTCAGTTGCCTGTATCTTCTTTTCTCAGTGTGAGTCCGAGTTCCAGAAGCAAATACGTTCCCCTCTATACGTAAGTAATGTTTCTTAACGTCCCCAAAATGACTAGATTTACATCTAGTTGTCTTGGCTTTCAGCTCACTCATGTCTGTAATTCACTTTTTGGAACAACTTCTGCTTTCTGACCAACTTCTGGTGTCTTCCTAGCGTGGTACCTGCTGAAGGTCAGGAGTTCCATCGAAGATTTGTTAAAAGATTTTGGTGAATGAAGGAAAGGGGGACCGTATTTTCAGTTTTCCCAAATTGGTTATTTTATGAAATGAAGTACCTTGGGTGCGACTAACACTGGGTGTTGTCAACCAGAAAGACTTATTTTTGACGTGGAAATGGGGCCGCCTGCTTTTCTAAATTTAAGTCTGGCTGTCCATGGGTGGCAGAGATATGAATCTCCCACCACGTGGGGTCTTCTTGGCCATAAATAGAAGGAAAGAACTTGTTTTAGTCTGTCGGCTGCTACAAGAAATGTCACAGACCGGGCGAGTTACAAGCCACGGACGTGTCTGTGTCACGGCTCTGGAGGCTGGAAGTCCCAGACGTCCGGGTGACGGGGCTCTTCTGGGTCACAGTGATGGAGCGGGGAGCTCTGTGGGGTCTCTTTTGTAAGAGCTCTAATTCCTTTCCTGAGGGCTCCCCCCTCATGACCTAAGCACCTCCCACCTCCAGCTACCGTCACCTTTGGGCATCAGGATTTCAACCCGGGGGGGTGGACACAAACAATCAGATCATGGTACCTTGGAAGGAAGCAAGCCAGGAAAGGGGGGGGATCCGGGCCCTTCATCCTTGCCCCGCATCATGCCCGGCTCTCTGCTCCACTGCGGAGCAGACGCCTCGTTCTCCTAGTGGCCCCAGAAGGACCTCAAGGACACCCCCTGACTGGTGTCCCCTAAGCGGACCCTCTCTCTGGATCCAGAGCCGCATCACTGGTTGCCCAGCATCCCCGGCACCTGCCAGGTTCCCAGCTCCACAGGAGGCCCCTTGGCCCTGGGCGAGACCCGTCCCCGCCTGGCCCCAGGCCGCCTCCCCATCCCAGAGGAGGACTTGTCTCAGGGCTGCAGGACAGCGGCCTCTCTGCTCAGAATCTCAAACCAGCTGTCCCTCTCACTCTGGCTCAAACGTAAGATCAGCTGTTACTCTGAAAAATCTGAAGTCTACCTCCTTTTTGTTCCAGCATCGTGGTTCATTTTTTATGTATTGATCTATTTTGGCAAGATTTCCTCTGTAAGTTAGGATATGTTCATCTATTTTTTTTTTTCTGTTTGTTCTAACCCCCCCCCCCACCACACACACATCTTTTCTTTTCATCCTGACAGTGGCTGTGTGCAGTCTACAGATGCCGATGACCTTGACAACCCCTGGGGCGACATCACGTCCCTCGCCAAGCCCCGGAGCTCGGAAATTCTCCGCACAACCGCGAGTCGGTGAGTTGCTCTTACGGTCACTTCCCTTTATTCTTAGGGGGGAAACGCGGCGACCGGCTTTGCTAAGCAGGAAGGAATCAGCAGAGTCCTCATGCTGAGCTGGGTCGGGATGGAAGCTGCCCGTCCTCTGTAAGAGCTGGAGTTGGTCACAGAGGAGGTGGCAGCTTCCAGCATTAGCCTGGGCCTCTGCAGCGTGACATTCTGTGTTTACCAGTGGAGACCCCGAGGCTGGGAAGTCACTGCCCAGGATTCGCAATGGCCCATGACCGCAAGCTGCAGTCCTGGGTTCTCGTCCTTAAACCACTGGGAATTTGATACCATCGATTTCTGCAATGACTGAAAAGCTCTCAGGAAAGATCTTGCAGGACTGCAGTGTGAATCTCGAATGTATTTTAAATATTAATTGATTTCTTTTTTTTTTTAAACCATCAGTTGTACCCACAAAACCAACTAGTTGAATTCACATTGGCTGTCCTTCAGACCTAGCCTACATCTTATAATTTATTTTATTTTATTTTATTTTATTTTATTTTATTTTATTTTATTGAGTTACAGTCAGTTTACAATGTTGTGTTAGTTTCTGGTGTCCAGCACAGTGATTCAGTCATATATATATATATATATATATATATATTCCTTTTCATATTCCTTGTCGTTACAGGCCATTAGAAGGTATTAAATATAGTTCCCTGTGCTGTACGGTATAAACTTGTTGTTTATCTGTTTTATATTTAGTAGTTAGTATCTGCAAATCCCAAAGTCCCAATTTATCCCTTCCTACTTCCCTCCCCCACTGGTAACCATAAGTTTGTTCTCTACGTCTGTGAGTCTGTCTCTGTTTCGTAAATATGTTCATTTGTGTCCTTTTTTTAGATTCCACGTATAAGTGACATCATATGGTATTTTTCTTTCTCTGTCTGGCTTACTTCACTTAGAATGACATTCTCCAGGTCCATCCATGTTGCTGCAAATGGTGTTATTTCATTCTTTTTTATGGCTGAGTAGTATTCCACCACCATGCTATAATAACTTTGAATTTTCCCCCTGGGGAATTCTGACTCTCTGATTCTTTGGACTCCTTAGCTAAACTAAAGTATTTTTCAAAACTAACTTTTGTTTCAAAGTATATTTCTGTAACTTATTGCTCTGATGAATTAAATAAGTTGATCTATTTCAACAAAAAAAAAAAAAGAAAAAGAAATGGGTACATAAATATTCCAGGCACTGTGTGAAAGACTTTGCCTTCACATAGCTTAAAAATCTGAAGGGCCGGTAAGCTGTGCACACCAGTAATTTTAACACAAAGCAGGATGGAGTGGGTCTGAGGAAGAGTGTATTGGTTTGGTCCTTCTGTAGTTTCTGCAGGGAAACTGGTAGTGTTGAATGTAGTAATTCTGAAAAATTTTTAAGAAAGGACATGAGGATAAAACCAATTCAAAATATGCCCCCGGCATTAAAATTTAGACAGTTTCTTCTTTGCAATGTGCGTCTGAATTTTGGAACGTTTTACGAAACATTCTTAAAAGACTCAGAGGGTGTTCTTTCCGGTCATTCTCCAAAGAGAGTGGAGAGCAGTCCGGCAGCTGCTTTATAATCTGAGTAAATCGGGAAGCAGGCCCTCCCGCCCCGCCTGTGTTTTGGGAAATTGTGCGTGGACCCTGCGGAAGAATTGAAGACGCTAACTGTACTTACCCAGAGTGGACACTTGAGGGCCCCCGAGGCTGCAAAGTTTTCTTCCTGGGACTCTAGTTGTCGATTTTTAACGGGATCTTAACCTCTTAGCACAAAGAAATGCTTTCCATTTTTACTGTGAGATACTGGGACAAAAATACGCATAGCGTCATATGTAAAATACAAACTAAAATAGAGGTAAATGCCTGTGTGACCTGGGCCAGGCGAGGGGAGTGGTATTTTATTAAAATCTCGCCGCCTCACTCGTCGCCTGGGCCTCCTTCCCTGCTGGATTTCAAGCCTCTCCCTGGCTTGCTTTTCTCCCTGAACCTCTGGATGAAATGTCCTGTCTTTTCCACGGTTCCACACTGAGCAGATTACGGAAGAATGCACACAGTGCGATGCCATTTGCATGAAGTCCAGAACCCAGAGACACAAACGTCCTAACTCTGGGCCAAGCAGCGTGTAGAGGACCATCCTATTCAAAAGGAAACCTGAGTCTCTCTCTGCTTCCTCCTCTTAAACTTCCTTAAAGGAAAAGATCTTCATTGTATGATCTTTAAGTTTCCGCTCATGACCATGACATTTATTCGTGGCGGGGGAGCCGTGCCCGCCCCACCTCCTTCAGTGGAGGTCCCATTTCAGAGTCCAGGCTACTGACTCCTTGGGCTTAACTGGTTCCCCTGTCAGAATCACCAATTTCCCCAAAAGGCAAATGTTTTCAAATTTTCCTCATTAACCGATTTTGTATTCTGGCCACCAAGTCATTTGATTATACTAAATTTTAAAAATAGCTTTTTTTTTTTAAATTGTAGAACTGAATCTGATTATTAGGGGGGGAAAAAGCACAGAAAACAATTAATAACAATAAAAACATAGCCAAAGTTCCACACAGAAGCATAACCCATCACCATTATTAAGGTTTTGACATATTTCCATCTGTTGTATGCGTCTTGAATCTTTCTTGCATATATATTCACACAGCCTGATCCGTGTACACTTTTTACTGCCTTCACATTACAGTGTCATCCTGGGTGCATCTAATTGTAACTCATCCTAATTTTTATTCTTGTAGATGTGCTGTCATTGGCTATTGCATTTATGTTACATGTGTAAATTCTCTCCATTTTTAAAATTTTTGCTATGATGCTGTCAAACACTTTTTAAGTGAATCTTCTGCACGATTTGGAATTATTTATTTACAGGGGAGATCCCTTGAAATGCATTAAATGGGGTCAAACTATATCAACGTTCTGAAGCATGTTGCCAAACATTTTCCTAGAAGTATTATGTACGTTTACAATTAGGTTTCAATTTTTAACGGGATCTTAACCTCTTAGCACAAACCCAGAATTTACGTTCAACGTGGATGCTCGGACACCTTCGATAATAGCGTTAAAACTCACCAAGTATCATATTTCTTTTCCTTCCAAATGTGTTCATTGTAAAAACAGTTGAAATACGTTTGTACAAAGTAAAATGCTTCTTTAAAAATAACTCAAGTACGTTTGTAAAAAGTAACATATTTCCTTAAAAATCATTCAACTACGTTGGTAAAAAAAGTAAACCATCTCTTCCATTTGAAATCCCAATATTGAAAGTTGATACATGATATGTCCTTTTAGACTGTTGCCCCCAGCGTGCCTGGCTGGCTGCAAGGCGGAGACAGCGGCCCGGCCCGACGTGGTGTGCGCATGCGCGTGCGGGCTGTGTGGGTGGGGCTGAAACAGAACGTTTTCCGTGACTCTTAACATCTGTTTTCAGTGGCTGCACGCTATCCCACTACGAGCTATGTTATCGTTCACACAGGCCAATTCATTACAAAAATATTTCCTATTATTTAAAAATACAGCAATGAACAACCTCCACATAGATCTTTGCACAGTTATGCATCCGTTTCTGTAGAACGGTGCCTAAAAACAGAGCTGCTGCACAAACTGTCTCATTCAAATCAAAATGTTTCCTGATTTGGCAGGCATGCCCAGTTATTAAGAGATATTTAGAATTAAGGAACTGAAGGCATTAAGTCCGTTTCCACTGAGGTTCCTAACTGGGACCTAACACTGGGGACCAGTTTAGGGACTGGAATCCACAATCTCCATTGGATTCAAGAGGAATTCGTGAAGCTCGGGGCACTGTGTAAGCATTACAAAAAAAATAAAAATAAAAAGACAGAGATACGAGTCACTGCTCACTTATAATCTGTGCCAAGCAAACAAGTTAAAGTCAAACTGACATAAGGATTCCCCCCCATTTTTTTTTCCCCAAATCTGATTTTTCTCTTTCTCTTAAATACTAAGGCTGTATTCTTTGCAGGAGCTTAACGGACCAGGGTGACGCGAAGTCTGTTTCCTGTTGGTGTTTATTTTGTGGTTCCATGTCGTTTCAGAATGCCTTGCATTCAGGCATCGCCACAGAGAAGCACTGACCTCTGCAGCCAGGACCCCAGGGCATGCAGCCTCGCCCTTCCCTTGGAAAATGGAACCTGGCCTTTCTTTTGCCATGGAACCCCAGTATCTCACGTCCGTGTGTCTCAGCTGGTCCAGATCCTTTTCTTGACCAGCGAGGCCCCTGGGGCTCCGAGCTGGACGGGTGCCCATCCAGGCGACAGAGCAGATTGCTGTGCAAGCCCCCCGGCCCCGCCCCCGGCCCCGCCCCCGGTGCTTTCCAGACACCGTTTGCCCTTTGGTTTCCCAAAGCAGCCCGGCCCCTTCCATCAAGCTGTCCGTCTGTCGTTTCAGCACTTTGTACGGTTTCATCTTCATCTGTGCCTTCCCCTCAGTTGTCTCTGACGAAGCATCAGCAAATGATGAGGACTTGACCCACCTGGGCAGCGGCTGGCCGAGGTCGCAGGCGGGAGAGGAGTCCTCCCCTGCCGTCAGCTCCTTTAAGAACATCTCACCACCACAGGTCTAGGACAAGGCTGTGAACAGGAGGTCCCTTCCCCAGGGCCTCTTCTGCCTTTTCAGCGGACTTTCACAAACAGTGTGATGAGGCCAGAGCTGCTGCAACAGGCTTGAACCCCCAGGAGACCGACAGGAGGCTGGGATGGCGTGCGTGGTGTCCGGAGCCTGGGTCACTCATTCCGGGAGCCGTAGGAGGACGGTGCCCTGTCCCCAGGGCGAGCCGCCGGCCTGGGAGCGCTTGCCGGGGTTCAGCAGTGGCTCGTTTCTGCGTTCCCTTCCAAGAGCAGAGGAGGGGACGAGGCCAGCGAGAGGAAACCAAGTCCCGAACAGATCCGGGGCCCCAGCATCTGATCACATGCCGAGAAACGCAGTTGCACCCCACCTTAGTGTGCCCTGTGGCCCCCTTCCCTCAGCCCTGCCCCCCACACCTGCACGATGTCAGCAGGCGACCCGGCCCCCAGCCCCCCGCAGGGAGCTGCGGGCCCCCCGACGCGGGTAGACCATGGCTCGGAGGGTTTTAGCTCTGGGCCCAGGCTGTGCCGGTCACTGTGTCCCCCTGCGCCCGGCCTCCTCTGTCCCCCTCCGACGCCCCCCTCCTCCTCTGCATCAGTGATCTGTGCCGCACGCAGGTCTGCAAACCTCTAGTTGTGCATTTAACGAATGCACTCATTGATGGGAGCGTTCTCGGGAGCCAGGCCTGCTCGGTTTCCGCCCTCAGTCAGCCGCTGGCAGAGAACAGCTCTCAGTAAACGGGAGTCAGAATGAACTGAGCTTAGACAAACCTACACCCGCCGTCCGCTCTGACCTCACAGAGCTTCCTGTCTGGGCCTGAGGGGCGCTTCCCCCCCGAGCCCGCTGGGTAGGGCTCCGTTCTGCCACCAGCCAGCTCAGGGGTCTCCGGGCACATCACTTAGACGTTTACTAGAGCCTCAGTTTTTGCATCTGCAAAATGGGCAGGACACCGAGACCTACATCACGGGTGTTGTGAGATTAAGTGAGCCACCTCGTGTCCGTGTTATAAAGGGTGCTGGGCTACAGGATGCACTGGGTGGGGGGTCACATCTGTAGCACCGACAGACGTCGCGTGCACGCTGAAATTCTAATGCGCGCGTGCGTGACCCACCTTCCACCTATAACGTGCTTTTCCCGTGTTCTCTGCATTTCCTGCTTAGCTCTTAATCCCACACCACCCGGGCCCCCTTCTTCTAACTGAAGCACTGCACTTCCTTATACTCTCAAGGCATTTAACTTCTCTTTGATTATGCTTTGTTGAGCAAAGCCGATTAGTTGCAAACTGAGGCAGTGATTGAGTCAAGTTTACCCCCAAGTTCGCACCATCTCGGCTTCTTTTTGGCAAGCGGGCCCAAAAGGAGGCGTTCAGAAGGCTGGGAGCCATGGAACAAAGACAGAAGGGAAGGCCCCTCTGGCTTGCAGAGGGCTTCCTGCTCCTCTTGGTTTCCCGTAAATGGGAGAGTGGGTTTGAAGCGACAGCCGGTCTGGGAACAGTGTCTTTGGGAACATTGATTGCTTCTTCCATTTAAAAAAAAAAAGCCATGTCACGTCGCAGCAGCAGGTGGGCAGGTGGAGCCCAGAGGCCCTTCCCTTCCTGATGCCAGGCCGGCGTGGCGCGCTCCAGGCGGAAAAAAGTCCCCTTGTGATGTCGCTGCCAAGGGGTTGCAGGGAACAGGGTCTAGGAGCAGCGTGGGTGAGGACTTTCGTTTTCAAACACTTGGCAGTTGGTTACACAACTGAATTCGTTTCTCAAGCCTGAGCAGCTCGCCTGTAATCCAGACGCCTGGCTCGTGCGTGTTGTTTTTTTAGCTGCGAAGTGATACCTTGTCATTATTCTCGTGTGACGTGTGATAGCGGTGAGTGTCGGTAACCTGCGTGCCACGCGGCACGGGGAACTGGCTGGACGTCGCACGTCGAGCCCTCCTCGTGATTTTGGCAAATCTCCTGATTCCGTCTGTGACTCCTTAGCGGATTCCTGAGAGCCATTTTCACCCTGCAGGTGTTCTAGGGGCAGTGGAAAAAACCTGTCACCCAGAGGAAGGGGATTTCCTTTGTAACATGCATGGAAGCTTTAATGAATCTTAAGGGGAGAGACCGACGCCTGGATGATCTTGCCCCATTTTTTTTTTTTTAATTGCTTCTCTGACACACAGCTGTGATTCTTCGAGAAAATTCCAAGGAGCCCTAAAGGCCACTGCCTGGAAGGGGACAGTGGTGGTTCGCCCCCCCCGGCTCCCTCCACCAGACCTGAAACACAGACTTCCAAACCTCGATGCCCGCTAGAATTATCCGGGGAGATTTGAAGAAAGCCCCTGATTCCCAGGTCACACCCCTGACCGATTCAATCAGTGTCTGGGGACTGGGGGGGAGCTGGGCATCGTGACCTTTGAAAAATCCCCGTGAGTTTTCAGTGCTTACTTTGCAGACTGCCTGCCTTCCCATCCCTCCAGCGGCCAGGGCTGGATGCACGCTGCGTTCTCCACCCACCGGGCTGCTGTCTTGTCAACTTCTTGTTCCTTTCAAGGCTTGTATTTCAGCTAAGTTTAGTTGAGCAGGTGCTCAGCTACTACGTGCTTTCCCGTTCGCTGACTCCCTCTGAGCCCAGGGTGCCTGGAGAGGCGGCGTGCTGTGTCCCGGCCACAGGTGACCCAGTGGCCAAGGGGTCGGTAGAGCCAGCTTGGAAGGGAGGCCCGGCTCCCTGAATTTGCTGGTCTCACAAGATCCGTTAACTCCTGCTGCATTGGGGTCCCCTGTTTCATTGTGCACAAGCCAGTGGGTCACGGACATGCGGAGGGCCTGCCTTCCCACCCTTGAGCTTGGAATTATGACCCTTCCGTAGCCGAGGTCTGGGGCCCAGGGGCCCAGATTGGAGCCCCACCCCTCAAACACTCGGCTGTCCCTGCCCTGCCCTCTGCCGTCTGCCTGGCCCCTGACGCTGCAAGGGCCAGCCTCCCTGGAGCGCCCTGTTTGGAAATTTCCTCCTAAGGGAAATGGTCCCTGGAGGTTTCCTTGGCTTGTGGGGGGTGTGGGGAGGACGCGAGGGGACTAAGGGACCCACAGGGGAGCTGTCCCCTGGCCTTCTGCAGAGTCTTGGTTATGTCTGTGCATCACCTGGGAAGAGGGACAGGCCGAAGTGATGCCCGACTCCTGAACAGGGGCAGCCCTGAGGCACACTGACACCCGGCCCTGCCCTCCCACCAGAAGGCCAGCGACGGCGGGCTTCTCCTCTGCCGCCGGGAGCTGGGCCGGCGCACCGGCAGGACTCCCATGTTCTTTTTCATTACTGGTGACTACAAGACATTGAATGCAGTTCCCTGTGCTGCACAGTAGGACCTTGTGGTTTATCTGTTTTATATGCAGCAGTGTGTATCTGCAAATCTCCAACTCCCAGTTTATCCCTCCCACCCCCTTCCCTGTGTGCGAACGCAGGCCTGCCCTTCTGTACAGGATGAGGGTCCGCCTCCATCAGGAAACAGAGCCCAGCGCTGAGTCACGCATGCAAAACACATGCACATGCAAACAGCGGAATAACATGGACTTGAAGTTTCTCTGGTCCTGGAGCAGGGCTGTCATCGGCACCGCTCTGCATCCCAGTGCCCCCGCCTGCACGGAAAATTTCCGTGGAAATTTCCAGACCTTACACAGATCAAGACCAATCACACTGCGTCCTCCCCCGGGGTCGTCACATGCGGGTGCTGGGGACCACAGCCATTTTATAAATTGCAATTCTCATTTCCTGTCTTCCCCCTTTTTACCTCTTTCCCCTAGCTCTGCACATATGCCTGGATATGCTGGTAAGGTTCATTTCGCAGCCACCCACCCGGCAAATTCGGATATTCCATCGACGACCCCCTCTCCAGATTCAGAAGTGCAGAGGTAAGTGTGGGTCCTGTGACTCAACGTGTTCAGGTTTGTTGCGGGGTTGGGGGGGGGGTGCGGGGAGGGGGCCCTAATTACAGTTATTCCATTAAAGAACAATTAAGTCCTAAGAGTAAATTTACGTGGTTTAAAAAATTAGGGTGTCAAGTCCAAAAAGACAGGAGAGTCCATTTTCCCATTTAAGGAGCATTTTCAGATATTTAAAGCGTGTTAGGTGAATGGCCTCTTTGCATCTCGGACTCACAGCTCCTTCTGCACCATCATCCGAACACGCAACCGGGGACATGAGACGTGCGTTCACATCTTGTGAATAACCACCTGATTTTTCATAAGAAACAATCTCGGATCGGAAGCCATATATATATGTATGCATTAGACACCATTCTGCAAACTGAAAACCGGAGACGTTAGCTGGGGGGGTCACCCAGACCCCGTTCCCCGAAGCTGCTGGGGGGAGCGGCACGGCACCGCTCATTGTGACTCACATTTGAAAGCGTCGGATGGAAGCCTCGGCCTTGCAAGCGAGATGACACGGCTCTGAAAATGCACGTGCAGGCTTAACCAGGTCCAGTCGCCGGGCTGGTGCAAGGAAATCAGGTCTCCTGGTGGGTCGCTGTGTGCCTGGGAAGGGGAGCCAGGCAGCACCCCCTCTCCCCCAAGGGTGCCGTTTCTCCTTTTTGGTAGAGAATCCATTTCTTTACCAGACGCCGATGGCACATCCACTCTGGACCAGGCACTGTTTAAGGCACTGAGCGCACAGGGTTTGAACAGAAAAGATCCAACAGCAGAAGGGGACTCAAGCAACTCGGCAGGGTGGGGGGCATGGCTTTGGAAGGAGACAAGGCAGGGTGACCATGGAGCTTGGCAGTCAGGGAGGGCTTCCCGGCGGTGACCTTCAGGCCGAGTCGGACCTTGTGCCCCAGTGGACTTTTCTAAATGCTCCGCGAAGGGCCCCCTGGACCAGGGTTTGTGGTTCACACGGCCGTTCCCTCTCTTGCTCACTCATCTGTCTGCTCACTCTGATGTTTCACCGGCTCGGCCGTGTGTTTACGGCGCCCCAGGAGTTCGCAAGGATTAGACCCAGCTGGCGAGGGGCTCACAGTCTAAACGTGAGCAGGGGACACGCAGCTGTCCGTGAGGACGCCGAGGTCATCGGGGCACCAGCCAGTGTCTGAGGCCGCCCCAGATGCCGGGGCTTCTAGCGAGGCAAGCATCTTGCTATTGCGGGGACGGATGAGGAAACCGCGTGCAAGGTCGCAGGGGGTGCACGTGGGGCACCAAAGGGGACTGCACGGAGGAGGTTGTTCCGCCGTGAATCTGGGACGAGGGGAGTTGGTCCCACGGGTGCTTGAGGCCAGGGCTCTGCTTCCTCCTGGGACCCAAGACAAGGAGCCCCTCACCACCCAACTGTGGGGTCCCCGGAAGGCGGCTCCGGGTCCTGCCTGCCTGCCGTCGTGGGAGCTGCGTGCAGAGGGCCCTCCGCCCCGGGCGCGCGACCTAGTTCTACAGGTGGTGACCATCGGGGAGCTTCCCGCTGACAGTGCCGTGTCCCCTGAGCTGAACGTGGGTTTGACAGCCGTCTGGTCTAGGCCATCGGATGAAAAACGTCTGAGAGGAGGTCGCTGGCTTTCAAGGCTAGTGCTTTGCATTCAATTGATTTTCTCTCAAGACACATTATTAAGTTTCTTTTTGGGGTGGGGTAATTAAATTTACATACTTATTTTTAGTGGAGGCACCAGGGATCGAACCCAGGTCCTCGTGCATGCTAAGTGCACGCTGTACCCCTGAGCCACACCCTCCCCACAAGACACAGTTTTCAAATGTCACAAATTTGTTTGCAAAGGCAGGGCTGCTGGAAATTTAGACAACGTGCTTTATTTCAGGCAGAGGACCCAAAGAAACCATGTCAAAAGTAAATGCAGCCTTTTATCTGTCGTGGAGACTTACTGTCCAGAAAGAGCTGCGAGGACGCTGTGTCTGGACCATTCACGATGGGGGAGGGACCAAACTCAAAAGCCGCTTTTTCGGGGCGAATGCCAGCGGTCCTGATCCCTGACCTTTTGGTTCACCATCCATCGTCTCGCCCCAAACATCTCAGACCTCCTCCCCGACGGCCTGTTGGCCTAGAATGTTTCCACAGTCACCAGACCTCTAGGTACCCAGTGTCCCTGTGCATTTGAAAGAAATCTTTATTTCTGCAGAAAACTCATCCTCCCCGTCACTGCAACTGTTACAGGAGAACCTGAGCGTTGAGGCCACAGGTTCACGTCCGTGGCCCACCCGCCCTCACCCCCCAGGCCCTGCGCACACAGCTGTCACCCGCTGCCCCAGGGAGGGGACTGAGAACCCCCCGAGCTGTCTTCCCCGGGGTCCTTGTTCTCTGGGTGCACGTCGGCTCTGGAAACAGTGACAGCATCCCAAGGGCCACCCACTAAGTGACAGTGAGCGATGGGGTTGTGCTCTGCCGGGTGCCCCGGTCTCCGCCCCCACCTGCGGACGCGCACCTCGGGCAACGGCTCCTGGAGGGCGGGCGGCTCGGCCGCGAGGAAGCCCCCGAGACGCTCCGGCTGGACGAAGCCCCGTTCTAGCAGAGGGACGGCAGCCTGGAGCAGGGAGGCCCGGGCTCTGCGTCCCTCCGGCCCTGGGACCAGAGGCCTCTGAGGCTCTCCATCACGAAGCTGTGCTCTGATTTTGTTTTTTGGTGACACTATACTGCTTTTTGGCTAAAAATTTCCAGTGGAAGTGGGAGTCTAGGTCTGTCTCTGGTGAGTGTCACGAGAACCCAGCGAGCAAGCCTCCTCTTGGTCGTGGCTGCCGGGTCTCCCGTGATGCGCCCGGCTGTTCCTGGGCGCCAGGCGCTGGCGCTCGCCCTCTCCGCTCTCCGCACTGCGGCCCCGTCTCCCAAAGGCCTGCCCACCCCCGCGGAGGCCGCGTCCACACCGCTGTGTTCCCGCGGCCCCGAGCTGCTCCAGCGGGCCCCCCCGCCCCCCCACCCCCCCATCAGAATGTCTGCTCCCACCGCAGTTCTGTGTCCTTTCCTCCCAGAAAGACAGGCTCTCACTTTTCTAAACCTTCACAGCCTTCCCGCTGAGCTCTGGGCCCTCTTCAGCGCTGCTCCCCCAACCCCCGCCAGCGGCCTCCATGCTGGAGAAATCAGACGTGACCCCCCCCCAACTCCAAGCTGCCGTCCGGCACTCCCACCCCTTCCTTTCACTCCTAAACGCCTTTAAAAAGTGAACAGCCCTTCCCGTCCCCCCCCACCCCACGTCCTCCCAGCCCGCCCCTCCCCAGATCTTGCGGTGGAATGATGTGACCGGGAGGGACCTTTGAACCCCCTTCGCGCCCATTTGCCGGGGACCTTTGTGGTTGATGGTCTACACCGGCGGTTTGGGGCCAGGCGGCTTGGGCCGTGACTGTGAGCACCAGGGGGCTGAGGGCCGTGTGGTCCCCGTGCCACACCTGGAGCGAGCTGTGCAGGACACCAGCAGCCCCCGGGGCTTGGCCCTGAGACGTGATGCCACGCAGCAAGGAAGGGGACTTGGGACGAGATTGGAGGGGGCGCGGGAGGTGGGTCAGAAGGGATGCTGTGGGCCTCGGGCTGTGAGGGGACGGGCCTGCGCCCTGGACCCCAGTCTCCATCCAGCCCAGCGTCTCCTGCGCGGTCCTTCTGGCCAGGGTGCACTTCCACGGAAGAATCACGAGCTCTCACTCTGACGGCCTCTTTTCCCGACGTAATAAAAAAAAATAATCAGAGCACAAAAACAAGGCCCTTCAGGTCCCGCGGCCGTGGGCTCTGTCACTCCTGCCGCACGCAAGCGTCGCCGTGTGCTCGCGCACGCGTGTGTGAGCCAGCTGTTCAAGACGGATGGCATGACGCGTGTCCACGGTGGGCGGACGGCCCTGGCCATCAGCCGTGTTTGGAAAGCATCGCTTGCCTCCTAGTCGACATTTTCAGGTCTTTTAATTTTCACGGGAATCTTGGTAGGTCATTATTGCCCTGGGATAGGTGAGCCAAGGACACGTGAGGTCAGGGGCGTCGTGTGAGGGCAGTCAGGTGTCCCCAGGGGCAGGGCGACACCGGCTCTGGGCCCTGCACGTGGCCCGTCCACCCCCACCCTCCTCCCACTCTCCCGTTCGCTGCCAGCCCTGCCCACGTGCTCCGTGCCTCCCACCTTCCCGTCTCCCTGAACTCTGACCTCGGCCTGCACCGCCCTGCCTTCACCCTGAGCCCCGTAACTATGAGTTGGAGAACATACGAGGTTGTATGTTTTATTTACATTACGTTTATTTTTCTTTCTGTTTTTCCTCCACCCCGTTCTAGCGTCTTACGGCAAGCAACGGTGGTCGACGTGTTCCGTCACCAGGCCCCGCTGTCCCGGATGGTCACAACTGTGAAACCCTACAACCCCTTCAATAAGAAGGAAAATGGAACGGTTGGCTACTGAGAGACACCCGCCCTCCGAGGGGGCGGGGCCTGAGGCACTGCACAAGGTGCAGGGGCAAATAAAGGAAATTTTAAAAAGGCACGTTTGGAGTGTGTCCACAGAATCTGACAAGGCTGGGTGGACCCCAGCCTCGGTCATTCCCTTGGCTCAGCCCTGGAGTGCCCCCATTCCGTGATGGCAGTCAAGATTTTCTGGAAGCCACCAGCAGTGGAGGTTTTATTGTAGAGGATTCTTCTTGAGAGTGGCGATGCCAGGCTGCCTGGAGGTTTCAGGCTGAGGGACGGGTTGTAACTGCAGATCATAGATTCTGCAATCACAGATTATCCCGCCCAAAACCTGTATGTTGTTAATGAGAAAGCCGAGTGCTGAGAGAGACAGTGGCGTTCTCTTCACAGAGGGTGCATCACACGGAGACAGCACCTGTGGTGAGGAAGACCAGAGCCTCCGTGGCCTGACTCCGGCGTTTCAGAGAGAGGGAGGCACTCCCCGGGCTCCGTGAGGGTCTGAGGCAGGAATGGCCACCACGTCCACTTTAGGGTCAGCCCATGGCCTGGCTGGGTCTTGACCCAACTGAGCACCAGCTTCAGCGTCACCCAGGTGTGTTGTGGGCTCGTGGGACCCTCCGTGCACCCACGCATGGTTATGTTCCTATACCCAGGCCTGTAGGTCCTGTTAGGGTCACTGGACCCTGCAACCCCACGGCAGGCATTTCGCAAACATCCTGCTATGTTATGAACAGGCCGCCTGAGACCAGGAGAAGGGAGGTTTTGATCTAAGGTCACGCAAGTCATAACTAGCAGGCTTAGAGCTAGAGCCCAGGTTTTCTGAATCTAGAAAACTGCCCCGCTCCATTTCTCTGCAGACCAGACCATCTGTGCATCACTCAGGAATAAACCAAACAGAAGCGGAACGCCTTCTCCTTCTCCCAGGAGATCCAGGATGCACCAGGGGTCCCCCAGAGCTCCCCGCATGTGTGTAAATCCTTTGGGGGTGGCTTGGCGCTGCTTCTCCCACTGGAGGGGCAAAATCAGCTATTTTGGCTTGGGCCTCTCCTGTTGCTTCGGCTGACAACTCGAGAGACTTGGATGTTGACTGCAGACCCTCCCCGAGCACTGCCTTTCTGCCCAGACAGACAGGAAGGCATGCGTCCGTCCGTCCACCCTCCATCCGTCCTGGGGAGCCGACTCGCCTTCAAGGAAAAGGAGTGACTTCACCTGAATCCGACCTTGCAATTCTAATTATTTTCAGAAAGAGCAATTCTCTCTCTCTCTTAAAAAAAAAAGACAAACAAAAACAAAAATCTTCATCTCGGAAGATTCTCACCCAAACACACGCGGGGAAGTTGAGCCCCGCCCGGGGAGTGGATTCACGCACGTTAGTTACGTCTCGTGAGCTGACGTTCTGCGGTGGACGTCCACATTGTCAGGAGGCGTTGCTGCTCCACAGCCGAGGCTCCTGTTGGTCATTCTGGGCTTTTCTACGGCTAGGATGCCGGAAGCACCTGACCCCAACCCCAGCAGGCCCCGATGATTGTGGCCACCCTCCCAGTGCGGGCACCGGGGCGCCCGCCAGAGCTCCCAGCATCTCGAAGCTGCTTCTCGGAAGATGGGGGCCTTGTCTGCAGCGTGCCGGGGGCCCCTGCAGGAGAAGGGAGGGGGCGGCTCTGCATTTTAACCCCCCCATCGGCTCAGACGTCCCCCCTGCGACGCTAAGGTGCCAACCCCGCCCCCCGCAGACCTGGAGTCCAAGGCCAGCAGAGCGGTACCCGCATGCCTGGCCCTCGCCTCTGGATGTGAGCCGTGTGACTTGGGTCTCCACGGTCAGCAGTCCAACTGAAAAGCACCGAGATCAGAGGAGGCACCTACAGGGGGAGCCATCTGTTTGCCAAGCTCCGAATTCTGCTCTTGGGTGTTTTGTATCCACACCTCCCGAGGCTGCACTGGCCACGTGCCCTCAGCCCCTCTCCCCACAGCTCGGGCTCCCCTAAACGTTACTCTCTCTGCTTTTATTTCACCCCGGGGGCGACACAAACACAGGCCACCCCTGCAATTTTGTAAGACGTAGGTGGAAGACAGGGTCAGAAGTTAGTAAGGAGGTCACAGGAAGAGAGCCTGAATCTCAGGCAGGATTCAGACACACAGATGTCGAATGTGTTCCCATCAGCGTCTCCTGTGCAAAATGGGGCAAAGGAAGGAGGCACCCACACTGGGTCGAATGGGACATCTGTCCTGTTGCCTCCGTGGGGAGCGACCTCCAGTCCTGACAGTCCTGCCCAGAACATGCTGTCCATGGGAGGGGGCAGATGGCCCAGAGGGAGCAGCCTGACGGCCCGGACTTCCTTTTAATAAACGCGAATGTTCTAAATTCGGTCCCTTCGCTCCACTGAGCCTGGGGGAGACCGGCCGCTCCTGCTCTCTGGGAATCCAAGCGCCCTCCGCTGTGATCTGTAAACTGCTGGAGCACACGAGACAGAAGAGGAGGCAGAGGGACCAGAGTTAAGTCAGGAACAGGTGTGCGTCTTCGTGAAATACATTTGCAGGATTATTTTTAGGATGTCTGCGTCCAAGGCGGTGTTCTGTCATCACCATTTTTGTGGAAAGCCTGGGAGGCGAGGAGGCACTCTGGCTGCAAAAACGGGCTTCAGGATCGGCCCAAAGGGGGTCCGAGTCCTGGTTCCCACTCTGCCCACGTGAGCCGCCTCAGCGCTCCGAGCCGCACGCAGGATGGGTTTAATGGTCGCCACACAATACAGAGACTCTCACTACCGGACAGAACACGGGAACGTGGTCTTCACTCTGCTGGTGCACATTCGTCTTTCCACAAACACCCCGAGACGCAGCCACAGGGGAGATGCCTGCGGTGCAGGGGCGCTGGGTCCTCGTCCAGCGCTCACGCCACCCAGCAGCCAGGAGCCAGGGAAAAAGTCGGCTCACGCTGATTGTCCTAAACTGGCCACGGATGACAGCAGTGCGTTAATCTCTCAGCTCCGACACGTACACAGACGAACTCCCCAGTCTAGTAAATTGAGCAATTTCTCTTCCCAAAACTATGCTGCACTTTTCAAAACAAAAATACATCCTATTGAAAGACAGGTGTCCTCACGTACACACACAGAGATACACTGAACGGATAATTATGTGTCTTTGGCATAAAAGACTCTGGTTTACCCAAAGTAGCACTCTGCTTGAAAATGGGGGGAAATATATTGCCTTTAAGGGGGAGCACCAAGTTTTTGGGGTGCTGGCACAAGTTTTTATTAAACTGGCATGGAAAGGCAATAGCTGGGTGTTCTCAAGGTTTTTTTCTGACTTTGTGTCCCAGCAAATCTTTATGTCTTCTATCCAAAAGGGTCACACGCTGTGTGGTGGTTTTATTGGGTGCACTTCTGTACGTATTTTTTTTTATTACGATTGGTTTTGAATACGTTCGGTTTCGAATACGTTCACGATCCCTGCCATCGAAGCGACTCCCCCCTCCACGCCCTGTAAGTGGGGGTTCCTCACGCCCCGGTGGAAACTGACGTGGAAACCGGGGCTCCGCCCGCCCCGCGCCCCCTGCCGACCGCAGGTGCACAGGAAGGGGGCCCGCTTCCTGCCGCCCCCACGCGGCAGCCGCCCAGCGTGGGTTCCCGGGGCAAACCCCGCGGCCCAGCCCTGCAAACTGCGAGCGAGCAGCGCTCTACCTCCCCGCGTGACCACTTTGGAAATGAAGTGCCTCCGGGCCGTATAAATCTGTTTTTCCAGTGCCGGCAGACTGACTGTGTGTGACTCCTGTGGGCGGGCCCAGGACATGCAGGACAGAGCAGACTTGGCAACGTGCCCATAGCGGGTGGCGGGGGCGGGCGGGCGGCGGGCACGGGGTCCCTGGGGTTGAAGGTGACGTTTGGAGAGGGTCATGGGACCTGCGTGGAGGATCCGGGCAGGTGGGGACAGCCCAGTGCCATGCGCAGCCTGGGGCTCCCAGGCAGGCCGGACTGAGAGCTCAGGGCTGGTCTGGAGGGGGGAGAGGGGGCGTGCAGCGGGGTGGGACGTTCACCCGCGAAGCTGCGCCAAGGAGAAACCCCATCAGGTGGGCTGGGTGGGACAGCACCTGAAGAGCGACCCCATGGTCTCATTTCTGCAGGTCAGAGGTTTCAAGCCCGTATCAGCAGGGTCACTAAGAGTTACAGGCTTTGAGCGAGATGTCCTGGGGGCGCTCACTGCGATGTCCGCAGGCCCCTGCAGAGCTGCGGTCAAACACGGAAGCTAGACAAAGACCCCGACGTTACAGCTGTCCCACGTGCCGGCGGGGGGGCCCCAGACTGGTTCCTGAGGGACCGTGGCCTCCGGTCCTCCGTGTGCATCGTGACTCGGACGGCGGGGTCTCCCCTCCGGCTTCGCGCCCCCCCTACACGCCGAGCCCCCATCACAGTGTGAACACGGCGGGGAAAGTAGCTGCAGCTCAACCGCTCGGACCCACCAGGGAGGACGTCCGCGGCTGCAAAATAAATCCAGGTCTGGAGGGCAGGCGTGGCCCCCGGGACCGACACCGACGCAAACCGAGGGGCGCTTGGTCCAGAGCCGGTGAGATGCTCGGGGCTTGTGGCTGCGGCCCGGCCTCAGGGCTGCGGGGCCCTCTGACCCACGGCTTCCTCTCTCACCTGTGTTGTCATCCAGGCACTGACTCTGCGTGTAACCCTGTAAAACTCAAGTAAATTGCCTGAGTTACAACGCGGAACTGAAAGGTGCAGAAGGCACTACAGCACATCAAAGGTGAATCGGGAGCCTGTCTGCAAGACGCTGGAGTCCACCCTTTACCTGTCTGTTTGTCTGTCTGTCTACCTACCTACCTACATACCTACATACCTACCTATCCATCCATCCATCCAACCATTATATCTATCTATCTATCTATCTATCTATCTATCTATCTATCTATCTATCTATGTACCTACCTACCCATCCATCCATCCATCCATTTATCTATCTATCTACCTACCTACCTACCTATCCATCTATCCATCCATCTATCCATTTATCTATCTATCTATCTATCTATCTATCTATCTATCTATCTATCTATCTATCTATCTATCCATTTATCTATCGATCTATCTATCCATCCATCCATCCATCCACCTATCCATCTATCTATCCATTTATCTATCTATCTATCTATCTATCTATCTATCTATCTATCTATCTATCTATGTATCTATCTATATATCTATCTACCTACCTACCTATCCATCTATCCATCCATCTATCCATTTATCTATCTATCCATCTATCTATCTATCTATCTATCCATCTATCTATCTATCTACCTACCTACCTATCATCTATCATTTCTGTCTGTCTGTCTCTCTCTCTCTGTCTATCCGTAGCATCTGTCTATAATCAATCTCCTTGAACTTTCCAAGTCCCCCTGAGTTTCTCTTTCCTTCGGGACAAGATTTATCTCTCCAAATTGGTTGATGAGACTGGGGTCAGTGAATTTGCACGTCAGGTGATTGGTTTTCTCGGTTTTGCTGTTTAAAAGACTGTGTCTGAGCTGCCGTCTCATAAAGGTCACAGAAATCTTCATCTATTTCTCAGACAAGAGGACCAGAACACAAGTTAAAGTGTGGTGATGCAAATTGCAGAAAACCAGTGGCCTGTATCTCTCCAAGAATGATTTCATAATGAACTTACCAGTTGAAAAATAAAAGGACCTCTCCGGGGTCAGCAGTGGAATACACACGGGGGTCATGGATTTTCAAAGAGACCCTCTGAGAGCAGGGGGAGGACGGGGGAGTAATGACCACGTGGCCTGGGGGTGGGGGTGCAGGGTGACCCAAGACACTAGGGGGCAGAACAAAGGGGCAGCTGGACGAAACACCCTCCAGTTGGGTACCAGGTCATCCCTGGAGACGGCTCCCCGAGCACAGACCTGACCATGGACGTGACAGCTTCTGGCGTTTCTCCAAAGCACAGGGACCTTTACCAGACCTTTACCCTTTTCTGCTTAACAGGTGAGGTTCGCTAAAGCAGGGGTGTGGTGGTGTTTGTGCCGGCTGTGGTTGGATCGGAGTTCCTTTGAATTCTTCATGGTTTGCCCTTTGGGGTGCCTGGAGTCCAGGCTCCTGCAACAAGCTCAGAAAGCCTCAGTCCTCTCCAGCCACAGTGACCGCACCCCTCCCTTCCTCAGGGCCCTGCAGAGAGGTGACCGTCGCCATCAGAAGCACCCCTTGTCAGTGGATTCCTCGCGCTTACGTCCTGCCTGAGACGGAAGCAGTGGGTTCTCAGGTGGAGGGGCGGGCCGAGCAGGAGGACAGGCTTCTCGGGGGTCAAAGGATGGAGGGACCCCAAATTTCTGCCTCTGCTGCTCCTGGGGCCTGGCCACCGATGGGGAATGCAGAGCATTTGCTTAATTTAGGTCCAAGTTTTCTCCCCATTCTTAATGCATATATATTTTTTTAACTTTCTAAATCCACACGGATAACCCCTGAAGACAGTGATCTTGTCCCTTGCAAAGGGGCGATGTACCCGTGAGGCCCGCCCTGGAGCTGACGCGCCAGCCCACGTCACAGTCTCCTCTGAGCCGTGTGTCCCCACGGCACCTGCCTTGATCTGTGGCAGGGAAGTTATGTCCTCAATTGTCACACTTCTCATTAGGAAAACGCTGGGTTGTTGAGGGCGTTAAAGGAGAGAACATACAAAAATGCCTGGCATGTTAGAAACATTCAATAATATCAATAATTATTATCATTAAGAATAACATTCCTTGGGGGTAAGGGTTAGCTCGAGTGGTAGAGCGCGTGCTTAGCGTGCACGAGGTCCCGGCTTCAATCCCCAGCACCTTCTCTTAAAAAAATATAAATAAATCTAATTACCTCCCTTACCCAAAAAATAATAAAATTAAAAAATAATTTTTTTAAATAACATTTCTCTGAAACAGACCTTGGCTTCCCTAGAGTGTGTGTAATGTTCACGTAACAACCGGCCTTTCCTCCACTTCCCACCATGTCCTGTGGCCTCCGACCCTTCTCTGCCCTGGAGGATCCTGATAAGCCGGTGGTCCCAGAACTCACCCTGCGCCCAAGCCGGAAGCTGAGGGTCTCCTAGGTCCAAGCTGGATCCTACTTTCTGTCTCTTCCAGTACAGCTCTTGAACGAGTCCCCTTCTCGTACTGTCTTACTCCAGTTCTGTGTGTGACACAGCAATTATGTCATTGCAATGAAAGTGCCCGTTTACTTATTTTCATTCTCCTTTCCTTGAAGTCTGGAACCAACTGCGTTTTATTCATCTTGGTGTCAACCAGGTCCTATACTAGCCAGGCCCTTATTAGGTACTTAAAATATCTGTGTAATAGTGAAGGGATGGATGGAGGTACAGAGGGATGGATGGATGGATGGATAGGTGGGTGGGTGGATGGATGGATGGATGGATGAATGGATGTGTGGATGGATGGATGGATGGATGGATGGATGGATGGATGGATGGATGGGTGGGTGGATGGTGGATGGATGGAGGGGGATGGGCGTGAGGATGGGGGGTGGTGGATTGAGGCGGGATGGATGGAGGGAGGGATGGATGGGAGGATGGGTGGATGGGTGGATGGGTGGATGGATGGATGGATGCGGGGGATGGGTGATGGAGGGGTGGAGGAATGGCTGGGTGGTGGATGGCGTGATGGATTGATGGATGGATGAGGAGGAGGGATGAAGGGTGGATGATGGGTGGATGGGTGGAGGGATGGAGGGTGGATGGTGTGAATGTTGTGGGCTTTTTGGAGGATGGATGGGTGATGGACAGGATGGGTGGATGGCGGGATGGGTGATGGAGATGGGTGATGGATGATGTGGATGAGGGATGATGGTGGATGGGTGGAGGGTGGATGGCGGATGATGGAGGGATGGATGGGTGGATGGATGGATGTGTGGATGGAGGGATGGATGGATGGATGGATGTGTGGATGGATGGGATGGATGGATGGATGGATGTGTGGATGGAGGATGGGTAGATGGATGGATGGGTGGATGGGTGGATGGACGTATGGATGAATGGACAGGTGACGGTTCACCCAGGGCTCTGAGCTGTCCCCTTGACAGAAGATTAATTTGAACCCCCAACTTGTAAAACTCAAAATCAGGAATCCCCTATACATTTTCTTCTTATGTCTGTATTTCCACTTACTCCCTCTTTTTGTTCCCTGTGTTTCCTCCCTCAAACCACTTTTCTTCGTCTTGGGCTCAGGTCAGCATCCTTCCTGTTCTTGTTTTCTGCCTTCTTCTGCTCTCTCCATCCCCCCCTCACTTTCTTAGTAGCTGAATCTGCTGCTCTGTAAGTGCACCTGCTGGCCGTGTGCACCCACCACATGGAGGAGCATGTGATCTCTGCTTAGCACTGAGAGGAGGTATCCGTGTTCCTCCCTCCCCATCGAGGGGACTGCATGCTCTAAAGTCACTCACATGCATGCACGCACATATGTTTTACTGGGAGAGCTTCTGAGACCCAGAAAATGTTAAGTTCTTCTCCTTTAGCTGCAGAATCTTGGTTAACAGCAAGATCACGTGTCACCAGGGCTAAATTATACGGTGCAGGTTACACACACTTTAGAGCCTCAGAGAAAAGAAACTGTCGGTCCAGATTCATTGTCCTCGGTGGTGCCTTGGGATGGCTCTAAACTGCAAATCTGTTCATTGGGCTAAAAGTCTTTCTACCTTCAGGACAAATCCCAACAAATCCCAGGACAAATCCTTCGCCCTTAGCAGGGTGTTGCAGGCCTTTCCCAGCGTGGTTCCGCCTTCCCTTCCAGGCTCGTCTGCTGCCTGTCACCTTGGCATCCTGCGTCACCACCTACCCATCCGGCATGGCCATCGCACGGGCTGCCGGTTTGGTTTTACACCTTCCTACAACCCTCCTGCCTTTGCCTGGAAGGCTTCCTCACCCCAAACCTCAAGACTAGACAGAAACATTCCAGGCCCTGCTAACCCCCTGGGGAAATCAGTTACTCCTTCTTCTTGTTTATTGCACTTTGTGTCTCTTAGTAAATGGTGTCATAATTGCTTATCTGCACGCCATCTGTCCCATAATGTGTACATAGACCCGTCTCCAAATAAAAATACACACCAGGCACATGAAGTCTTGCCTAGTGTCACCAACCTTTAGGGAAATACAAGTCAAAACCACAATGAGATCGTACTGCACACCCATTTTGATGACTACTATCAAAAAGAAAAAAAAAAAAGAAAAAGAAAATATCAAGTGTTGGTGAGGATGTTGAGAAAATAGAACCATTGTGCCCTGTTGGTGGGAATGTAAAACAGTGCAGCTGCGATGGAGAACAGCGCAGAGGTTCCTCAAAAACTTAAAAAAGCATGATTCAGGAATTCCATCAAAAGAACTGAAAACGGGTCTCGAGGAGATCTTTGTACACCCATGTGATGGGGCAAGATCATTCACAACAACTGACACATGGAAGCAACTCAAGTGTCTCCCCCGGGGTGAATGGATAACAAAATGCGGAATATTACTGAGCCTGGAAAAAGAAGCAAATTCTGACACATATTACAACACACATGAACCTTGAGGACCGAATGCTACGTGAAACAAACCAGTGATGAAAAATATATATACTGCATGATTCCATCTCAGAGGGGCGTACAGACGTCAAAATCAGAGACAGAAGGTGGAATGGTGCTTGTCGGGAGCTGGGGTGGGGTGGCGTTGGGGGGAGGGGAGGGTTGCTGTTTCATGGGAACCGTGACACTTTTGCAAGATGAAAAAGTTCCAGAGATCACACCTCGATGCACTTAGCTCTGTTGAACCGTGCACTTAAAAATGGTAACGATGGCAAATTTTGTTATGTGTATCCGAACTCAATAAAAATAAAACTTATGCTAGGAGACACGATCAGGACTGGCAACAGGAAGGAAAAGGGGGGATGTCTGGAGAGAATCAGCCGGTGCTCCAGGGAGCCAGGTTTGGAGAGAGCGTGGCTTGGTCGAGCGAAGCAGGACGTCAGTATTTTGCACCATCCCCTGGGCACCTGGTACATTCATGGTCACCTGAGAGGACAGAACAGGCTTCCAGACCATTGTGGGCAAAAATAGGCAATAATGGAAACTATGCCCTGTGCCTTTCAGGAGCTAACTCCCCTGGGGGACGGACACTTATCCAGTTAGCAGCACTAGGATTCCCTCATTGCTTTTAGGGAAACAGAAACAGTTTCACGAAAGCAGTTCGTTTTCCCTGAACGCATCAGAGAAGCCGTCAGAGGGACCAGTCCTTCCAAAGACCCAGGGATCTTTCAGACGGAGGAAGGCACGAACCGCAGGCGGGGTCCAGGCGACCACACAGAGATGCTGGAATCATCATTCTGGAGACCAAGCACCAGTGCATCAGAGCTCGGAGCTGCGAGGAGGAAGACGGAGGTACAGGAGAAGTTTGGGCTGGACAGGACTGGCCTCTCTCTGCCTGCCACCACTGCCGCCCCCCGGCCAGCACAGAAGGTCCCCATGGATGCCCTCCAGAGGTGGCACACGTGTCCCTGACAACGAAGATGTGACTGCGCTCCCAACGTGGTCACTGGAAAAGCACCGCACGCCAAGCTGGGGCACAAACGCACTTCACCCGGAGGCAGGGGTGAAGCTGGCGGGTTTCCTGCCCTACGCTGGTGGCCAGGGTGCCCGTGGACCCCCGCCCCCCATCCTCTGGTCGGTGTAGTGAGTTCCAGAGCCTCAAGACAGGCGCAAACCAGACCAGCGGGGGCATTTGGATGGAGGAAGACTGAGGTTTCCAAATGAGACTCCATGGTCCCCAGCTGTCCTTCGAGACCCGGAAGACTGCAGTTCCCCCCCCGCCCCCACTTAGCCGTCATCTTCAAGCACCTGTGACGATCTGGCCGCGTCTGGACTAGGTCGAGGGAGCACAATGGAAAACAAAGCACACTGCCCGGCCTCACGGCGCTCGGGGGAGAGCAGAGAGCAGCACACCCAGAGTTAGCCCGGCGCCAGGTGACGCCGCGGCTGTTCCGAGACCGCACAATCGGGGTTGTCACGTGCTCGTCACAGGCCAAGCCCGGGGCTCCCTTCGTGCCCCAGGACCCCTGAGGGTAAACCTACCGCCATTCAAACCCCCATTTTACAGACCGGAAAACTGAGACCCAGAGACCCAGTGACTGGCGGGAAATGGTGCAGAGCTGGGGCGGAGCGGCAGCCTCCACCATCACAAAGGGGCCAGCGCATCCTTTGAAACAAATGAATGGAGAGCGCAGACCGGGGCCTGCCCGGGGCCGGCAGACGCAGAGGGGAGGCCAGGAGGGGACCATCGGATGGCAGCTGCTCCAGTCACGCAATTTTCCATCATGCCCGGAGACTGGGCAGCTTTCCTCGGCGTTCCTGCTTTCTCGGTGGCCCTGGAGTTAATTAAACTGATGCGCTGGCGGTGATCGCTGGGCAGTTACGCTCCCAAGTGCTGTCACACATGGCTGGCTTTCACACCGGCGGGGGCACAACCTGGCTGTGCACGCCTGCTCAGTGAAGGCTGGCCGTCCCGGTCCGAATTCGCTTCCGAAGCATCTGGGTCAGAGCTGGGGGACGGCACGGGGCCAGCGTGAGCCCGGGGACACACCCTGGAGCCCCTGCAGGTCCGGCTCCCACCAGGCCCCGTGAGCCACCTGCCACCCCCACCCCGGGGATGCGGGGACAAAGCCCGAACCAGGTCCCCAGCTGCCAAACTTTCCCGGAATCCTGTCCACTTCACCGAGTTCCTCCCCTCTCCAGACGCTTCCATCAGAAACGCGTTTTTGTGTGCAATCAATTGCTTCTCCTTGGCGGAAAATCGCTTCTGGCTGTTATCTCTGTGATCGGCGACTAGTGCGCTCACTTAATGGACTGGCCCCGATTACGCGGCGAGTCATTAAAAGCTTAGCGCCAGCACAATGGTGTCTTACGTCCAGCGATCCCGGGGAGCCTGCTAGAGACTTACCAGCCACGGCCTTAATTTCACTCATTCGTCTTAATTTTTTGTAATCATTTTTTTGTAAAGAGGGTATAATGTCGGGGTTGCTTCCCTGCCTCTGACAGATCCAATCTAGCAGATAATTACCATACGGAAATTGATGCTTTAGTGTGCGGGAGAGAATTTAATTTACTCAGACATCCTCCCGTACAATGCATTCCAGAAGATATGAGGATTTAAGTTTTGAAGAAATTAAATTTTACTTTTTAACATGATCACTTACGTCGAACACCATTAACCAGCTTTTTTAACTCTTTGAAATAATTACAAGCACCCTTGCTGTCTCTCGAAATCCAACGTCGACATTAAATGTGGGTTAAAGATCCATGAAATGGAAAGAAAATCCTGTGTTCTTTTTTTTCTTTTTTTTTCCCCCCTCTCTCTCTCTCCCGTCTTCCAAAATCCGCTCCTTCAAATCCGCAGGGGAGAGCTAAGAAGATCCTGTCTTTGAAAAATATATGTTCTTTCCGGCTTTAAAGTGGACTTTAGGAGACGTGTTATAGTAACTGGTCTGGCCTGGATTCCTTAAATTTTTAAAATTTTTTTAAATTTATTTTTTAGTGGAAGGACTGGGGATAGAACCCAGGACCTCGTGCATGCGAAGCAGGTGTTCTGCCCCGGAGCTACACCGCCCTCCCCCTCGGATTTCTATTTCAGTTGCTCTGGCCTGTGGCGGGTGGGGGGCAAGGTTATTGGCCTCCAGGGTCAGAAGAAACAAAAAAACTTCGGCGGGTGGCTCCACGGTGCTGTTCCGTGCGCCAGGCTGTGCTGCAGACGCAAACCAGTTTCAGCATTTCCTGTTTTTCTTCTTCTTTTGTAAGACCTGGAAAGAGAAAAAAAAAAATACAGGCGACGCCACGTGCAAGCTCAGGACCCCCGTGGAGACCCAGAGACCAGACATCAAACAGCCTCCACGTCTCGGAGGCGAGGCCCGGCCTCCCCGGTGGCCCCGGGCCCCAGCGGCCCCGGAGGGAGGCCTGGCTGGAGAAGGTCTTTTCGGGGAGCCTGGGCCCTGGAGGACTGGATTCCCAAGAGTTCCTCATCCTTCCCTAAACGTGAAGTGAAACAGTCGACAGGAAATTTCTGGACGAGGCGGGCCCAGCAGTTCCTTTATCCAGCCCCCCGGCCGTTCTTGTGCTTCCCCTCGGGACAAGCCCTCCCTGTGCTGCGTCCGACAGAGCCTGTGACCGTTTGGGTCACAGCGGGGGATTGCCCAATGGTCCCCACGGAAAATTCCCCCTCTCCCAGGGCGAGGAAGCTGGGGCCGGGCTGGCCTCTGCGGTGGTCCCGCCCTAAGGGGCCTCCGGGGTCCGGGCGGCGGCGCGGGCTTGTGGGCTGGGCTGCGCCCCTCCCGGGGTCTGGGGGTGCACGCTGAGGTCTCAGATGCATTGCATCCGGGCCGAACCAGGAGGTGTCCTCAGGACAGCTGAGGGCCCCGAGACGCAGAGCCCTTCCCTAAACCCAAAAGAGAAACGCCAAGGTTCAGATAACCGTCCTCATCAGAGCTGAGGACGGTGCATCCCGTCCTTACTAACCAGTCACCTCTCTCCGGGAGCCGCTCGATGCTCTGAAACCTTCATAGCGTTTTCATTTGAGAACACATTTGCAGCTTCCGTGTGTATTTTTAACAAAATCAAGGAAGCAAAGAATGCAGGTGATGACAAAGTTGCAACGACACAGTGTCGGCCTGAATCGAGTGACAAGGGAGGATCGGGGCCAGATCCCAGGGCCACGTTGTCCTGTTTCTCTTTCACAGCCGTTCCATGAAGTGGACATGCCCGTATGTGTGCTTAGAAAACACGGGAACGCTGGCGCTTGGGTTACGTGCGTGTGCAAGCACGCGGCGGCCGTTACAACGCATAACACAGGCTGATCATTTCAGAAATGTTACTTTGATCACATGTATAGGCTCTCTTACACACACACACACACACACACATGCACGCACAGGGCACTATTACACTCTGTTTCATAGTTGGGGAAACCTGCGTACAGAGACTTAAGTGACACACTCGCGGTCTCGCAGGTGACAGGTGGCCGAGCCGGGATGCGAACCCGGGTGTCCGTGCTCTGAACTGCCTGGGCCAGGCTGGCGGGGATGCGGGCCTACCCAGGCGCCCGGACCCACCCCCGCCGTGCCCAAGGCGGCTAGCTTCAGCAGGGGGCATCGCCGTCACCGTCAAGGCGCTGCCACGTGCTCGGTCACTGCATCAGTCTCCTTTCCGCACCGGCCACCTGCCAGACACAGGGCCCCGAGGTGGCCAGTGGCTGGGACGTCAGATACACCTCGTCCCCCATGGGTGACACTTATCCGTGAGCTTCTGCACAGAGGCACCTGTGTCCTGTGAACCTGCGGAAAAACGGTTAGCCTTTCAGAGGACTTTGTTTTCCATCCAGCCCGGGGCCGACCCCCCCACCCCCCCCCGCCCAGTCCGGGAGGCTCCCAGTCCAGCCCCCCCACCGCCCCGCCCCGCCCTTCCCCAGCCTGACCGCACCAGCTCCAGCCAGAGCTTCCTCTTTCCAGCAAGGCAGGCTCTTCCCAGCGTGTGCGCTCCCGACTTCTGCCCTCCATGGAAGGGCACCCGGCGTGGGCAGCGCATGTTAACCCCTTGGTGACTGGATCTAGTCCGGAGGCCCCCCTCCAGCCTCCTGCTTGTCTGGAAGGCTGGGTTCTGGGCTGTAAATCAGCAGAGCATTCGGCGAGGGTGGGTAGACTGCCCTTCCTCATCTGTATCTGCGTCGGCAAGGCTCATCTTGTTCCCCAGCTGGGGGGAGGCGCGGCCAGGTGCCCTGCTGCTCTGCAGGAGGGGCTGAGCCTGGGGGCCGGGCCGGAGGGGACATCCAGGACGTCGCCCGGCAGGGCCTGGACCCCACTCCTGTTCACAGAAACGCCCCACGGTGGGGCACACGTCATCACCATGCTGTCACAGGTGCATCAGAAGAAACGGAGGCTGGAGAGGGAGCATCTCCAAGTGTGCCCACCCCCACCCTGCACCTTCCAGAATGTTCCACAGTGGAACATGTGGACAGTGCTGAGTATTCATGTGCCACTGAAGGGGCCTGGGGTGTAGCAAACTGACCGCCTCTAAGTCCAGAATTGCCAGGGAAAAGGTTTTAGGAATGTCGGTGCTGAGAGACTCCAGCAGGTGACAACCAGGGGCCACCCCTGGATCGAAAGGGCGGCGCGTCCCCCTCTGCCCAGGCTCATTCACTGACGACTTTGACAACGTTTAGTCCCACGAGGCCACGGGTCCTCGTCCTTCAGCCTGGTCCCGGTGCTCGGCACACACACACAGGCACATGATGGAGTTGAATGAATGAATGAGAGACTGTGGTTCTCTGTGCTTCTTCCTTCAGATGGGCTTCCTTTTAAATCGTGGAGAGTTTGTTTGTAAAACCGGCTTATATTTTACAGTCCGACGTACTATCCATGCGCTATACATTTAAAACAAATTTTTTTTTTAGTTTTTTAAACCGGAGTACAGTTGATTTACAATGTTGTGTTAATTTCAAGCGTGCAGAGTCGTGATTCAGTACATATTCTCTCTGCTCATGAAAAAATAGACTAGTTCTCTTCCTTTTCTAGAGAGAAAGGTTGGATCTCAATCTTGGAGGACACTTGGCTGAAGGTCCCGGCACCCTCCACCAAGCTCAATTTAAGGCGGGTCCCTCCCTCCCTCACCTCCCGCACCCCCTGGGGACGTGTGACTTTGTTCTTACAGCACATGGTCCTGCAAGCGTCTGCTCACAGTTTGGAGTCAAGGAGAAACCAGGGGAAACAGAGGTTCACCACGTGCTGCCATGAGCAAGCCTGAGGGCCCACGTCCCCCTCACGGCACTGGAGGGCCTTGCAGCCAGCCCTGGTCAGGCCCCTCGGAGGTGAGGATTTCAGATCTTTGTGTCTCTGAGCTGTGCTAACTAACTTTCTTCAGATAAAGACCTCTTTGGCTTAAGTCAGCCCATTTCTTTTTTTTTTTTTTCCCTTTCATTTTTTAGCAATCCCACTCCTGGGCATATATCTGGAGGGAACTCTAATTCAAAAAGGCACCTGCATCCCAATGCTCAGAGCAGCACTATTTACAATAGCCAAGACATGGAGACAGCCTAAATGTCCATCGACAGATGACTGGATAAAGAAGCTGTGGTGTATTTATATTATGGAATACTACTCAGCCATGAAAAAGAATAAAATAATGCCATTTGCAGCAACATGGATGTCCCTGGAGATGGACATACTCAGTGAAGTAAGCCAGAAAGAGAAAGAAAAATAGCATACTGACATCACGCATATGTGGTGACACAAATAAACTTATTTGCACAACAGACTCACAGACGTAGAAAACAAACTCATGGTAATTGCAGGGCAGAGGGGGACGGAGTCAGCCCATTTCTGCTGCTTGTCCTGCAGACCTGGACGCCTTAGTTACTGTCCCCGCTCGGTGCACGTGCCCACCCACTTATTCACAGGGTCCTGATGATTCTGCCCAGTGAAACAGGCCTTAAAGTCAACTGTCTCCTCCCCTTTGCAGCGGCCTTCACATCCTCATTGCGCTCCCCTGGACCATCGCAGTAGCCACATAAGCGGTCCCCACCCCCAGCTCTCCTCTGCCTGCACCGCCTCCCCTCCTCCTGTTCCCACTGCACACACAACCTCAGCCAGCATCCTAATGCCCACATTCGATTGCCCCGCTCCTGGGGTCCCTGCTTTCTCTAAGGGCTCCCCGTCGTGGGCTGGATCAAACCCCCAGGCCTGGCAGAGCCACGGGGCCCTCCGTGACCTGACCCCCAGCCCCCTCAGCTTCACCACTTCCTCTTCCCTCCCTATCTCCCTGCCCCACCCTCGCCAGGAAGTTCACATCAGTAACACTACCTGCGGTTCCCCAAACATGAGGTGACCTTGACCTCCGGGCTCTGGCGCGTACAATTTCCTCAGCTGGAAAGTTTCACCTCTTCTTGTTCACAGGGCAGATCTTGACTCAAGCTTTACAATTCCAATCAAACATTGCCTCCTCCATGCAGCCTCCTCTGGTTTTCCCTTTGTACTTCCTGTCCATCCTGGGTCTACCCTGGAACCTTGCGGGGTGTTTGGAAATTCTGGTTCTGAAGTTAGACTGGTGAGACGTCCATCCTGGTCCCTTTGGGGTCATTTTAGCTCGCTGGACCCCAGCTTCCCCACGCAATGGCACAGAGATGGTGTTGCCATCGTGGGGGTCACTGTGAGGATGGATCAAAGCTGGTTCAGTCACCACGGGGGGCTTTGGGCTACCGGGTGAAGGATGCCTGAGGCTGAGGGGACTGCAAAGGGCAGAGGTCGTATGGCAAAGCAGGTCCAACTGAACTCACTCTTCTCCTTAGGAAATCTGCAGAGCCTCGTACATCTGACCGGACGCAGAAGTGACCCATTGGAAGTCCCCCGAGGTGACTGGCTAGGTGATGAAAGATTGCCCCAAAGCCAGATAAAATTTCAGCTATGCCCCTTCATAGGCACACTGTGTGTGAACCTGGGGGCGTGTTAACATCTTCAAACCTCAGCATCCTCATATGTAAAGAGAAATGACAGCACCCACTCCGTTTGTTGCTGGAAGGATGAATGTTTCCTTGCATAAGATTCTGCGGAATTCCTGTCAACATGCAGAAAATACAATAACCAATGGTGATCGTGATTAATATATATTCTGAGCCACTTCCTGTAGCTTAATATGTATTTTAGATCCAGCGGGAATCCCCAAGAGGCTCAGGGAAAGGACAGCATTTTACCTTTTGGAAAACGGTTGCAAAAAATTGCAATTGACATGAGAAACGAAAGCTAGTTATTGAGCGCTGACCGTGTTCTGGGCACATCGTGTTTTATCTCGTTTGTTCCCTCCACACCCACGGGCTACACACCCAAGTATCTGGAAATATTTCTCCTTTTCCTTCCGGAAGGTCTCAGGATGGGAGATTCCAGGCTGTGCATCCAGTCATGACCGGACAAGTGTCTGCGTCTGAACACCTCTGCGCATCGATCAGCAATAATGGGGTTAATGATGTCCTTACACAGAGAGTCTCAATTACATTTCAGCATTTAACACCCATTAAGATGAATGACAATGCATTGTAAGCAGTGTTTCAATTTGAAATTGAAATTATGTCAATTAGCCTTTAAACTAGGCTAAATAAATCCTGCTTGGTAGCTCAAAGATTACTCAGATGCCATGGTCTTGAGTAAGAGGTTTTAAAAAAGTTTTTTCTTATGATATGCTAAAGATTCGCACGAGTAATCACCCCTCTGGGTCGCTAATCCTTTGCCTTGAGAGATGAGGAAAAGGGACCCTCAGCTGGTGAGTCATCAGTGTGTGGGAACGACCAGAAGATGATTTCCCAAAGAGGGAAAGGGACACGGAGGTGCCTTCTCGCTGCTGCGGAGGGAGAGAACTCAAAACCTGGGAGGAATGGGGTCTAGATGTTGGATGGGTCTGTGACGCCCAGAGAGTTTCAAGGATGCCCTGGCTGCAACCTTCAGTGAGTCCTTCATCCCAACTGTCACAGAACAGGGCTGTGACCTAGAAACCACGAGGGTGTCCCTCATCTCCGCTCCCACCTGGCCTGTCCTGCTGAGTCAAGCTTGTCCATCAGTCATGCCCGTGCCTGCCTCCTGTCTGAGTGTGGACACCATCGAAGGCATCACCTCACCTTGTCCACCTTGTCCATCGCTCCATCTCCCTTTCCCTGGTGAACTTGTACTAATCATACAAGATATGCCTTTGAAAACACTCGACCCTTTTAGACAATGTGCCAGCTCATTGATGCATACACAAGCTGGATGTTCCCTTCTTAATGAAACTCTGGCACCATTACCCTGCAGTAGCTCGGACCAGACCTCCCCACTCTGCATTGCAGCCCGGCCAAAAGCATAGAATGTGCAGGGTTGCTGCAAGATGGTCGTGAGATCAGGCATGGGGTGGGGCTGGTCCAACATGGAAAATGGGGGTCCCAAGGAGGCAATGCTCAGGAAACACTAGCCCTTGCCCCCAGCATGCTGCAGGCATGTGGGACACTTGGGCTCCCGCCATCGGGAATCCAGTGTCTCCTCCTGGCCCTGGAGCACCTGGAGCAGGTGAGTGATCCCCTCTCTTATCTTCCATGTTACTGCCCTCCATGCAGCTCCTCCTGATGCTGAACAGCCGAGCGGTGCTACAAGAACACAGCTGGTGTGCAGAGGTGCCCAACCGTTCCCAGCCTGCACTGAGACCACAGCGTTCCTGCTGAACTGAATTTCAATCACATCGCCCCCTCCTTCAAATCCTTCAGTAACCAGCTCCCTACACACACAGTGATAGTTACACTAGGTGACTGGGGCAGAGCTGTCATCTGACAAGTGGTGACTCATGATGATGGTGGTGATGATGGTGGTGATGATGGTGGTGGTGTAGATGGTGGTGATGATGACAGGGTGATGATGGTGGTGGTGATGATGGTGATGGTGATGATGATGGTGATGATGATGGTGGTGATGGTGGTGATGATGATGGTGATGATGATGATGATAGTGGTGATGTTGGTGATGCTGATGATGCTGGTGATGCTGGTGGTGATGATGGTGGTGATGGTGGTAATGATGACAGTGATGATGGTGATGTCAATGAGCAGCATTAATTTGTTCCCTGTGTTTTCTGAGTCTGCTTTCTCCATATGATGATGAAGAGACTTTTTCTACGTACTCCTTTTCCCTTGATATTTTAAGGCAGTAATAAAAAAAAATCTGATTCCTTTTACCATTTTTTTCTGAATTTCCTCTCTTCCCCCAGAGCCTTAGTTGACCTTTTATGATTCTCCTGCTCCCTCGTTTCCATTTCCAATCTAGTTCCAGGCGGATAACTCTAAAGCCACCGCGTGAACCTGTCTCACCATAAATACAATTTGACAAACTATTTCCAAGCAGTAGCGGGAGAAGGGAGGTGACCCTTCCTCCTCATCTCATTGAGCCGCACATGTCCTTTCAAAGTAAATGGCAGAGCCCAGTGAAATGGTATTATTTTGCTTAGATTTCAGACAATAAAAACTGATCAGCGATCTGGGGACTGATGTTCAGAGTTGCCTCTTCTCTTGGCTGATAGAAAAGCCATGGCCATCATAAGAAGGATGGTGCAGGCACTGGACAAAGGACCTGGGAACCCATGCAGTGTTGTTTGCCCCTCGGAATAAGGGGGCCCAGAGATCAGGGCTCGATTCCTCTTTATCAGGCCACCAAGTTGAAAGGGGGGGAGGGGACGTCATCGAGAGAAAGAGATGCAGACAGGAGTTACAGTACTAACAGAACCAAATCCTTGTTTAAAATTTCACAGTCCCTGCCGGTAATGCCTTCCCATGATATAGAAAATTTAAGCGTATTGACTTTCCATCACTCTGTGTATAGACTGGGAGTGACAGTGCTCCGTGAGCTGTGTCTGGAGAAGGAGAGCTAATTTTACCTGCAGGAGTAGAAAACACTTTTCTTTTCTTTCTGGACATCTGTCTGTGACCTGTTTTATCAGCTTGGGCTCCAAATTAAATCAGTTTTTTTTTTCTTATTAAAAAGGCTGGACCTGCCATCTGCTCTTATGAGTGAAAAGGTCCACGTTTTCCTGCTGAGGCTGACCTGGTCCAAGGGGCCAGTCCCGAGTCCATGTCCCAGGCAGAGGGACGGAGCATGCTATCCCTGGCCAGTCCTCCACACCGGTCATCACTTCCAGTGGGACACTGGTTCTGAGTGGTCTGGGGGCTGCCATCCACCCTGTGTGTTTCCTGGGCTGCTCTGAGCATGGACCATGGTGGTTCCCACCTGGACAGGTTCATGCCTTTCTTGGTTCTTCCTCTGTGAGCATCGTCCGCTCCCAGGATGCCTCCCTATCATCCCCAGGTTAGGGCAGCCGGCCCGCAGCCCACCTTGCTATGCCCAGCCCCACCCTGGCCCCATCCCAGCCCCACACCTCCTGCTGACTTGGCCCCTTTGCGGGCAGCGGACCTTCATTAAAACCTCAGTTAGAGAGGCCTGAGGCCCTCATCCTTCCCCTCCCAAAGGCTTCGGGCTCTTTCCCTAAATTGGTCCCTTCCCTCTCCCCAGGGCTCTGAACCTCAAGAGAATGGCTGGTGTTTAAAGTCCAATGAAAAGTCTCATGACCTCCTCCTGCATTTTGAGAGATTTTGCCCCAATGACTCTTTATTTAAGAGCGGTCCTTTTCAAGGTAGATCTTTGCTTCTCCCAAACAAAGTTATGGTGGAAGAAATTAAATAAATTAATCAAATGAAATTAAATTAATTGAATAAAATAAAGGCGGGGAGGCATTGCTTCAACACTAGTGGAGACTCTCCCTGGCTTTCCCAGCCCCCTGCAAGTCCCGCCAACTCGGCTGTTGCTTCACACCCTTCCTACAACACGCCCGGATGGCGCCCCAGTCACTCCTGTGAGCGCTCACCTGCACGGAGGCTGCGGCTCCTGCTGGTCTATGTGCCTGGATTCTCCGAGCATCTCTCACTGCTCCCTAAGGTCAGCCTTCCTCAGCGTCCACCGCCCAGCACCCGGCACCTTCGGTGAGGCCCGCGTTCCCATCCACCGGGCAGTCCCTTCAGAGCCCTCTGCAGTTTGACTTGAGCAAGACACTTCCATGGGGAAATGTGGGGGTAACCAATGGACAAGATATATTTTAATGGGGTCTTAGGGGGAGAAACCCTCAACGTTACTCTTCATTTGTCTAATGGGTCACACGTCAAGTCAGGCTGCGGGATGGGGTCCAGGGCAGGTCTGGGATAAGGCTGAGCCCTGACGTGGAGTCAGGTAAGTCGGGTAACGAGGTGAGAGGCAGAGATGGAGGAGGGGTCGGGGAAGGACCTGCAGCGTGGTCCGGACTGTCCGCGTCCCATCGTCCGAGCTGTCAGCATGGCGGTGGGAATGCCTGAGCCCCCAGGGAGCAGCCTCCAGTTTCGGGCAACAGGACATCAGTGGGGGGTCCTGGGCTTCAGCCAAAGTGTCAGACAAACCCTAGGGAAGGCTAACCATTCCTCATGCTTCCCCTTTCGCTAGGTATCCCCTCCCCACCGCTACTGAAATCCTCTCCATCCTTTTAATTCCTTCTAATGCCAAATCCCAGAAAAGCTTCCACAGATTTCCACAACGTGGGCGGTGTTGCTGGAACACCAAGGTGTGGCACCCGCGGTCAGCCCGGCTGCTGCAACAGAACCCGCAGACCGGGGCTTAAACAGCCTGCGTGTTCTGCTCACCGTTCTGCTCACCGTTCTGCTTGCCGGACGTCCAAGCTCGAGGCACCAGAAGATCCGGTATCCAGTGTGGGGTCTGCTACCTGGTTCGTAGATGCCTGACTTCCTGCTGTCCCTCATGACAGAGAGAGGCCTATAGAGCACTGTGGGATCTCTCCCATAAGGACACTAATCCCACCAGGGAGGCTCCACCCTCATGACCTGGTCACCTCCCAGAGGCCCTGCCCCCAAACACCATCAGATTATGCGGTTAGGGTTTCAATATGCAAATTCTGGGGGGGACACAAACATTCAGTCCCTAACACACCAGATTCACCACACAGACAGTACAGCTGGAATCAAGAGAGACAATAACACCTTTGTCCAGTCATCTGTCAATGGACATTTAGGCTGTTTCCATGTCTTGCCTGTCGTAAATTAGTGCTGCTGTGAACATTGGGGTCCAGGTGTTTTTTGAGTTATTACAAAGATGTGAGATATATATATATATATATATATATATATAAATTATATATTATTATTATTAATGGAATATACAAAATATATATATCATGGAATATTACTCAGCCATGAAAAAGAAAGAAATAATGCCATTTGCAGGAACATGGATGGACCTAGAGATTAACAAGCTAAGTGAAGTTAAGTTAGACAGAGAAAGACAAATACCCTATGATATCACTTAAATGTGGAATCTAAAAAATCCAAATTTTATTCACAAACCAAAAATAGACTCACAGACATAGAAGACCAACTATGGTTACCAAAGGAGAAAAAGGGTGAGGAGAGATAAATGAGGGGTTGGGGATTAACAGACACACATTACTATATATAAAATAGATGAACAACGAAGACCTACTGTAGAGCACAGGGAATTATATTCAATTTCTTGTAATAACTTATAATGGAAAAGAATCTGAAATATATATATATATATATATATATATATATATATATACACACATATACATATATATATAAAGATATAAGTGAATCACTTTGCTGTACACCTAAAACTAACATTGTAAATCAACTACACTTAAATAAAAAACAAAATTAAAGAAAAGATAAACAATAACACATGTTGGCAAGGATTCAGGGAAGTCGGAGCCATCACTGACTACAGGAGGGAAAGTAATGTGTGCAACTGTTGTGGAAAACAGCCCCACAGTTCCTCAAATGGTTGGGCATGGAGTTATGATATGACCTGGCACCTCTATCCCAGGTGCTCAGCCAAGAGAAATGAAAACGTATGTCCCACAAACACTTGTACACAGATATTCGTAGCAGCAGTACACACGAGAGCCAACAAGTTTCAACCACCCACGTGTCCGTCAACCAATGACTGGATAAGCAAAATGTGGCAAATTAATACAGTGAAATATTGTGTGGCAATAAGAGGGGAGAGGGGGCAATGACATGCATGACATGAGTGAACCTGAGTGGGTGGGCCTTGTCTAATCAGTCGAAGGCCTGACATGCGTGAACCTCAAAAACTAGGTCTTGCTAAGTCAAAGTAGCCAGACACGAAAGTCCACTTTTTAAAATAAAATGTGCAGAATAAGCAAATCTGTAGAAACATGAAGTAGAAGACAGGTGGCTAGGGGCTGGGGAGGAGGGAGCTGGGGTGGGGGTGTAGTGATTACAGCAGGTGCAAAGTTTCTTTAGGAGGTGAGAGCATATTTTTAACTTAGATCGTGGTGATGGTTGCACAGTTTGGTGACTCTACTAAAAAAAACCCAGTGAACTGTACAATTTAAATGGGTGACTTTTGCAGTATGGGATTGTATCTCCATGAAGCTGTCACAAATTTAAGTAGAGAAGAGAAGAAAAAGGTGGTGCCAATTTGTGACCCAGGCAATGGGGCAGATCTGTTTATTGAGACAGAAAGGCCGTTGGTGGGATGGAGGGGAGAGGGAAGAGTTCTGCCATGACCCTGATAAGACGAAGACGCCCAGGAGTCATCCTCAAAGACAGGCCAAGTGTGGGGGGCTGACTGGAAGGGCTGGAACAGAAAGCATGAGGCACAGCACTGCTGGATCACCAGGAACCACCCTGTGAGGAGCTTTGCTGGAAAAGCAGGGGGAAAGGGGCCAGGAGCAGGAGGGGGATATGGGTCCCAGAGAGGGACTTTTTTTTCCCTTCTCCTTTTAAGATGTGAGATCCTAAAGCATGGGCGTACGAGGATGTCTATGATCTAACAGGCAGGTGGTCTGGAGGCAGAATTTCTTCCTCTTCAGGGAAACTCAATCCTGGCTCTTAAGGCCTTCAACTGATTAGACGAGGCCCACCCACTCAGGTGATTTACTCAGGGTCTGCCAATTTAAATGCGACTTTCACCTAAAGACCAAACAGACAAAGAAAAACCCTTCTCAGCAGCATCCAGAGTGGTGTTTGACCAACAACTAGGCACAGAAGCTGAGCCAGGTTGACACCGTCAGCCCAAGTGGCGATGTAAGCACTGAGTTTCTATGTGATTCCAGGCGGTTAATGTGGGTGGGCATGTCAGTTTGTTGGGGCCATGCTGCTAATCTCCAATATGGGGTAGATCCCAGCCCCAGAGAATCTGCAGTGCTCTGGTTGGTCCTCCTTCCCACCGTGGACTTTGGCCACACAACCCCACCTCTCCGTCTTTCAGGGCTCCCCTCGGGCCTCGAAGTGTCTCTGTTTTTTTCTGATTCCCATCGCTCTTCCTGGGCCATGTCCTTAATCTTTTCTTTCCCAGCATCTTATACAGATAGACCTTAAACAGGGAGGGTGGAGCTCAGTGGTGGAGCATGTGCTCAGCATGCACGAGGTCCTGGGTTCAATCCCCAGTAGCTCCATTAAAACAGTAATTAAATAAACAAATCTAATTACCTCCCTCCCCCAAAATAAATAAATAAATAGACTTTAGACTTGGGACATTTTGACACCTGATCTACAGTAAGTTTCCTCTCGAATAAGTGTTCCCCGCCCGCCCCCAGTCTCCCTGCACTTCGCAGCATCCTTGGAGCAGGAACCAGCTCAGCGCTGTCGTCCAAGCTGCTCCCCGGGGAGCCTTCGCTCCCTCAGGTCCGTCCTGATGGGGGCTGTCAGCTCTTGTCACCCCCTCCAGGTTCCTGGAAGTGTCCAGTCTGCGCTCAGTGAGCTCACTGTCAAAGCTTATCCGACTGAGCCTCACATCACAGCTAAAGCCGAGGCTGTCGTGTCTAACGAGCCTCCCCAGGTCTGAGAGGAATGATGGGGATTAAGGTGCAGAAAGAACACAAAGCCGGCGTCAGCGCTCCTGCGCCTGGGCTCACTCAGTCTGGTCGCCTACATCTCTCTCCTGATCCCAGCACAGGGCCGTGTGGCTGGGGCTCACTCTGCCTTCCCCAGCGGTGCCCCCCCAAGCCCCATCTCCGTCTTTGCCCCCATCCAAGGCCTTAGAACCGGAGGATACAGAGAACTTATTTGCATCACCGCCACCCGGGCAGAAAAGTACTCTGCCTCATGCAAAGTCGACTCCTCTTACGTGTTTTGTCTTAGTCCATAGCAACCTTGCCACCGGAAAGCTCATCGAACTCTTTTGCACCCAAGATCAGAGGAAGAAGGTCCCCCAGGACAAATGTAGACTCCCAGAAACTGATGCCCGCTTACAAACGGTGTATTCGTCCCCAGCCCAGTGAGATGCCAGGCCTGTGGGTTGTGCTCTGAGCGCAGGAGGAGCTCTCAGGGTCTGCAGGAAGCTCGCGGCCCGTGCAGGAGGCCCCGGGAGGCTCCCAGGGGCCGCACCCCGCGGGGATGACTCACAGCATCAAGCCAGACCCAGGTGGGTGACAAAGGCAGGGCTGCTGTGACTCACCGCCCGCCCGCCGTGGGCACTGGGCGCCCCTTGCCCTGCTGGGTGGGAGGATGGAAATGGGCCATGACTAATGGAGGGGCTGCCACCAGCCTCGACATCTAGTTTTCCAGAGAAAAGTGATGTTTTGACTCCGATTTCTCTTCCAGCTCAGAATGCTGCTGCCAGATATGTAAATTGAGTTTGAAAACCTTACGTATAATTTCCAAACTGCTGGGAACACATTTGAATCACAGGCGACGAAACCCAGAGGGCAAGGGTCTCCTGCACCTTCGTGATAAACAGTATTCCACGAGTCACTCAAAGATTTCCCGCTATTTAATTTTCCAAAGGGACAGAATAGGATTAACAGGTTCACAGCTATGAAAATGGATTTTAAGGAGGGAAAAAAATGAGCTGGAATTTTCTTTCTTGATTTAATGAGTCTCCACCAGCAAATATAATCACAGCTTTGCCACCAGTAAAGCTAAGTGCATAGATGCAGATTTCCAGGATAAAATGATTGCTCTGCTTGTTCAAGTCTGTTCATTGCCAGGCTCTTCCCCACAACAGGTGTGAAGCGAAAAGACAGTGCTCTGGCCTCTGCTCTTCTTTCCTCAGCTTTCCATCCTGTCCCGGCCGGAAGCCACCCGCTGTTCGCTGAACATGTTAACCACTTGGAAAGACTCATTACACACACGAATGAGTAATGGCTGGTTTGAGCTGGCGTTCAGGGGACACAGTCTTGCTTGCCTCTGCTTTATATGGGATGCCAAACTTCTCTCTTTTTTTTCCAATTTTTTAAATTGAATATAGTCAGTTTAAAACGCTGCGTCAGTTTCTGGTGCACAGCGTCATGTCTCAGTCATACATACACATACTTACGTTCCTTTTCACATTCTTTTCCATTATAGGTTATTACGAGGTATTGAATATAGTTCCCTGTGCTGTACAGTAGGATCTTTTGTTTATCTATTTTATATATAGTAGTTAGGGTCTGCAAATCTGAGACTCCCAATTTATCCCTGTTCACCCCCATCCCCCTGGTAACCATAAGTTTGTTTTCTATGCCTGTGAATCTGTTTCTGTTTTGTAGATAAGTTCATTTGTGGGGTTTTTTTCTTAGATTCCACATGCAAGTGATCTCATGTGGTATCTTTCTTTCTCTTCCTGGCTTCACTTAGTATGATGATCTCCAGGTCCATCCATTTTGCTGCAAATGGCATGATTTTATCCTTTTCATGGCTGAATAGTATTCCACTGTATAAATATACCACATCTTCTTTATCCAGTCATCTGTTGATGGACGTTTACATTGTTTCCATGTCTTGGCTGTTGTAAATGGTGCTACTATGAACATTGAGATGCATGTATCTTTTCAAATTAAGGTTTCCTCTGGATATATGCCCAGGAGTGGGGTGGCTGGATCACATGGTAAGTCTATTTTTAGTGTTTTAAGGAACCTCTATGCTGTTTTCCATAACAGCTGCATCAAATTGCATTCCCAACAGTGTAGGAGGGCTCCCTTTTCTCCACATGCTCTCCAGCATTTATTGTCAAACTTATTTCTTAAAGACAGTGAGCGCCTTCCATTTGGTCCACTGTGTGGACCTTTGCCCCAGTCCTGTAGGAACTCCCACTGAATCAGAGAGGCCTCCTCCCTGCCTCTGAACTGCCCGCCTCAGTCTCTAGCCCATTGTGTTTGCCTCAGGGCTCCCCCAGCCTCGAAGCTCAAGCGTTCAAACCTTGACGTCTCAAAGTTACTCATTTTCTGCTTCGAGTGCGCCTTGTCTGTCCCCTTCGATTTGCATAGGCCTTTTCCTTTCACTGTTTGGCTGATTTTTCATGTAATCCTCTGCCGAGCTCCCGGAAGCGTCATCGCAGCGCTGGGCATTTGGGGTTCGTGACCTCCTTTAGGTGAAATGAGACATGCGGGCAGCTCTCTGACGGATGCCTCAGGCAGGCTGGCAGGATGTGGACGTGTGAGGCCACAGGAGGAGGAAGAGGGAGGGGCCGGGGAGGTGCAGGTCTGCCCAGGTGCAGAGAGGAGCAGAGACGTGGCAGACGGGCTCTCATGGGGGCCAAGGGACTCCTGGACTCAGTGCCATATGCATGCTTTCTGTTTAAAGAGGGAACCTAAACGTTCACCTCTTATAGTAAGAGCTCAAACCTTTCTTCTGAAACAAAGGGGTAATGAAAAAAGTGTCATTTTTGGAACTACGTGTGTTGAGGTCTGTTGACTATGAGCTGGGTGATGTTGGATCCGTTAAGGTCTTCAGGGCTGAGGTGGAAATGCAATGCCCATTTTGCAGGGTGTCGTGTGTGTGTGAGATGGGAGGATGTGTCGAGAGCCCACAGGGTGCCCAGTAAATCTCTCTGCCCAGCTCCCCGCGCAGCCCATGTCATTGGGGAACCAAGGCAAGGTTTCGTCCAGATAAGCCAGCAGGGAGGCCAGATGTCATTTCTGAGGTTTTTATTTAACTGAGTGGAACTTTTTTTGCAGGAAAAGAAGGTGAAAATTTCCCAAGGGGTTTCTACAAGATTTCCAGCACTTCCTAAATTAGCCCTAACCAGTAAAACCACGAGCAAAGGCTTCCTGGCAGGGCCTGGCATTTCCATTTCCAGTCCCAACCGAAAGCAGGAAACACTGAGACAAGTCATAATTCACATCTTCAGTTGGCTTCCAAAATTATCCGCCTTCGGGTCCCGGGGCATTTGCGCCAAAGCTCAGGAGTCACGCTGATTGCGTCTGTTCCAGGTTATCGGCTTGTTTTTGACCAAAACCAATTGCAGGTTCCCTTCGAGCGAATGGAAATGTTTTTCCATCTTCCTCATCCCAGCTGAGCAGAGCTCCCTGTGCTGGGATGGCTCCTGCTCAGCGTTGGCAGGACCGCGCTGAGCCTGGCCGCGTCACTGTGAACCCGGGCAGGAAGGAAAGGAGAGTCTGCCCTTTGGACTCAGACCACCTGAGTACAGCTCTGCCCCTGACGAGCGGTGGGACCTTAAGCAAGTTGTTTGAATTTTCAAGTCTTGGTTTCCTATTCTATAAAACAAAGAAACCCCACATTCCTTAAGGTGACTTCTGTTTAAAAAAAAAATCAACAAGTGTTGGGGACGATGTGGGGATGTTGGAATCGTTCCATCGCGAGCGGGCATGTAACATGGTGCAGCTCTGTGAAAACCGGTGGTCCCTCAGAAGACTGAACAGAATTACACGTGATCAAGGAACGCCACTTCTAAATATCGTTCAGCCACAAAGAAGAATGAAATCGTGCCATTTGCAGGAACACGGATGGACCTAGAGATGGTCATATTAAGTGAAGTAAGTCAGACAGAGGAAGACAATACCATATGATGTCACTTACATGTGGAATCTAAAAAAAAAATGATACAAATGAACTTATTTGCAGACCAGAAATAGACTCACAGACACAGAGAGCAAACGATGGTTACCAAAGGGGAGAGTGGGGAGGAGGGGAGGGATAAATGGGAAGTCAGGGATTAACAGACACACACTATTGTGTATAAAAGAGATAAACAACAAGGACCTACTGCAGAGCACAGGGAACTCTATTCAATTTCTTGTAATAACACATAATGGAAAAGAATTTGAAAATACATATGTGTATGTGTATGTATAACTGAATTGCTTTGCTGTACACCTGAAACTAACGTTGTAAATCAGCTACAGGTCAATAAAAAATAAAATTAAAAAAAAAAAAAGGAAAAAACACTTTTGGATATATATTCCAAAGAATTGGAAGGAGAACCTGAACATTTTCTGTACACTCGTATTCTTAGCAGCATAATTCACAGTAACTGAAACGTAGAAATAACCCAAGTGTCCACTGATGGATGAATAGACAAACGTGGTGTATATGATGAAATATTATTGGTATACGATGAAATATTATTCAGCCTTAGAAAAGGAAGGGAATTCTGACATGTGCTACGACACGGGTGAACCCTGAGGACGTTATGCTCAGAGAAACGTCAGTCACAAACAAATATCGTACGATTACATCCTATTTAGCAGATACAGTGGTCAAATTCATAGAGACTGGAAGCAGAATGGGGGTCCTAGGGGCTGGGGAATGGATAACGGATAATGGGAAAGGGGTGTTAGTGTTTCAGTTTGGGGAAAATAGTCCTTGAGACGGAGGGTGGTGATGTTGGCACAACAAGGTGAATGCACGTAATCCCACTGAACTGTACACTTAAAAATGATTCGATGCCCATTTTCTATGTATTTTAACACAATTAAAAATTTTTCATGGGGAAGCTCCTTTTTTTTTCTTTTATCCATAAACAGTGTTCAACCGTTACAGTTCTTGGCTATCACAAATCCTGTTAGAACTCAATCTTAGGGTCCAGGGAAAGCACACAGATCCAAAGGTGGTCATGGGACTTGCCCCTGGGCTGATGTGGCAAATTTCAGTGTATAGAAAACGCTGGCTCTGTCTTTAGGGCATGAACCTTCTCTGGGTGGTCATTCCAGCCTCTGGACACCTGGACACGCAGAGTTTCTGGCTTCTCTGCGAGTGATGCTCAGGTCTGGAGACCAGATCCCCTCCCACGCCGAGCCCCTCCGCTGAGAGTTCGAAGCACAGAATCTTACAGATCGTGTTGCCAGGATAGACGCCCCCGCCGGCCACTTTTCCCCAGCTATTTCCTAACGTTGTGCAGTTATTTCTCCCGTTCTTGGCTTTATTTGAATGATTCTGCCTCCTGCAATTCTTTGATCAAAGAAAACTCAGCCAGTAGAGTGAGCAGTGTTTCCATCTTTATCAGATAGATTGCGTGAAGGATGGGGAGCCGGACGGCCGGGTTGCTCATGGTGCAAACAAAAGAACGGGCAGTCCCAGGAGAGGGAACACCCTTTTGAGTAAAGACGTGAGATGACAGGGTTCCCAGATCATTGCTACTGAGTCAATGGCTCCATTTACCTTTGCAAAAGAAAAAAAAAAAATGTTAGGACCTTTTGAGGCCCACGTACTGTCTTATATAATTGTTTGTATCTGCTAAGCCCAAACTCCTGGCCTACCCCTCCCACCCTCTTCCCTCCCTGGTAACCTTAAGTTTGTTTTCTATGTCTGCCAGTCTGCTGTTGTTTTGTAAATAACTTCATTTGTGTCATTTTTTTAAGATTCCACATATAAGTGACATCATATGACATCTGCCTTTCTCCATCTGAGTCACTCCACTCACTGTGGTACTTGGGCCAAAATGAAGTCATTTAAAAATTGCATATCAAAGCAGTAGGCCCGAGGCAACTTGGACAGACCTACTGTTTTAATAAATGGGTTTAAAATGTCTTTGTTTTGGTCTAAATGCAGTCAGTGCTGTTGGAGGCGGGGGCCGAGCTCAGGACAGATCACCCGCCCCTTCCGACCCGGAGCTGCTCTGACCTCGGGTCCAGGCTCTGAGTGTGGTGGGGAGGGTGCGCCGTGATGTGTTTCTCTGCTTCTCCTGGAGAATTCTGAGTGCAGACAACCGGACGCTGGTGCCCGCAAAAGTGAGGCCGCTCCCCCAGAGAGCTGTTTTGGTGTGGAAAGTGCATGTCTGGGCTGGGGTGGGGGGCCGGGAGGAAAATCACAGGGCGTGGGGCTGGAGAATGCTGTCCCTCCCAAGCTGAGGTTGGGGATGGATGGTACCCACGTTAAAACAAGGACTAACCCTGCGAGGGCCCAGCCTGCAAGGCGGGCCCACGGCCAGCAGGGGGCAGTCGGGACTGGGTCCTGGCACCAGCCAATCAGAGCGCACAGGTGGACCCGGAGCCCAGTCTGGGTGAGAAACTGAGGTCGGATGCTGTGAAGGACCGCCGGTGTCCCCAAGTCAGCAGGCGACAGTCCAGCATCTCCGCACTCTCGGGGGGTAGGGGGGTGTCCCATGGCCATCTCAGTCACACATTTGGGGGGCAGGTCTGCAGGGGCATCGTCCCCGTTCAAAGGGACAATGGGGGTTGGAGGGACCGGGCCAGGAAGGAGGCAGGCGCTGATGGAAAATGTGACTCGTGTGCCCTGTGCTGTGTTCAAAGCCCTGGTGACTAACGTCTGCCTGCCCGGGGGCGGGGAGGTGACTCCAGGTGGAGGCGGGGGCAGTCAGGTCAGCGGGGCACGGCATGACCAGCCCATCTCGGTGACCCGCTCCTCGGGCCGCGCATCCCGCCTGCGAGCGAAGGCCTGGACCGAGACTGAGGACGGAGAGGGCACAGGCTCAGATGGGCCCGCGACAGCACCAGCCCCGACCACGCGCCCACCCCCCAAGTCGGAGCCGGGGTCCCCCGCAGCACCCGGTGGCATGTCTCCCCTCCTCACACTGGCATCCCCGCTTAACTTGTCTCTCTGTCCCCTGGATGACGCTGGGAACGTCTGGGAACCACCAGAAAGGTGCTTCTGTCTCTTTCTCGGGGTCACCCCATCCGTCTCAGTAAACCATCCTGCAGGAGCAGGTGAGCCACGTGGGGAGGGAACGGTGGCTTGTGGCGCCCAGGGTGGCCGGGCCTACGTCCTGAGCTCCGGGAGAGGCTGGGCACAAGCCTGGGGGCTCCAGGGAAGCCCGCGTTGGAAAAGGGGGGGCTGGTTGTTCACATCCAGGAGGCTCCGAGCACCCGGGGGCCACAGACAGGAGCCACTCCTGTTAAGAGGTGCCAAAGTTTAATCGTGGTACCTTAGCTGCCGCTGAGGGGTCCCCCATGGACAGGCAACTGGCAAATCTTACTGTGCATTTCTCTGAAGAAACTGTCTTTTTGAAGGGCTGGGATCTGTTTTTCAGCAACAAACCCTTTTCAAACATTTTCGCAGAATCTGAGAAAGGCTTTAAAGCACAAAATTAAGGTGGTTTCCTGCCAAGGGGGAGAAGAAAATGGAATAAAGCCAGCTCTTTGCTTTGGCCACCATCATATCTTTAAAAAAAAATACTTTATAGATTGTGGCATTTTTCAATATCATTCCTAATTTGATGATTACAGAATAAAAAACAGAAAACGTGTTTGTCCCAGAGTGCAGAGCTTTCAAACGGCAGAGTTCGGGCTGGAGTGGGCTGTTTCCAGTCCGATAGGCGGGGCAGCCGGTGTGGGAGCGCGGATTCTGAACATCTCTGCTGGCCGACGGCCGTCACTCACTGCGTTTCCAACGAGACGACAGGACAGGCCTTCCGTGAAGCGAGTCAGACCGAGAAAGACAGATGCCATATGATGTGACTTATACGTGGAATCTAAAACATGACACACTTACTTACAGAAGAGAAACAGACTCACAGACAGAGAAAACAAACTTACGGTTACGGGAGCCAGGGAGAGGTGGAGGGGAGGGATAAATTAGGAGTTTGGGATTTGCAGATACAAACTATCTTATATATACAATAGGTCTAGCTGTATAGTGCAGGGAACCACGTTCAGTGTCTTATAATAACTTATGATGAAGGAGAAATATATCTATTACTGAACCTCTTTCCTGTACACTAAATACTACAATTTAAAAAAAAATGTTAGAAGCAGTTTTCATCTCGACCTGCACGCTCTTTGCTGGGAAAGTCACTGCCATTTGCAGGTGACCCCGGGCCGGGTGCCTGGCTGGTGTTCCCAGGCCGCTGGATCCACCGGGATCCACCTGCTGTCACTCCCTCTGCCTCACTGCTCCGGCTCTGCCTGGAGTCTACCGAGTTCAAGTGAGACAATTCCCCACCTTCTTCCCTCGTCGACCCCTGCGCCCTGGCTGCAGACCGGCCCTTCGGGAGGGCGGTCAGAGGTGGAGGCAGCTTCCAGGCCAGCCAGCCCAGCCTGATGCCTTTTCAGACGGAGACGTGGGGCCTGGGATGGGTGGGGGGAGTTGCTGTCTGGATACCAGCCTCTTGCGAGCGGGAGATGTTACCAAGATACTTACATCAGTCACACTTTACATCGAAGGAGCAGATAAATAAAACGATGCTGAAGAGCGTGGGAGAGGTGGGTCCAGAGGTCTCGTCTCCTAGCAACGTGTCTCCCTGACACCGCCCTGCATCCCAGCAGCATCACAGTCCACACTTACAGGGCTGTTGCACGTGGCAGACGTGACTGTATTTCGCTTCCACGACACCCTGTGACATAAATATTGCCCGCGTGACCCTTGACTTTCCTACACTCAGAGAAGTGAAGTCACTTGCCCAAAGTCACACAGAACAGACGGAGCTGGCGTCGGGGTCTTTGCGCCTGCAGACCACGTATTGCTAATCATTGCCTCCTGCTCACGCAAGTGGAATGTGCCCTGAACGTCCGCGAGGCGTTGCACCAGCCACTCCGCCACAGGGAGAGCAGGTGGCGATGCCTTGTTTTCACCAAACTTTCCCATCAACGAGTGATTTCATTGGGTCAAATCGGAGTGTGTGCAAACCGACCGGGGAACTACGCAAATCTCTCCTTATCTGGGCGGTCTCTGCTGTGCAATAGCTCTGTCCCCAGCCCGAGCCGGAGGGGACACTCAGTGGCCTCACCAAGCAGTCCTTGTGCAACGCGCTGCATCAGAACCTACTTACCCAAGAGCAGCCCGGAGGAGTGTGCGGGCCGGAAGGTAGCGTACTCCCAGCTCCCGGGGCGAGAAGCGCTCGATGGAGACAGGAGGTCACAGGCTCCCCTGCTGCTCACCCCGGGGGCGCTGGGGCGAGTCGCTTCAGCCCTGGGCCTCCTCGGGGTCCACTCTTTAAAGTGTCAAATACATTCCTGACTGTCTCTCTGCGTAAGTGAGTGTCAAATGAGCTGAAGCTACTTCACCAGGGGCACAGGGATGGAGCGTAATCCCCAGTCACACCAGTGTGTCTGCCTGTGTCCAGGAACGCTCGGGGCATCACAGCCCTGGAGATGGAGCTGGGAGCCCGCTGCCCCCGGGCGTCAGCGCTACCTGCTGTCTGTTTCATATTTGTCCTGTCCATCCCTTCCCCCAACCCCCAAAGCCCACTTGTAAGCTCCTGTTTTGTGTCATTAGAAACAATGTGCACATATTATAAGAAAAACCTACGTGCAACGTAGGTTTCGAGTATTTGTGGCATCTCTGTTTGTGAAACGAGCACAACAGTGCCCAGATCACGGGGTGCGGTAGAGAGTGAGTGAGTGTGTAAAGGAGCAGACAAATTGTGTTTCATCACAAAAGGTGGCTTTTTTTTTTTAATTTTATCTTTCTTTGAATTGAAGTATAGTTGATTTACAATGTGTTAGCTCCTGGTGTCCAGCAGAGTGATTCAGTTATACATTACATATTTTTTTCATATTCTTTTTCATTTTAGGTCATTACAAGGCATTGAATATGGTATGACATTCTGCAGGTCCATCCATGTTGCTGCAAAAGGCATTGTTTTATCATTCTTCATGGCTGCATAGTATTCCATTGTGTGTTGTGTGTCTATGTATCCTGCATCTTCCTCATCCAATGTTTGATATTTTTTAGGTACCATTAATGTTTTTCAGAGCTGAAATAGTTCAGTAGCTTTTAATATGAAAGTCTCTATTTCACAAAAGTAGCACATGATTTGTATTCCTATTTAGAAAAGAAAATTGCAAACATAAATCATGATGTTTGATGAAGGAAAACTAGAATTAATACAGTGAATGCCAATGACCATGCAGCTTCTGTGTGACAAGAAGTGGGACCAGTCCAGTGCCTCAGCTGAAGCCTTCTTCTCACCCTGCCCCACGGGCCCCTCCATCATTCAGCCACGTGCTCTCCTGGCGAACACACTCAAAAGTGTAAGAGTTGGCCTGAAGATACTGTTCCTTCATTCTTTCTTTCATTCATTCATGTGATAAACATCATTAGAAACCTACCAAGGGGGGAAATACTGTGCTTGGGGCTTAAGATTTTTTTACATGACAGAGCAGAGGTCCAGCACCGACAGCCAGTCTGATGTGGAGATGGCGGGGGGTGGGGGTGGTCTGTGAGCTAACACGTGGCCGTCCCTGGGATGGAGGGTGGCAGGTCCCTTGGGGATGGGAGCTGGGTCTCCCATGCCACCTTCCTCTTTCTGTGCCCTCGTTGGCTGGAGCTGTCCATTTGGGCAAATGCGGCTGAATGCAGCCCCACTTAAGGAGACACTAGAAGTTGGTGAGGTGTGTCCCAGAACCCCTGTTCCAGAAGGAACGAGGGGCGACCCAGGAGCCACCTGCAGCTTCACAACAAAAGCAGGCTGGCATCGGGAGGCGTCCACCAGCACACACACACACTGGGCTCCGAGTGACCCTGAGACCTGTCACGGTCCTCCCCGGGCCCGGGGTCACCTCCCAGGCTGGGGAAAGCTGAACCGGGGCCAGCAAGGCAGTTTACCGTCCCCAGGGAAGGTCCCGGGGCCCAGCGGTCAGCATACCAGTCCCCACCTTCCTGTGCCTCCCTCCTCGCTTGGGCCTGCCCCCTGCCATCCTGTCCTGGGCTCTGCATCAGAATGATACTCTGTAGGCCACATGTCACAGTAGAGTTTGCAACCCCTTTTCACGTGTGTGGGGTCCCACCCAGGACACTGGGGATGCGGAGGAAAGGCCGGCAGGCCCTGGGCATGCGGTGGGCACGGAGGGTGTTCAGATTCCTAGTTGACAGGTGCACTCGTGCGACATGCTGGAGGTGCCAAGGTCAGAGGGCAATGGCTCTGCCTGTGAAGCCACCGCCTAGTGGGTGAGGAACGCAGATGCGGAAAGAGATGGTACCCAGCAAGCGATGATGGGGGATGAGAGGCCACCCGGAGGGGCGGCCTGGGACTGGCCTGAGGAGCCGGGGAGGGGAGGCCCACTCGGAGGGAGGCCACGGCAAGGGGGGCGCGGTGGCTTTGGAAGGGGAATGGAGGGGCCAGAGCCCGGCGCACGGATGGAACGTGAACCGGGTGATGCGGGGGCGCCGGGGAGGAGGACCAAGCTACGCCCTGCTACGTCCATCCAGGACGGACCCGGCGGCTTCCCAGGGGGAGAGGGCCGGTCTATGGTCACTGGACAGACTCTGGGGGGACTGGATCAGGCAGGGGGAGGGGAGGGGAGGGGAGGGGAGGGGCGCCGTCCAGCGGGCGGGGGGACAGGCGACAGGCGGGCAGGGAATCTGCCCGGGCAGCGGGGAGGCCTGGCCGGGGGACCCCTCCCTCCCGCCGGTTCCAGACGGGTGCTTATCTCTAAATCAAGCACGCAGCAGGCCAGGGTGCATATCTTCAGGGGCCTCCAGAGAGTTGGAAACCACATCCGTACCTTGGCTTCTGCACCAGAGGAACTGGCGGAGCTGGAGAGCCCCTGGGCGCCGCCAGCTGCCTCCGCTTCCTCCGCCGGCCTCCGCCCCCCCGCGCGGGGGCTCCGGGCGCTCCTCCCCGGCCCGAGGGGGGCGCAGCGCCCCGGCCCCCCCACCCACCCCGGCTTGCCCGCGCGCGCGCCCGCGCTCCCCGCCACCCCTCCGCGTCCCCTCCCCCCGCGGGCCCCTTTGTCCCCTCCCCGGGCGTGGCGAGCTGGGCGATGCTGGCTAAGCAGGCCTGGCGTCCAGCCCCAGCGCTGCTGGGAGGGGCCGGCCTCACGGGGCGCCTGGGGCCATTGCCCGGGGTCCTGCCTCCCTTGAGCTTGCCCTGGTCCTCCCTCCGGCCCATCACGTCTGAGGTTCCCTCCCTGGCGCTGCCTTTGGTTTGCCAGCATCCAGCCCAGAAAGGACCTGGGAGAGGGGAGGTTGGGAGCGGACGGAGTGTGCGGTCAGATCCCTGCGGCTGGGGGAACCCCCCCAGGCCGCTTCCTGGGATGTGGCCTCAGTTTCCCCATCTGGAAGACTGGGAGCCGTCCTGGGTTTGGCGGAGGAAACTGTGCAATTATCACTTTGCCCGGCGCACAGCTGCCACTCGGTCAAACACTCCTCTTACTGCCTGGGCTGGGCTCAGTCTTCACCTTCAAATCCACCAAGGCCGGATGGGGGACCCCCCCCCCCGGGAAGGAGATGGGGGTGGGGAGCGGGGGAATAAAGCAAGACCACGAACCCGGGCTGGCGGTGGAGTTGGAGATGGAAAAGTCTCGTGTTTGGAAATTGCATGCTGTCCGTGGCTACGGGGCCCTCCCGTCGCAGGCGCTGTGTCTCCCTTAAGAAGGGCTGGTGGGCCAGCCACCCTAGCGTTTGAATAGCAAGCAGCTGCTGCTCTCCTGGGGAGCCTGGGGGATGGGGCAGAGTGACGGCGAGTTACCCCGGGGAACTGCTCCCATACGTGGCTTGGGGGTGTCGGTGACTTCCTCAGGACCCCTCTGCCCCCTTAGAAGCTGGGGGTCACTGCACTTCCCAGGGCAGTGGGCGATGCCTGCCGGGTCTCCCAGGACCTCCAGCTCGCTGTGCTGTGGCCGGATGGTTCCCACCACACTCCGCTTTGCTCATTTCCGCCTTTGGAACAAGACACCATCTGCCAGGGGCCTGCTGGCTCCAGGCAAGCCTTGCCCATCACGGCTCCTCCGAACGAGCCTCTCTCTCCCCCTTGTCTTTTCCCTTAAGGCCTGTCCTTTCCTGGATAATAGAAGTCACAAAATTCCCCTTCTCTTTCCCTGTGGTTCCCCGATTTTCCCATCTGTCCCTCCGAGATAATCTGTACAAGGCATATCACAGAGGCTGGCTTGGAACAGCAGTTCAGTCAACGCCAGTTACGCCGACTCCTGGGTCACACCATGACCTTAGGAGGCTCAGACACCAGCACAGCCCTCCCAGGGCCTTCAGAACAACAGTTATAATGAAGAGATGTGAATATGAATTACGTAATTTCCAGGCCTGCAACCAAGCTCTGTGAGACCGAAAACTCAAAAATTCACTCATCTGCAGGAGACCCGCCAGGCAGGATTGATGGACCGATGTCCCTTGACCACTCACTCACGGACAGGTCCAGTTACTGGAGTGGGACTGGGAAGTCCCAAGATGCCCACCTGGGTCAGGACGCTGGGACATCTGAAGCCAAGGCATGTTGCAGGACCGGGAGCCTGCAGTCCAGGGGCGGACGGCCACACACACACAACGCGCCAGGTGTCCGCTCTGCAGGATGGAGGGCTCTCCGGGGGCTCACGTCTCTGCCTCGTGGCTGGACTCCATCCTCGTCCTGCACATTCTGCACCGAGGAGCTGCCTGCGGCAGCGTTCAAACAAGGGAGGACCCAGTTGGATTTGGACCCAAAGGCAGAGAGAGGATTGGGGGAGAGGAAGTGGGGTCAAGGAAGGGTTCCCGGTCATTCCAAGCCCCCTGTGAGGAGGAGGGCAGCTCTGGCTTCCCGGATCCTCAGGGACAACTTCCTTGTTGTCCCGCTGTCAGGACGATGTCCCTGCCAACCCCCACCTGCAGCCCCAGATGAGAGTCAGGGAGCGACACTTCCGAATTCAGCATCAATTTAGAGGTGGGATCAAGACAGTCATGGGGTGGCTGCACCTAAGAACTATTCTGCCACGGCTGCGAGGGGCAAAGAACACTGGTCCACAGAGAGGGGAGTCACGGATGAGCGTGTCTGTGTGTGTGTGTGAGACAGAGAAAGATCCAGAAAGAGCCAGACAGCTTCCTGTCGGGGCAGACAGCGGCGTCTGTGTACCCAGACGTGGCTCTCCTGTTTTCCCTGCCAGAGGTGAGCCCTGGGGTGGCCTTCAGCCTGTTCCACATCACCCCTTCCAGCCGCGCGGCTGGCCGCCCTTCTCCAGAGCGCTGTCCTCACCACCGCGTCAGGCATCCTGGGAGGGGATGCAGGCCTAGGAGCCCAGCCAGTGAAGCCCTGAATGACACTGGGCCCAAACTTCCCCTTCTCTGAGGGCTCGGCCTGGATCCCACCCCCGGGGCCAGTTCATCCCTGAGGTCTCCACAGCTCGTTCTGAAGAGCCCAGGCCTGAGCTCGGAGCCTTTGAGTTTTGTTAACCCCCAGGGTCTTCACTTTATCCGTGTTCATCACGCTTTGGAAGACTGGTTTGGGCAGTTTCCAAGCCCAGGCCATGTGCCCGGCCCCGTCGGCTCTGCAGTGCAGAGGTCACCCGTTCGCGGGACCATTCTGTGAATGGTGGCCCCGGAATCGGGCATCCCGGGGTACTCACTTCCGTCTCCACGTCGTCTACTCCACTTCCTAAGCGCCGTGGGAGTGGAGGAAGGACGGGGCGGGTGTGCAACGTCAGGTTTGCTGTGGTCCCATCCGCTGCCCTGGGGGTCAGGAGCCTGGTCCCAACTTGCCTCCTAACTTGTACAGTCCCGGCCTTCCCCTCACCGGGACCCATGTCCTGGAGCTGCAGAATGTGGAAGTGGTCCCCGGGGCGCTCGCCAGCATGGATCCTCTAACCGTGGTCACTCAGGATGGAGAACTTGCGTGAACACGGCCGTGCAGTTAAGCTGCGTCTCCAGTACGTTGGGGCAATCATTCATTGTGCCCAATGTCTCACCACAAATCGTCCCACCAGTCAGCAGGCTGGGACATCCAGGCAACAAGCCAGAGATTATGGTTGAAGGGCTCCCAAGCATTTCAGGGACCTGAGCTGTAATTCACGCACAGAAAAAAAAATTTTTTTTTTACAATGGTCTCTCTGTATGTGTCTGTTTGAAGACTGAGCCATCAAGAACTGAATGCATTCAGTAGCTTGTAATAACCTATAATGAAAAAGAATCTGAAAAAGAATGTATGTGCATATAACTGAATATGCTGTATGCCAGAGTCTAACACGACACTGTAAACGCTTCGATTTAAAAAGAGAGTGGAGGAAAGAAAAAAAAAAAAAAAAAAGGCTTGAATGCAATGAATTCGCTGTGACTCCCACAAGCCATCAGAACCCACGGCATCTCAGCACTGCAGGAGCTCCCAGGGCAGCTTGGATCCCCCTGAGGGGCTTTCTGATGAGCAAGAAGGACATTATGGGAATAATTTATTGGCACTTCACTGGGATTCGGCCCCCGTAACAAGAGCAACAGCTGGGGCAGATCTCTCTGCTCATTCCACCACTTGATTTGAGAGACGAAGTTTAAATGCCCCAGAGAAGAGCCATCTGTGAAAATGAACTGGGAAGCAGGTGGGGCGGGGAGGGGGGGACCTGTGATGCAAAGTCACTTACCGAGGTTACACTGTGCACGAGGCATCTATTTCATTATCTCCCATTTCCTACTTATAATGTAATGGCCAGCCTTTTCCTGTTACCCAAGGGCAGTAATTTCCACTTTAGACAACATACTTCTGACACAGCCTTTGGTAATCATGGACACCTTGGCGGCTTCCCCTTGTCTGCCGCCCAAGGGCTCCCTCCTGCAGCCCTCACGCAGAAGAGCCAGGCGTGTGTCCCCTCGGCAGGCAGGAAGCCCGTGGCCACGGCTCTCGGCAACCTGAGGCTGCCCATCTCCCGTGGCAGTGGGGCTCGACTCGTGTTTAAATGCTGGAGCGGGACCCCGTCTGAGGGGCGCCGGCAGGTCACCCAGCCTTCGGGACAACGTGGGCTGGTAACCGGCTTCTCAGAGGGACAGGTCACCGGGAGAAGGAAAGGGACTCCTCAGATGGACGTAAACCCCTTTGTTTAGAAACAAGACGTTCTCACCAACAGCAGGCCTGCTGCCCTCCCTGGATGACGTCGCAGAGGACAGGTGTCTTCTCACGGCGTCCTGCAGGCGATGCGGGTTCCCAGGCTCAGCATGAGCCCGGGTGTCGGGAGCTGTGACCCGGGGGCCAGAGGAAGGGTGACCCACCCACCAAGGAAAGGATCTGGGGCTGGCTCGTGCCTGAGCAGCCTGCATGCTTCTGAGAAGGTCCCAGGATCATCCAAATACAGAGGCCAGAGATTGGCTGCAGGAGGGACTTAGATGGAGCCCAAAGGAAAGGACCAGGTAGGAAGGAAAGATTGTAAGACGGAAACCATCCAAGTCCCTGAACGGTCTTGCCCTCCATCCTCACAAGGGGCCTACGAAGGAAGGAGCAGTCCCACTTTATAGACGCGAAACTCGGCTCCGAGAGGGGACGGAGGGTGATGTCCCGCGTCATGAAGCTGACGTGGAGGGAACCGAGATAACCACTCATGACAGTGCGTCTCCAAAGTCCACAGCTTTACCACGGGAGCCCCGTCACTCGAGGTCCACAGACAAGTGGCACCTGCGTCACCTGAAGGCTTGTGAGAAACGCAAACCCTCGACCCTTGCCTCGGACCTCAGAGAGAGTCAGAATCTGAATTCTGTTAAGATTCTCAGGGACGTGTCTGCCTTCCTACATTAGGGTCCTCCCTCGGCATCCAAGTCACGTTCCCTGGCGGGTCGGGAAGGGGCTGTGCTGAGGAACGGAGGCCCTGTGAGGGATAAGAAGCAGAGATGCCCTGAGAAATTAGCAAGAAAGGGACCATCACATGAGAGTCCGTGGAAGGCCAGCCACAGATCATTAGGACTATGGAATTTATTGGGTAACATTCACTAATAAGTGAACCCGTGCAGCTCAAACTTGAGCCGTTCAGGGGTCAAACCTGTACGTCATACTCTAAGTTAACAGAATGATTATAATTTGGCATCTTGTGAGTTGCCTTGAACTCACAAATATCACGAATTCGTTTCTGAACTCACGTGGTCACTTCAGGACGCGCTGACAAGACGGAGCCTCTCGCACCTGAAAAATCTAAGGGCTTTACCCTTGGGCCTGGCCAGTGGGCCTCCTTTTCTGACATGGTGCTGCAACCCCATGACCCCGTACCTTTCCCGCTGCTTAAGAAAACATTTTAATGGAAGTGTCACCAGTACCCAAATGTCCACAGTCCGTCCCATCACTGGGACCTGAATCGGTTGTGACGGAGACACCCCGTCCTCACAGCTCTGCTGCAGACTGTCTCCTCCCCACTCAAGCAGGTGGCGTCTGACGTCGCCAGTCTCCTCGCTAGGCTGAGTGAGGAGCTCCGGTTTGGGTCCCCAGTTGCTGGCTCTCCCCGCCCTGTGTGCACCCCAGTCTGTGGACAATGACTTTGAGTCCCTTTACAGGCTCCACGCAGTCCTCAGAACCCCGTGGGCACGGCAGAGCGTGTGCCTTTGGAGTTTGAAGCCTGGCCTCTGGGGACCTCACAAGGTGGCTGGGTTCTAGTCCCTGGAAGCCAATTTTCCAGACGTTTTCATCCCATTTGGCATCAAGTCTACACTCCATTTGCCACTTGTATCCTGCCCCCTCCCACCTATTCCAACCCCGTTCTTAGAGCTGACAGGTTTTCTTGAAACTTGACCGAGCCCTGCCCCTCGGACACTCTTGTCCAGGGTCCCCAGACAGCATCCTCAGCCCTGTGGGGTCCTCCAGCCCTGTTTGCTTGCAGACCAAATGCTCCCTAGAGCCACCTCTGTACCTCCCTACGTGGCTGTAGATGGAGTTCCTTCTATGGAATTCGCCTAATTTCAAGACAGAGGACCTCAACTGAGCTGCCAGAGGGAAGGGCGTGAATGAGTGCCAGTTGCATGTGGACAAGTTCAACACACGTCATGAGATGAATTGGGGAAGATGCAGAAGAGATCCTCCCAGCAGAGGAAGTGGGGTAACACAGGCAGGGACTAGGCAATCACCGAGCACATCAGGAAATGGAAGGGAGATTAGTCTGCGGGGAGGCAGCCAGATGGAAAGTGCGGAGGGGTGCGGCTGCCTGGGGCAGCGAGGCCCTCCCCAGAGCTCGGGCCCCTCCCTCAGCGCGGGGAGCGGTGGAGGTGCTGTGCTGAGCTTCCAGCCGTGAGCATTCCCTTGTCGCTCTGAAGAGGGAAATTAAACAGCCGAGGTTAAGACTTCAGGCCTCTCATCTGTGTCAGAACTACTGTGCAAACGTGCAACGCCGTAAGATGAGAAATTGATTCTCAGGCACTACCTCACTTTTTAGCCCCATGCGATGATTTCAACTGTAGACTTAAGCCACCCGGATCACCTCTGTGAACCATTGCCTCCTTCTCACTAAATGTTCCAAAGTAGAATTATGTTTCATCGTATATACCCAGAAAGACATACACACGTGTATATACAAAATGTGTGTGTATGCGTATACGTGTACAGTTTGTCCGGGGGAAGTTAAGTGAATAGTGTGGTTACAACCTGAGAAATGTTGGCAGTACCAGAATGCTTCTTCCCAGTCACTAATTCCAGTTTATACAGGAAAGAAATGCTAACATTTACTGGAATCTGACATTAGTCGATAAAGAGACAGGCTAACATTGTTTTTCACAGGCTATTCCTAGACAACCCCTCAAATATAGAGAGACAGAGGGACTGGGAAAAGTCCATTCAAAGGCTCATTATAGCCTTGATACCAGGTCCTGCACAGACACAAAGCCTGGTTCCTCTCTCTTTAGCCAGTTCAAAAGTTAACTATATAAATGGGATAAAATGGATTAAGAAAACCTTAAAGTAAGTGTCAAAGATAAACATAAAATGCAATATACATTTTCCTGCTCATTCTGCACTGTCTTGTCATTTGAAGAAATTTTCCTAGTTGGTTAGGAGCCTTGAAGCATTTCTAGTCTGCCCCTGCTCCTTGCCTTCTGTGAATTCTAAAATCCTTATTGTCACCAGACAAAGGAAACAGACCAGTGTCTTCTACAAATATAGATGCAAAATCCACCCACAAAATACTAGCGAGCAAAATCTAGCAACATATTGCATGCATTATAAATCATGAGTTGATACACCAAGTAGGACTTATCCCAAGAATGCAGGGTTGGTTTAATATCTGAAAATTAATTAATATAATACAATATATTGATAAAACAAAGGGGAAAAACCACGTGGTCATCTAAGCTGATGCAGAAAAAAGGACTTGATAAAAATCCTTAAACACAGATGAATTTAGGATGGGCACAGTTCAGTCCATATGAGATGGAAACTTTCCGAACCTGAGAAAACGCTCTATGAAAAACCCACAGCTAACATCTCACTTAATAGGAAAAGACTGAAATTTTTTCCCCTAAGATCAGGAACAGGACAAGGCGATCCACTCACTGCTTCTTGTCATCATTTACGGGAGGTTGTAGTCATGTGTCCTGGCACTAGAGAAATAAAATGAAGGCAAGCACATTCATATTGGAAAGGATGAAGCGAAACTGTCTTTATTTACAGATATTGTGACTTCATAGACAGAACATTCTAAAGAATCCACAAAAGAAGTTGAACTAATAAATGAGTCCAGCAAGTTTGCCAGAAGCAATATCAATACTCAGTTGTAAGTCCAAACACGACCAGCAAGCAACGCAAAACAATGAAATTAGAAAATGCAATTTCAGTTTACCACAGCATCCAGAAGAATAAAATACTTAATAAATTTAAAGAGGGGCAACACTTGTACGGTAGAATCTACAAAACATGGCTGAAAGAAATTAGGGAGACATAAAAAAGTGGGAAGACAAACTGTGTTAAATGGACTGGAGAATTTAATATTATTACGATGGTAATACTCCCCAAGGTGATCTACAGATTCAGTGTAATCTCTGTCAAAATCCCAAAATCCTTTTTTTACAGAAATGGAAAAGTCAATCTTACATTCCACATACAGTTGCAAGAGACCTCAAATGCCAAAACAGTCTTGAGAAGGAAAGAGGAACAAAAGTTGGAACAATCGACACTTCTCATTTTCAAAGCTTGCTACAAGCCTTCAGTGTGGTGCTGGCATAAGGGTAGACATACAGATCAACGGGATAGACTTGAGAGTCCAAAACTAAACCCATACATCTGGGGCTCATTGAGTTCCGGGGAGGGTACCAAAACCTCTCAATGAAAAAAGAACTGTCTTCCACAGACCGTATTGGGACAATTGGGTATCAGCAAGCAAAAGAATGACATTGAATCACCCTTGCCTCACAAAATATACAAATATTAACTCAAAATTTATCAGCAACCTCGACTAAAACATTACAACTCTTAGAAGAAAACATGGCAGTGAATGTTCATGACTGTGGATCTGGCAGGTTTCTTAGGCGTAACACCAAAGCACACGCGAAAACAGAACAAATACATTGGATTTCATCAAACTTAAAACTTTTATTATCAAGGGATGCTGTCAAGCGAGGAAAAAAAGCAACTCAGCATGGAAAAAAATTTATGTCTTATATCTGATAAGGGTCTGTGATTTAATTATAAATTATAAAGTATAATTATATGTATTATAAAGATATATCATTATATAAAGAACTCTTACAACTTAGCATCAAAAAGGCAGACAATCCAGTATAGAAATGCACAAAGGATTTGAACAGACATTTCTCCAAAGACGATATACAAATGGCCAACGAGCACATGGAAAGACGCTCAACTTCTCAGTCGTAGGGGAGACTGAATTCTAAACCACCACGAGAGAGCCCTTCGTACTGACTGGATGGCCGTGACTTAAAAATGTCAGCGAGGATACGGGAAAACTGGAACCCTCATACGCCACCAGTGGGGCTGTAAAATGGTGCCGTGGCTGGTGGAAAACAGCCTGGCTGTTCCCCAGTAACTTACACATAGAGTTGCCATATGACCCAGCAATTCCACCCCCAAGCAGAGACCCCAAAGATTTCCAAACTAGTGGGCAAACAAAAACTTACACATGAATATTCAGAGCAGCCCTGTTCTTGATAACCAAAAGGTGGAAATGACCTAAAAGTCCATCAACAGATGAAGAGACAAGTGAAGTGTGACCTACCCGCACAGAGGGGAATAGGCAGTGACTTAAAATACGAATAAATGAGTGAATGAATGAACGCATGAAAAAACAAACCGAGATTCAGAAAGCTGGGTTGGCTTCCCCAAGTTTACATAACGTGTGAAGGAGAGCTCGTGTGTATCGTCAGCTGACTGTGATGAACTTTTATGTGGACTTCCAGGGAACTGAGCTGGAATGGAAGCCAAAATCTTCAGTGCCCCCCTGTCGCATCCATCCCACTGTGTCGCACTGTCTGCCAGAAATATACTACCTGCATTCTTTTTTCTGTACTTCAAGGAATTGCTAATAGTTTAGAAAAACAAGTGATGTCTATCCATCGTTCTCCATTCATTTAGGCAGCATTAAACACACACACACACACAAAACTCGTCTAGAAAAAAGCCAGAGTTTTCACAAGGCAACAAGCTAAGATTCTCCTAAATGTAGCTTTGATGAACTAAGACGAAACCATGGCACCCAGTCCTACACCGCCCACCTGTTACTAATTGTCAGGCTCCGTGGTTCCGGGGCTCAGCTTCAAAATTAAAATATGCATATCTGATTGTCCCAAGATTTGCTTACTTGACCCAGAATACGAATATCTGGATGACTTGTTGGGTTGAAAAAAAAACTTGTTTAATCTGAATACTGAATCACAGGTGTGTGTATTTGAATGCAAAGACTTGGCATTGACTATTTAGGTAAGTAAATAAATCGCTCAGGAACCAACGCCAGGGAGGCAATGAGTGTCCTGGCCGAGAGCTCAGTGTCTGAGGTCGGACGCCTGAACAAGGACCCGAGCACCTGCCTTCCCCACGGCATCCATCACCTTGACCAGGCCTCCCCGTCCTTCCTTCCCTTTTCCTGTTGAATCGGTTAATGACAGTACCCAACACAGAGCGTAGTATGAAAATTAAAATTAAAATGCACAGCACGTGGAAAGCCCTTACTTAGCACAGTGCCTGGCAGGTAATAATCACCCAGAAACATACACTCTTATGAAAATCCATGCACCCGTCGGTGTCCGTTAGTCAATAAATCATGTTAGGAAAGTCAGTTGAAGGCGGGGGGTATAGCTCAGGGGGAGAGCGCGTGCTTAGCGTGCACGAGGGTCTGGGTTCCAGCCCCAGCCTCCATCAAAAGCAAAAAAAATAGATAAATAAATAGAGAAACCACATTGCCTTCCCTCTACCAAAAAACAAAAAACAAAAAAAGAATTTTAAAGAAAAGAAAATAGTTGAAAACCACGATGAAGATAATAGTTTGCACCTCTGAGGCAAACAAGTTACAAAGACAGAATTTCTGTCTAAACCAGATTTGTAGGCGCAGTTTTATCAGCATGAAAAGAAGACTTTAAAAGAGGCTGCATTCCACGGTCCAGGGGGCTCAAAGGGAAGTGTGCTCAAGGAGACGTGGGTGACGCTCAGAAGCGCTCAGAGGACTGTGCTCAGGGTGGGATCTTCCGAGAGTTGGCACCGGGTGGAGGAAGTGTGCAATCAGGGCCAAAAGATGAGGCCACGCTCGGCCATCCGCCCTGAGGTGAGGCCTGTGGAAGACGGGAGGCAGCAGAGGAAGCGGCGGCAAGGAGAAGTGGCCCCGCGCTGGGGACGGAAAGTGTGGGGACTTCCCGAGAAAAGGAAAACGGAGCCCCAGCTGAATGGGGAAGCGAGACCACCAGGCTGGGCTGAATCCGTGCGATCAGATTCTCAGGCTGCCTGTCTCCCTTCGAGCTCATCTCTGTCACCTGTCAATGAGAATGCTAGTTTCTGCTTGAAACATGTATAAAAGCCACTCCTGGACCTTGCCCGCCTCCCAAAGGGGCCTGTGTGGTCGGATTCAGTCCAGCCTAACGCCGAACTTGCATGCACGGCCATGATGCTGCGATGGACAACCCCCACGTTAATTGCCGTCGGATCACAACACGGGTTGGCTCTGGTTCGCCTGGATCGGAAGACCCTCCAGCAAGCTGGAAATGGGAAAGCCCCAGAAAATGTCCTGATTTTATGCAAAGAGAACACGGACACTGTAAAAATGAGAAGACGCTAAATAAATCACTTAAATTTCCTAGTAACAATTACATCATGCGTTATCCTAATGCCCGGGACGCTATTTTTTTTTTTTCTTTTATCATTGTCATATTTTGATTTTTATGATAATGTTTTGAGCCGCGTGGCTAACGCTGGTCCTCTTGTCACATCCCCAGAAATTGCATGATTGGTCCAAGACAGGACGTGCGTGGTAGAGACAACACTCTCAGCAGAGGCTCTGATTCCTAATTCAGAGATCGTTCCACTGCACCGTACCCTCTTCTAGATTTACAGGCAAAACCTCCAAGATGTGGACCTTCAGGTCGGAAGCAAAGCTGGCCCTTGGCTACGAGTTTTCCTGAAACCTGGTGTCCTTGGAAGAGGCAGGTCTGGTTACTTGGTAACTGGGTGAGCAGAGCACGGATTCTCTTTCCTCCCTGAAGTGTGTGGTAAGTACCCAACATTCTGTGTTTGGAGCTAAGGTTTCCAACGTGGGGGAAATTCTTTCAGAACAGCTAACCCATCTGGGCTGCTGTTAACACAGCTGCACACTGTCTGCATCATGAGCTGGCGGAGGGAGTCAAGCTGGCAGTTCTTAGAATTAATTTCCTATTTTTCAGCTAAAGGTCACCTTCCCCATTTTGTTCGTTCTGTCATTGACTGTAACGCTTCCCAACTTGCTCCTTCTTGAAAAACGGGGAGACGGGAGGAAAAACCCTCGTGTTGGAGTTAGGGAAGCACTGGGCAGTGTCGTGCAGGGTAAATGTGGAGTAACTGCTATGTTAGCATCAAAACCAGCCTATGTGGGCGGGAGGGTGTAGCTCACCGGGAGAGCATGTGCCTGGTGTGCACGAGGCCCTGGATTCCATCCCAGCCCCTCCATTAAAATAAATAATAAAAAATTAATAAATAAACCGAATCGCCTCTGTCTCCCCTCCTCCCCACAAAAAAACAAGAAAAAAAATGAAGTGTTTTTTAAAAAAAAAAACACAACAGTGTATCTTTTTCGAGTTGCCACTTGTCTGAAATAACCCCATCACAATTCAATCCACCCTGTCCCCGTAAGGAGTGTGGCTGTCGAGAGTGTTGCTGGTGTCCTGGGGGACCTTTCTGAACACCGTCAGCTCTCACGGAGGGTCTGGAATTCTCCATCGCATGCCAGTTGTAGTGAATGAGAGGCGGGGCAGCACGCCCCAAAGCCAAAATGGGAATTCTCTTTGTCCCATCTCCTCCTTATCCAAGCTCCTCTCCCGCCGGGACCCAGAATTACACTTCATTCTGCATTTGCCGTTAAACAGAACGTCACCTTTCTCTTGTTAAACACAGTTCATCCGAAATGCCCACCAAAGTGGTTCTTCTTGTTCAAGGACAAAAGCAACACAGACCCTTTCCAGTTGAAAGTGTTCCTCTTTCCTCTAGATCTTCAGCAGTATTTTAGGGTTTAAAGGAAGCAAGTCTGGCCCCAAAATGCAAATATAGATCTCCCATTGGCTCCACACATGACTTTGCCTTGAAGCTGAATTTTGCAAACGGTCAAAAATGGAATGGCCCTTGGGCATCATTACTCAAGTTCCCAAATTACTCTGTTAAACACCCAGTCATCATATTCACAATCAAGACAAGGCTTCCCATAAGAGAAATTATGTAACTCTATTTTCTTTACTCTAGAAAGTTGCCACTGGTTATAAACGTAGCACAGATTTAATCATATTTGCAAGCATTCAAGGTGGGCCAAAATTAGAGATCAATTTCCTGTCTGATGTAGAGTACCTTGTATGATTAAAACATACAGATTTATCACATATCGATCATGAAATGCATTCCAACACCAGGAACGTGAACATATGGGAAACACACATCTTAGTTTTGAGAAACTCAATGTTTGTTTTCACCGTTTCTTCACTTGCTTACTCAGAGTTGCCCCTTATCCCAGTCCAGCCTGTGTTACTGATTAAATTGAGAAATTATGTTCCTTCCTGTTGGTGAAAATTTCAAATGTAAATTAGATTTCTGAAATACAGACTAGGCGTCCCGAGAGTTGGTAAACGGGGAAAAGGCTGAGAATGAGTAAGGACGGTGAACAAGAGTAACCCACGTAAGGAGACGATTTGGGAAGAATGCCTTTTCCATCCATGGTGGACCATCACATGGTCCAGCGCGAGAGCAGTCAGCAGTACTTTTGTTTGTGCTTAAGAGTAAGACGTCATCTCTGGGGAAAACTTCAAAAGAGGATTAATAAAGTGACTTGGGAAAAAATCCAATTATCCTGGGATCACCTGCTTGCAAAGATAATGTGTACTGAAAACTGAGAGGTCATTACGTGGACCCCAGCAGTACAGGATCCAGGACAGAAGGAAACAAATGACCTTGCTTTGGAGGGATAAAGGAGGCAGCTAAAATAAAGGGTATTGGGTTCATTTGAGCAAGGCTCTATTCAATCAATTATCTGTGATTGTATAAATGATCCACTGGGACCAGGTGGTACTTGAGATTGCTGGCTGAAGCTACCCAGCAGTCTTTCTCACCTTAACCCCTGAGAATTTCCTCAACCTGCTTAATCAGACGCCGGAGCGTCACCACATCTCCATGGTCTCGCTGAGGTCCGTGTGCAGTCACTGAACCCGTTGACCTAGCCCCCCCCCCCCCCCCCCGTCTCATGAGGTCGTCTCTGTCTACCGTTCTCCTGGGGGCGGGGGGCTCTTAGCTCAGGCTCTGGTCATTTCTTGCCAGGATGGTTCTGATCATTTGTAATATGCTTCCTTGTCTCCAAACCCTATTAGGGGCACCTCATTGCAAGTGGAAGATTTTACAGGCCAAGCTGCTCATCAGTCCCCACCACAGAACCACTCCATGGAAGAAATGAGATGGCCATTAGAGGGACTCTTGTCCCTCACCATGAGAGGTCACAGAACAGAAACGTTCCGGAACCAAAGTTACCTTGAGGCGAGCCATCTGCGGCAAGAGCTAAGCCTGCAATTACAGCGACCCGCCACTAGCTGGCAGTAGTGCTGAGTCACCCCCCGGACGTGGTCCTCAAGCAGCAGCAACGCATCCCATCCATGGTGCCAGGCTCACGGCCACGGAGCACGCGAGTCAGTAATTCACGTCTCTTTATTTTAAAAACGTTCCTCAGGACATTTTTCCTGGCTCTTTACAAGCATTTGAAAAAAAAAATCTTAAAAATCACCTGCAAGATCACCTCCCAGAAACTGTCATTGCCTGCATTCCCTTTATACGTGTATTTTCATGCATTTGTATGATGTGCATGTATGTGTGCAGTCATACACGTCAGTGTATTTATACATACGTGTCTCCCTCTATATGCATGCACACATTTATATTACATTCTTCATTTTACCCCCATGCCTGGCATGGTCCTGGGCATGCAGTAGATTAACAAAAAATAGTTAATAATTGAATACCTCGGCAGGTTAAAAACACAGCAAAGAAGAAAAGAGAAAGAAAGAAAAGAAGAAAGGAAGGAAAGAAAGAAGGAAGGAAGGGAGGAAAGGAATGAAGGAAGGAGGAAAGGAAGAAGGAAAGAAGGAAAGGAAGGAGGGAAGGAAGGAAGAAAGGAAGGAAGGAAGGCAGGCAGAAAGGAAGGAAGGAAGGAAGGGAGAAAGAAAGAGACGGGAGGGAGGAAAAGAGAGAAAGAATCTGATCAAGGGTAAACATTATTACAGGGAAAGGCAAGGTCACGGCCCTCAGGTGATAGCAAGGTGAGGGAATGTGGCTGGAAGCCTGGGCCCTCATCTGGACTTCTCAGTCTCTCTTCCAATAACTCTGAGGATGAGAGGCTTGAGAAAGCCTCGCAGTGATCGGAGGTCAGCCTTGAGGTCAAACTTGCCAAAGTCCAGACTGAATTTCCCTGCGGACGAGGAGCTGCAGGGTCAAGGAGCAGACTGGAGACCTCTCCTTTGAGAATCACCGGACACTGGGGCAGACACACCGCACTGCTCCCTGGTCCCCTCCCTCCGCTCCCCGTGCACCGCCCTAATCGGGGTGTCCACTTACCCAATGCATTTCTCTCACGTCCAATGAGACACTTCTAGCATCTCCTCGTTTTGTCCTCATGCATTTTTTATAACATAGTTTATATTTTTGGCTGAAGTTGTCCCTGTCCATGGGAACTTCAACAAACATTTTTCCAGCTTTTATTGCTAGTAGTAAGGAAAGTCCTTTGCGTCTGCCCAACTTAGCAAACTCTCCCTGTTAACGTCTGCTGTCCATGCCTCCCACTCAGCAAACTCACTTCAGACTTTTCACTTTTGGTCGACTCTGTTAGCTGGAGAGCTTTGCAAACAGCTAACGGGCATGCATTTTAGACCAAGGGCATCCAATGACTCAAGTAGAAAAACATTCAAACTCAAATAATAACTCAGGCTTTCAACTCGTGTGTAGAGTCAAAGTAAAATTTTTGAAGTTCAATGTGTCAAACATAGAACTGTGACTACGGTGAAGTTTACTGTGGGTCTTGTTTAAATGCTTAGTATTGAAGATCATCCTAAGGGTTTCTGCAGCAATGTTTGAAAAGAATTCTAATGAATTAAATACTGACAAAGACAAAGTTCTATTGAAAGGATGAAGTTTAGGACGCAGAAGTGTTCTCGGAATTGGTTGTGCAGCATAAGTAGATAAAACCCTAAAAGTTTACTCTACCCAGTCAGAAGGGAAACTGATTGTCAAGACTTCTATTTGCATTTAAAATTGCAGTAAACTGCAAAGCTTCTGTGACAACATTGATTTGAATACAAACAAACAAACAAACAAACCTTGTGCACCACAATGCTTTTCTCTTTGCTGCTCACTATCATCCTGATTTTGGAAATAAGGTTTAAGAATGGCTGTCACTCAAAGTATGGGTCCAACGGTAGTGTCACCCAGCTTGCAAACAAGTACATTCAGGGGTCTCTTTTGCTCAAAATCAGATGGAGATCTGTAACCAGCGTATTCAAAAACCAAACATCTTTAGGGCTAAACGTCTTTAGCGTGTCTAGATCTTAACAAAAACTGATTGAAAATGAAACTGAAGCAACCTGAGAACGTATCCAGTCACTGTGTCCGGCTCCAAGCTGAAAGCAGACAAAGAGGTGGAGAAATTCAATGTTGAGAACGCAAGTGAAATACGTAGATTCCATGGTGAACGTCTGTAAATCGCATCGTGGGTTATCTACACGTGGAGACACAGTATTTCGATAGAGCTTTTGTTTTTGCATTTTGGATAAATTCCTATCCTGTATTGAGCAAATCTCAATTTGGCGTCTCAAAACATTCCAGAAAATCACCCAAAAAAGAGACAATTTATGTCATGAGCTTTCTCTTACAAATATTTGTCGAAGGAAAGGTCCTAATGGATAAAGGCAAAAAGATGGTGTCTGTGAAAGTATTTAAATACAAAGCAACGTATGTATTTAATAAGAGTTTAACAGAATATTCTCCATTTAGCAGAATTTAAACCATCAGATGTCTCAGCACCTGGGGAGGAATTTTTCTCAATTAAAAGTAATTTCGAAGGAGAAAAATCAATTTAAAATATATTAACCATAAAATGCATCTATGAGAAATATTTTATACAATTTTATTTTTAAAAAGCCAGTAAGGAAATATATATATTTTTTAAAGTCTTTTGCTGGAAAGACTTACCAGAGCCTGAGAGGCACGTTTTAGAATGTTCAGAAGCAAACTAAACAAGCACCAGCAGCCCTGACATTAGTGAAATGTTAAAGATGACTTTGTGGCCTACATCGTGTCTGACCATCATTTGATCTGGTTAGCTTACAAATTTGATTTGGGAGTCACATCTTCCAAACTGTGAAGAAGAAGTTGTTCCAGATTATTATTAAAAAAAAAAAGAAAAGATGACCCCATTCATTTTGTGAGGTTAGGGTATTCCTGGTTCTCAAACCGAATAAGGTCCATGCAAACAAGCAAAGAAAAATCTCAGTAACTTGGAGCAATCTTGGACAAGAAGACTCTGAGTGGTGGGAGCCACCAGCGTGCCCAGGGGCTTTCGTCCAACCTGAAGACAGAATGTTGCCTGTTGCCCAAGAGTCTACAGGAACTCACCACCCCTTTAAAACAAGAACGGCTACCAGCACATATAATGAAAAGAAACACAGTCATATGTCGTTTACAAGGGCCCTACCTACAACGTAAGGATGGCAAAAAGAAAAGAAGAGGAGGAGAGATGGAGGACTGGGTTTTTAAAATCCTAGCAGGATTCAAATCAGAGCAAAGCAAATTGCTCTAGCTGTGTTAATAATAGGCAAAAACAGAGATCAAGTTTATAAAAAGAATTAGCAAGAATAAAGACACTCAATTCACCTGGAAGATACAACAGCCAGGCTTACAGGCATCAAATCCCGGGAACGCGAACATCCAAAGTTGAACCTGATGGGACCCAAGGAGGAAGTGGCAAACCGATCATCACAGTAGTGGCATATTGCTTTTTTATTTTTATAATAGACTTTATTTTTTTAGAGCAGTTTCAGGTTCACAGCAGAATTGAGCAGAAAATACAGAATTTGCACTGTAGCCCCACCCACACATACATCCTCCCCGACCCTCAACATCCCTCGTCAGTGTGGCATCTTTGGTACCATCGATGAACCAACGTGGGCACATGATTATCAACCAAAGTCCACAGTTTACATGAGGGTTCACTCTTAATGTTGTACATTCTATGGGCTTTGACAAGTGCATGATGACAGGGAGCCATCACTATGGTGTCACACGGAGTAATTTCATTGCCCTAAAAATCCCCTGTGCTCCATCTATTCATCCTGTCCCTCCCTCCCTCTCCCCAGCCCCCTGGAAATAGTGGTATATTTCTAACACGACTTAATTATTGATAGCTCAGGGCAACGTATTTATAGAAATTTAGAAGATCTTGGTAACACAGATAACAGCCCAACCTAAGCAGGTGAAACACTGTGTCCAACAATTAGAGAATATGTATTCTCTCCGGCCACCCAGGAAAACGTTACAAAAAGTGCCCCAATACTAGTGGGATAAACCAAGCCCTAATAAATGCTGACATCAATGCAATTCATAACTAAATATAACTAAACTGTGTATGGCTTGTCACACTTCAATCACAATTCCAAGACATACTCCTCTGTTGAAGAATCAATGTTAGCATTATTAAAAATTTTAACTGAACACTATTAAAAAGGATATGTATTAGATGACTGGATAAAGAAGATGTGGTATATTTATACAGTGGAATACTACTCAGCCATAAAAATGAAGCAACATGGATGCTCCTGGAGAATGTCATTCTAAGTTAAGTTAGCCAGAAAGAGAAAGAAAAATACCATATGAGATTGCTCATATGTGGAATCTAAAAAAAAACAAAACATAAATACAAGACAGAAACAGACTCATAGACATAGAATCAAATTTGTGGTTGCCAAGGGGGCGAGGGGGTGGGAAGGGATAGACTGGGATTTCAAAATTGTAGAATAGATAAACAAGATTATACTGTGTAGCACAGGGAAATATATACAAGATCTTGCGGTAGCTCACAGAGAAAAAAATGTGACAACGAATATATGTATGTTTATGTACAACTGAAAAATTGTGCTCTACACTGGAATTTGACACAACATTGTAAAATGATTATAAATCAATAAAAAATATTTTTAAAAAATGATACGTATCAAAACACGTGAGCATCTCACACCCATGAGGATGGCGGCCATGAAAGCAAAATGAAACAAAACAGACAGAAAGTCACAAGTGTTGGCGAGGGTTGGAGAAGCAGGAACACTTGTGCGCTGTTGGTGGGAATGTAAAATGGTGCGGCCGCTGTGGAAAACAGTGCAGCAGTTCCTCAAAAAAAAAAAAAGAGGGGGAATAAAAAAAAAAAAAAGAATTGCCATATGACCTAGCAAATCTACTTCCATACTCAAAGAACTGAAACAGGATCTCAAGGAGATATTTATAAACCCACATTCATATTAGCACTATGCACAGTGGCTGAATGTGGCAGCATCCAAGTGTCCATCCGTGGATGAGTGGATAAGGAAAACGTGGTCGGGGCACACATGATGGGATCTTATTCAGCCTTAAAAAGGAGGACATTCTGGTACATGCTACGACATGGATAAACCTTGAGGATACGATGCCAAGGGAACGAGCCAGCGACAAAAACACAAATACAATATGATTCCACTCAGAGGCGGTATTTAGAGCAGCCAGACTCACAGAAGCAGAGAGCAGAGTGGTGGTTTCCAGGGACTGGGTCAGGGGAGGAGGCATGAAGAGTCATTGTGTAATGGAGACAGAGTTTCAGTTTTGCAAGATGCAGAGAGTTCTGGAGATGGACGGTGGCGACGGCGGCACAAGGTGTGTTTACTTAATGCCACTGAACCGTACCCTTAAAAGCAGTGAAGGTTGCAAATCTTAGGTCCTGTGCATTTGACCACAATAAAAGGAATGTCACGTAGTGTGCACCTAAAATGATTCGTAATAGGAAATTTATAGGCTTAAAAGCAAAAAAAAAAAAAAAAAAAAAAAAAAGAAGTGAATTCACCATCTTAGGGAAAAGGAAAGTAGAAATAATCCAAAGCAAGAAGACAGAAAAAAATGATAATAATAAAAAAAGAATTTGATGAAATAGAAACCAACATAGTAGATAAGAACTGTGAAACATTAGGTAGATTCTTTGAAGTCTTGTGAATTTAAGAAATCGTTAGAAAAATTTTCAGATTGGAAAGAGAGAATGCCCAGAAGCAGCTCTTGAGAAAGAAAAGGAATTCTGCTATACATGCTGCGAACATCAAAACCACGAGACTGCGAGGTGCAATTGGATTCCCATTTCACACGTAAGCCAAGATAGAGTGCACATGTTTCTAGACAAAATAATTTAACAAAATAACTCAAGAAGATCTAAAAAAATATATTTAAACGGGCCCACAATTCATTCGATGAATCGGTAGCTTAAAATATTTTTTTGAAAGAATGTACCATACTTGGTAACTGTGCCAGTGAATTCTAGCTGACATTGAAACAGCAAATAATGCTAATCTTCCACAAGCTCCTGTGGAGCAGAGAAAAAAGAATTCTGCCCCAGCTCAGTTAATAAAGCTAAATTTCCCCAAATACCAAAAGGAGACAGAAACAGAAAGGGAAAAGGAAAAATGCCACTCATCTGTACATGTTCCATAATTCTAAAAACAGTGAGTCATAGAAAGGGAGAGAACCAAATCTAATGGTATAAAATGATGTTATTGATAGCCGCATAGGATTTAATCCTAGAAATATATCTTTTGGCACAAAAAGGCTCCATGGTAGAAAAAAAGCCATTGGTAGATAATGTGAAAAGAAAAAAGAGAAATAAAATTTAACATTATGAAAATATTGTGTAGACTAGAAGGAAATTAAGAAAACAAACTGATAAGAGGTGGTATTTAAATGCCACCTTTTCATTTTGAAATTCGTTCGGTATCTAACATCCTCATGACCAAAATAAACCAACCAAGAACATCACAGAATCACTAAAAAGCACGAGCCCGCGGCTTTAGGGAGAGACACATATTTAGGAATCCTATAAAAGTTTTTTCCCTTCATCTAATTGCTAAAAAAAAAATTGATTACAGGAGTAGCCAGTACGTGTGAAACGCTTTATTGTGATCTGCACGTCGCAAACAAGTTTATAAAATGTTATTATGAGTGGTATGGAAACACAGACGTCAGGGGGTTTCCATGGCTTTGTTTTGCTTTATTTTGTTTTCTATCTTTTTTTTTTTTTTTTTTTTTTTTTTTTTACATTCTCTGTGCAGCAATGGGTTCATGAAGAGGAGAGAGAGGTCCATTAACAGAGGTAACCAAGACTTTGTCGTCCTGCTTGACAAACTTCGATGGACCCTTCTGAGCGCCGACATCCAATGGCCTCTTGGCCAGTTCGCCTTTGCTGCTGTGGCTTATAATTCCTCAACTGGTCAAAGAGGAAAAGTGGTAAATTGGCCCCTAAGCCCGGCCAGTCCCGGGATTCTAAAAGCCGAGGAGACGCCACGGCTGATTGGTAAGGTGACCTGTTTCCACGGTCACCTCCTGAACTTGACAGTCACAGAAGGCATCCGTCCCGCCCTTTGTCTTGAGCATCAGTCTACAAACACTCTTGCTCGGGAGCCAATCTGAGCCGAGGACCAGTGGGGCGGGTTCCCGGGCTCTGGGTTCAGACGGCGCAGTAGCAACGGTTTGTTCTCTGTCTATTGCCTGTAGAGTCGAGATAACATCATTCCTGTAGGCTTCGTGGCAGGGATCAAGCACACGATGTGGCTAGGACACCCAGGCAGCTCTTGGGACGGAGAAGCCCTCAGTGTGTTCCTGCCCAGCCCACCTCCACTGCTGCCCTGATGAGCACGGAACACAGGGGCGTCCGGAGAGTGGGTCGTGGAGTGTCCCCTCACCCCACCGCTGGCCGCTCTGCAATTGGTCCTCACCCCCTCCCCTCCCTTGTCCTCTGGGCCCTCCAGCTGGTTGAGCATCGTTGTCCAATCTCATCTCTGCTCCCCGGACTCGAGTGCACATCTCTGCCCTCGGGCACCGACCTCTGTGGAATGCCATCAGACACCTGTCACCCTGGCCCCTGCTGGCATGGTCCCAAGACCTGCCACAAACATCCCGGGCACAGCCAGACACCAAACATACCCTTTCCCCAGCTCTGCCCTTCACAATGCCCCGACCACCAGCTCTCTGCTTCACTTCTGCCTGCCTGCTGACAGCTTGCCTGAGGCAACACGACGGCCCTGCACATCTGTGCGACAGAACTTTGCCTCTCTGAGCGATTCGGGAATGAACATGGTTCAGGCTGATTAAAACATGAAAAATCCAAGATTTTTGTCATTGTATCCGATCGTTGAGGTTTCCACATCCTTCCCTGGCATGTGGTCCCCATTCCACCACAACTCAGCTTCCAGGTGACCATCCCCAGCTGCTCCTGCAGGATTCCACCTGCATCTTCCACAGAACACCTAGCCTGGAGCACGGCTCCCTGAGTTCCGACCTGGCAGCCTCTAACCTGCTTTATCGGTAGTTGCCTTGTAATGGGCAGAAGACCTAAATAGATGTTTCTCCAGTGAAGACATCCAGATGGCCAACAGGCACATGAAAAGATGCTCAACATCGCTGATTGTCAGACAAACGCAAATCAAAACCACAATGAGGTATCACCTCCCACAGCTCAGAATGTTCATCACTAAAAATTCTACCAATGATAAATGCTGGAGAGGGTGTGGAGGAAAGGGAACCCTCCTACACTGCTGGTGGGAATGTAAATTGGTGCAGCCACTGTGGGGAACAGTCTGGAGGTTCCTTAAAAAACTGATGATCCAGCAACCCCACTCCTGGGCATATATCTAGAGAAAACGTCAATTCAAAAAAGTCCATGCACCCCAATGTTCATGACAGCACTATTTACAACAGCCAAGACATGGAGACAACCATCAACAGATGACTGGATAAAGAAGATGTGGTGTATTTATACAGTGGAATGCTACTCAGCCATGAAAAAGAATGAAACAATGTCTTTTGCAGCAACGTGGATGGACCTGGAGGTCATCATAGTAAGTGAAGTCAGTCAGACAGAGAAAGACAAATATTATGTGATATCACTTATATGTGGAATCTAAAAAGAAATGATACAAATGAACTTATCTACAAAACAGAAACAGACTCACAGACACAGAAAACAAACTTTTGGTTACCGAAGGGGAGAGGGGATGGGGAGGGATAAACTAGGAGTTTGGGATTAACAGATACACACTACTATATATAAAATAAGCAAAAAAGACCTACGGTACGGCACAGGGAACTGTATTCAGTATCTTGTAACAACCTATCATGGAAAAGAATCTAAAAAATGATATATATAACATGTGTGCATGTATGTATGACTGAATCACTTTGTGTCCACCTGGAACTAACACAGCATTGTAAATTAACTAAACTTCAGCAGAAAATGTTATTTGCCTTGTTAATGTGTCTTGATTCTCCTCATTAAATCATCTGCTAAGCTGCAGGAAAAATGTTTCCTAAGATGCAACATAGACCATAGACACTTCTTTTCCTAAAATCCTAAAACATCAGAGAGACGGGTCATTTGGTCCTTTGTGATATTGGCTCTGGCGTCACTTCCCATTATTTCTTCAAATATATCTGACATTCCAAGCATATTGGCTTATATGTAATTTCCCAAACTGGCCATCGTCTTTTTTTTTTTTTTTAATATTGTTTTACTGGAAACAATCTGAGCGTCTCCCCTTCAGCATCATTTGATACTAGGTTACAGACGTGATGTTCAACCAACCTTCAAATATTTTAGACAAAAAAAGAAATTATCCTATAAATCTTCTGTGAGGCCATCGACATGGAAATTGGCATTCGATCCACAAACTCTATTCAGATTTTACCATCTGGCCCCCAGACACCCTTTATAAACAACAGATCAAGATTGGAATCGTGTGTCCGTTCTGGGTCTGATTTGCCTTTAGTCTTTTTCAACCTGGGAAAGTCACTCAGAGTCCCCTTCCCTTCCATTTTCTTCACGTGTTTGAACAGCACGGGCCTAATATTTTAGGAATTTCACCCAATATGTTTGCCAAGTGTCTCCTCAGTATTCACGTTCTGTGGACATTTTATCGTGTGGAACATGAATTTTATTTGCCCCATAAAAATGGTGACATTAACTTTGACTGTTTGATTAAGGTGGCATCTGCCTGTGTCTCCACTGCAAATTATTATTATTTTTTCCCTTTCAAATTAGCAAACACGTCACAGTACCCACTTTAAAGCTGTGTAAATCCGCCATGCCCCAACAAACTTGTAATTTGCTAATTTATCTATTATGTTCAATATAGACTCATAGTTTCCTACTTCATTCCATCTATGATCCATTACTTGTTTTTGATGCTCAAATTCTTCCAGATTTGGCCGAGGGGAGCCTCTTCGAGTCAGCTTCTGTTTCCTTTTGATACGTTCCCCTTCGCACTTGAACTTCTCCATCACTGCCTGACTCTGCAGAACTCTGCATGTCCTATTTTCTGTGCTACCCCCGCCCTGGAATCAACCATGACTTCCTGCAGCCCTGGCTCCGTGTTGCTGGCGGGGGAACTGGTGCTGGAAATCAGGAACCAGTCCTGGGGGTGCTCCCTGCTGTTAAACCGTTTGCAGTCCTTCCTGGCAGATCAAGCTCTAAACAAACATGGAAAATATATGCACATATCTACGCCTGTGTCCAAAAGCATGGATTCACACAGATAACTCCAATTTCACTCTGAAAGCTTAGTTTGAACGCACCCCCTCCACACACAGGTAACCCCTTCTCCAACAATAAGAACCTGAATGTTGTCATTTTTCTTTGCTCAATCTCCCTGGAAGTAACCCATTTCGCATCCTTGCTGCCCCCCTGCACTGAAGCCTCCTTAATCCCATTTGGGCTCAGACACCCCCTCGTTGGCTTCATGGCGCAAATCGGGGCCTCACTACAAACTAAAAAGCCAGAAAAAAAGCAAGCTCGCCCCGTATGGTTTTCATCTCCCAAGTCTCAGCTGCCCTTGGGGACCAGCTGCCTTCATCTCGCGTTTCGCCTGCAGTTTTCAGTCGGCCCCTGGGAGGTTTGAGTACAAACTTACTCAGCTGTGGGTTTTATTTGTCCTGTTTTGTTCCGTTTTGTATTTCTGGGTGCTCTTTATAAGATTTAAGAAAGCATCCTTTCTGGTCCCGGTTTCCTAAGATTTTTTATCGTGACCCAGTATTCAATTGCATCCCACGCTTTTCCTTCATTTGTGCAGGTAATTGTGTTTCTCCTTCAACTGCAAATGTGGGAAATCACCTCAGTTAACGTTCAAACGACGTTCAAATGTTAAACAAAATTGGGCTTCCCCAGGTAAAGCCAACTTAGTTGTGATGAATTGATTTTGACTACGTTGCTGGATTCCGTTAATATTTTGGTTAGGAGTTCTGCCATGGTCTCTGTTTCCTTGCATCTACGGTGTAAATCTCATGTCTTCTTTTTCAATCATTTTAAAATTCAGTCTGACCATCATAGCCTTTTCATTTGCAACATTTTCACTTTTCTTTTTTATAACTGCTTGTTTTTAACATTTTTTTATCAATAACATTTTATTGATTTATAATCATTTTACAATGTTGTGTCAAATTCCAGTGCAGAGCACAACTTTTCAGTTATTATAACTGCTTTTATATTTAGGTTTAAATCCAAAGTTTTACAATTTATGTTTTATGTGTTGCACCTGCTCTGAGCTTCCTTTTTCTCCTTTCATTCTTTATTTCGGCCGAATTAAACTGGTTTTTTTTTTTTTTTTTTTTTTTCAAAAATCTTTTCTTCCTCTATTCACTTGAGAGTTTTGCAGTGTTTTATTGTTCTTTCAACAGTTACTCGAGATATTACAACACGCTTCCCTGGCTTATTTACAAGTATCTTACCACTTCCTAAGTCCTTCCTGCCTCTTGGCATGTTGTTTTCATGTTGCAAGGGTGGGGGTGCAACTCAACTTCGTATTTGTAGATTAACAGGCAGGTGCAAGAAATAACACCGCGAGATCCTGCGTGCCCTGGCCCCCCGCTTCCCCCCAAAGGCAACAACTAGCAAAATCACAGTGCAACGTCACAACCACGGAATCAACACTGACCCAGTCCACGGGTCTTGTTCAGATGCCCTGTCTGACCTAGACTTTGTGTGTGGATGAGTCCCATCCAGTTGATCACCGCAAGCATCCTTCATGCTGTCCGTCCGAAGCACCCCCCGCCTCCTGGCACTGCTGCCCGCCCCAGCCCCGCTCCTAACCCCGGGACACCACTAACCTGCTCTCCATCTTCATAATTGTGTCATCCTGATCTACTTACACAGTTTCTGAGTGTATTTCTTTGCATGGCATTCTTGGTGGCTCTGGGTACACAACACACACACACGGGACTTACAGTCCACTGCGGTCCACTCACCGCCACCCTTTACCACGCTGAGTGAAGCGTGAAACCCCACTGGCACTTACAACCCTTTACCTTCCCCACTTTTCTCCCACTTTTTTTGGGGTATTGGGAGGTTAATTAGGTTTATGTATTAATTTTTTTAGTGGAGGTCCTGGGGAATTGAACCCAGGACCTTATGCATGTTAAGCACATGTTCCCTCATGCTCCAGAATTCTTTTCTCGTTTCCTTTCTGTTTGAGAAGTTTCCTTTAGCCTTTTTTATAAAGGTAGCTCTTTTTGTGACTAATTCTTTTAATTTTCTTCCACTGCAGAGTGTCTTTACTTTCCCTTCGTCCCTGAAAGACCATTTTCCTCGATATGAAATTCAGTTCTTTCAGCATTTGAGGAAGGGTCTGGATCCGACCTCTGGATGCTTTCAAGATTTCCGTTTTGTCCTTCGTTTTCCGAAGTTGAATTATGAAGTGACTCAGCATGCTTTTCTTTGAGTTGATCCTATTTTTTTTTAATTTATTTTATTTATCTTTACTTTTTGGAGTGGGGAGGAAATTAGGTTTATTTATTTACTTATTATTTGTATCATATTTTTTAGTGGCAGGATCAGAACTTGAACCCAGGGCCTCGCGCAGGCTGAATGCGTGATCTGCCCCTGAGCCACACCCTCGCCCCCTCAACATGAGTTCTTGAATCTGTAGATCTATGTCTTTCTTTAAACGTGGAAGTTTTCAGCTCCCGATTTCTCCAGATCCCAACTTTTCAGCCACGTTTCCTCACTTTTTCAGGCTTGCGGTCTCATTCCCTCCTCCAACTCGAATGATACGAACGATGAATCACCTGTTCTGTCCCGTCCCTCCAGCCCCTGCCGCTCTGTCCCTTTTTCAGTCTGTTTCCTGTGTGTTGCTCACTTTGTGTCGATCATACGGCTCTGTTCTCACGTTCCCTGATTCCGTTTCCTGTCTGCGCCGTTCTGTTCTTGAGCCCATTCAGTGATGGTTTTTCTTTTAATTTCTGTTATCGAGATGAGTTCTATCATGTTTATTTGGTTCTTCCTTACCGCTTTCATTTCTTTGCTGAGATTTTGTAATTTTTCTGTTTATTTCAAGAGGATTTGTAATTTGTTTGGTGATGCACTATAATGACGGCTGCTTTAAAGTCTTCGCCAGCGAGTTTCAACATCTGATTCATTCCGGTGTTGACATCAGCTCCTTGTCTTTTTTTTTTTTTTTTTTTTTTTTTAATTGAAGTACAGTCAGTTACAATGTGTCAGTTTCTGGTGCTCAGCATCACATTTCAGCCACACATGCACACACATATATTCCTTTTCATATTCTTTTCCATTATAGGTGACTGCAAGGTATTGAATATAGTTCCCTGTGCTCTACAGAAGAAATTTGTTTTTTGTTTATCTATTTAATATATAGCAGTTCATATTCGCAATTTTTGAGCCCCCAGTTTATCCCTTTCCACATCCTTTCTCCCCGGTAACCATAGATTTGTTTACTGTGTCTGTGAGTCTGCTTCTGTTTTGTAGATGAGTTCATCACTGTCTCCTTTTTTTAAAAAAGAAAAAAAGAAGATATTGTCTTTTCCTATTCAGGTTGTGAATTTCTTGATTCTTGGTATAATGGCTGATTTTCAGTCATATCCTGGACATTAGAGTTCTGATTGTTACTGACCTGGGTTCTTGGACTCCTTAATCAATAGAAACTTTAAGAGACCAGATGAGGAATGCAGGCCAGGCATCACTGGGGCTCGTGTCGCAGCACAAGGTGGAGGAAATAAGTCACAGGCTCCCTTGCTGTCTCCCTGAGGGGAGGGTGAGCTGGTTCCTTAAATGAAGCGAAGGTGGGGGCGAGTGCAGGGGTCAGGCTGGAAGGGTGGTTTCGGTGGGCTGCCCACCCCCTGGTGGTGCTGTGTGCAGTGATCATTCTCAGTGTTCTGGTTCTGTTCCCTACACCTCAGAAGTGGCTTTTTAGTCTTTTTGTATCTTGTTGTTCTTGACCGGTGCCAAATGCACCTGCACGTAATTATTTTTGGCCCCTTATAGTTTCTTTGTGTTCTGTTGCTCAAGGAGATGTTTGTCCAGATGCAAACTCTGCAGCCCAGGACCCCAGATCCCTGTCTCACTATGATAGGACACTGGGTCCTTTTAAAATTTTCTCTTTCTTCTTTCTGTTCTCTTTTCTTATGCCTTGATGACTAGAGAAGTTCCTTTCACATCTGTTGTAAAGCTGGTTTGGTGGCGCTGAAATCTTTTAGCTTTTGTTTATCCGTGACGCTTTTGATTTCTCCATCAGATCTGAATGAGAGCCTTGCTGTGGGTCCTCCTAAATTTTTCAAGGAGCAGGAAGTCGCCCTACTTAGCTGCTAAAGCACACAGGTCCTGGCATACTTTTGTGGACAACAGCTCCAATGACAGTAATTTTCAGAGCCTTTGCAGTATAATTTTCACCTCCTTGGTTTCTCTGGCTCTGCTGGGACTCCGTGTGACCCCTGCCAATTCTGTCAGAGGGCACAGAGGAGTTTCCTCCAGCCGGGCTACCAGCTGCCTCCATGCTGGGGGAGAGAATTCTCCAGTCCATGGATCCTCTTTAGTGCCGCCCCCTTCCATCACCTCCCACCCCCACCCCTACTCAGCTGCAAGTCACCTGTGATCTGGCCTGGAAGCTCCTTTCTTCCTGCCGATCTGAGGCTGCCTTCCCCCACCCAGAAATTTCAGGCAGCTTTGAAATAGGTTGTTCTGTTTCCCTCTTCCTGCTTGTAAGGCATTCTCTTAGTGTTTGGGTCTCAATAGCCTGGCTATGATGAGCTTAGATTTGATTTTCTTTGTGCTTATTCTGTTTTGGCTTCTCTCAGCTCCTTGAATCTGGGGACTGAGGATTTTTTAAAAATTTGAAAATGCCTGGCCATTAGTTCCTTAAATAATGTTTCACTCCACTTTTTCTCCTCTCCTGGAAATCCAATGACATTTATGTGTGACCTTTTCACCACGTCCCAAATGTCTTCTAGGCTCTTGTCTATAATTTCTACCCCATCTTCAAACGGAGTTTTAATCTGGCTGTTTTCTTCCAGCTCATTGTCACCTTTTCCTAGTTCCTATTAAATGCGTCTCAGTAGTTTCAATTATTATATTTTACATTTTACAATTTTCCCCCATTTCTTATTTCCTAGTTCAATTATTCTCCTGGTTAATTCCTTCAAGGTATTAACGACAGTTAAATTAAAATTAGTGTCTGATAATTCCTAGATTTCCTGTGAATTTGATTTCACTATGTGTTATTCCTATTGTTTTTGTTTGTTTGTTTGTTTGTCATTTGCTCTCAACTTCAGTGGCTGGATATTCCTGGTAATTTTATGTTCTCTGCTGGACATTGTGTATGGAAAACATCACAGGCAATTTGAGGCTCTGAATGCTTTTATGTTCCTCTAGATAGGATGTATTTTTGTCACTGGCAGGCATTTAATGTAGCAGTAAGTCAACTTAATTCCACCAAGGATTGAGTTGTTTCAATTTCTGTGATGGTGGGTTATCTATTTCTGGTCTTTCCCCTGAGAATTCCAGCTGAAAATCTGGGCTTATCAGGGTCCAACTCTTTTCATGGTTCCTGAGCTGTAATTTTGGTCCTTCTCCATCAAAAGACCAGAGGAAGCTCTCCTCCTGGTCTTAACATCTCAGCAGCCACAGACATTTTGAAGGGAAACAAGGCAACAAATATAGAGTTCACCTACCTGCAAGTCCCTTATTTTCAAGAATTTTGAAACCTTAAGTCTCTCCTGTCTTGATAGGTCTTGCCTTCAATTTTTTTTAATCTAACCCTTCTTGTTTTAATAGATGAAGATTCTCTATAATAAACCACTTGACCATTATTTGAAGAAATTTATCTCTTTACCATACATTTTAATACTTAATAATAATAATATTGCTTTGTACAATCTTTGCTCTTTTTGTTAAATTTTGGAGCCAGCTTTACCTATTAATGCATTATCTTTGGTATAATTATTTCAGTTTACTAGAATAACTTTACAGGGTTTGGTTTGGGGCTGAGATTTGTCAAGAACTGATATGTTTACTATTTTGAGTTTTTCCATTCAGAAGTATGGCCTAACTTATAATTAAATTTTTCTGTTATAACTCTCAATAAAGTTTCACTTATGTTCTGTATATTTTATTAGGATTATTAATAGATACTTTATTTATTTGTATTGTACTCTTATGAATAGAATTTCGTTATTAATTATTTTAACTAGTTATTGCTGGCAACCGAACCTATTTACCTGCTGTATATTTGGTAAGTTGGGTTAAGGATTATGGTTACTTCTTATGAATTGTTTTCAGTGTGGAATTTCTTAAAGGTGTGAACATTCTAATCTTAATCAACATCCATGATAATGA